>NC_052514.1:25279865-25605336 GCF_014356525.2 Nilaparvata lugens | reverse complement strand
AAAAGTCAACACATAACCAAACTAGAATTGAACTGTCGTATGAATTGGAATTGGAACCGTTTTGGGATTGAGCCTGTGTTATTTTGCTCAAAGTTGTGTATTCCTGAATAATTAAATTAAATACATTTTGAATTGAGATGAAAACAATTTGAATTTAGTATGTTTCTGAATTTAATACAAGGCTTTACTTGAGTGTTGGTAATGAGATGAATGTATTGTACATTCAATTTTCTAGTCTTCACAAGCAAACTGCCAGTGGACTGGAAATCTTTTTGTTCAATGTAAAATTTCACTAGATTTTGAGAAAATTTTAGTAAATAAATTATTTGATTTTATAAAAATCAATGCAGAAAACAAATATAAGTCCAGTACTACCCTATGAGTCTGACACTTGGAAAATGACCAAGAAAGAACAAAAGCTCATAGTGTTTGAAAATGAAGTGCTGCGAAAGATATATGGGCCCACGTACGAGCAGGGAGAATGGAGGAGGAAACATAATAAGAGAATCAGAGACGTCTACAATAACACAGACATTGTAAGCGTGATAAGATGTAGATTACAATGGGCCGGGCACGTACTCAGGAGAGGAGAAGAGTCCAATCTGAGAAAATATTTAGCACCCAACCTTCCAGGAAGAAGACCCCGTGGGAGACCCAGACAGAGATGGTGGTAACAGGTTAAGACTGACATGGAGAGGCTTGGCTTGGAGCGACAGAAATGATGCTGAGGAGCGAACTACATGGAGACAGTTTCTTGGTGCGGCCAAATATCACCTTAGATATATATGGCCCTGGGAGTAGTAAGTAAGTATATAGATCAGGAAAGATAAAAAACAGCCATACACTAGGAGAGATTGGAAGCCTGAAATGATCTCTCTTAACTATTTATTTCTTAAATTCGGGATAAAGAGCAGAGTTTTTGGCATTTGCATTGTACGGTAACATAATTCTGGTGCTGGTGCATGTTGTTAATAAATTTATAAATATGTGAAAAAAGGACGAGAAAATAATGCACATATTGAATGCAAAGATTTATTGATTATCTAGTAATTATGCCCAATTTGTTCTGCTAGTTACCATCTCAGAATAATACTATTTTGCTTTAATAGGTCGAAAACATTTTTCACTTGAAAATAGAATAAAAACAATACCTATTCCTGGCTATGAACCTGAATACATTGCCAAAATACAAGTTTTCTTACAGTGCCAAAAGTCGATTCAGTTCATTTAGACTTTTTATACACGATTTTCTTGACAGGTGACATATTATCTAAATGTTAGAATATCCATGCAATAGGGCCATAGTTCTCATTATTATTTTCCAAGTACAATCTATGACTTGTTGCATGTTGACAGTGTATGACTGACAGACAATTTCATCAATGATTTGAAGAATAAATTATTGATAAAAGACAAAACATCTTATTCCAATATCATATTCCATCTCAAACATCGTAATAATTAATAGCATCGAAAGTTTACTTCATGTTTATATTGGAAGCTTATTCTAAGTTATTTATTTTTGTGAATAATTCTTTTAGTATAGCCAAATAGTTCAATCAAAGAATTCAACACGCATTTTGAATATAAATTGGAATAGGAAACAGTTTTGGAAATAAGCAATTGTTGCCCTTCCAAGATATGTACATAATCGAACAAACAAATATAATTCATCTGAGTCACCGCATTCCTCAATGTCAAAATAGTTTTTGATCTCTGATGGAAAATTTACAATTCTGATAACTGTAATATGGCTCCCACAGACAGTCCTCAACTCATAAGCATAAAAACAAACTCATTATGATTAGAATAGAATGACTTTTCCATTTGTTGACGTGGCAAAGCTTGGACAGTAAACCTCCAACTACCACTCTACTACTTAACCACGTCGTTAGCAGAAAATACAAATACTCTACAATACAAAATATACAGAGATAATGAAGAAATCGAAACAAAAAAATGTAATATGAGTGTTAAATATGGAAAATAAAAGTCTTAGAAAATAAGCGTTTTTCAATAAATAAACTAAATCACTTAAAAATCGTTTGAATTGTAACCCATAATATAGATAGAATAGAATGACTTGTTTATTTGATGACATGGCGAAGTTTAGGCAGCAATGTCCACTCTACCACTTAACCTCAAAGATAGGTAATATTCGTATCTATCGTATACATAACATAATCTTCTATTCATTCAATCTACATAATTGTTCTATTCTATTGCAATAAATTTGATTTGAAATGAAAAGTAGCTCAAACCTTTTTTCAGTTTCCAATTTGTCCATGCGCTTCCAGAGGCGATTGACAAGCGCCTCCTGCTCCTGTTCGAGTGTATTCTCCAGTTCCACTTTCTCGCGTCGCAGTTGCTCCAGGTTCGTCTGTTTGGCCAGAGTCTCCGCTTCCAGTTTCTCTATTTTGCGCATCAACTTGTTCACCAGACACTCTTGCTCTTGTTCTAGAGTCTGTTCGAGCCGGCATTTCTCTTGTCTCAGCTGAGAAAACACAATTCGAAGGTAGAATCGATTCAAGATTCACTTATTGTCAGAACATTAAAAACAAATGTAAGACATCGTCAAAGAACATACAAACAATAACAAATTCAAAAAGAACAATATATCACAGGTAAAAAAATTTATTAGCCTACATTGTCAAGTCAGCAGGTTATCAGGACAGCAGTCAATTGAAATATTTTTCACATACAATTTTTAAACTGTCTAATCTCAAGTTCTTTTATTTTTACAGGTAACTTATTGTACATTCTTTTTCCAAATTGAACAAAACTATTCAACAATATGTGATAGTTACATTGTCATTCCGAGTGCTATAGGTTGTCAAGTACAATGGAATTAAGATAAGAGAAAAGGAGATTAAAATAGAAGACCCTGAAAGCTAGAAACATTGAACAATTTTAAAATTTTAAATATCTAAAATAAAAATAGATATGACTTTCTTATGCATTTTATGGAATCTTAGGATTAAATTGAAATGAATGTTAGCTTATGAATTTATTTGATTAAATTGTTTCCAAACCTGTGTAAGTTTTCGTGAGAGGTCATTAGTTAAACATTCTTCCTCCTGTTCATAATGATGTGCTAGAGTTTCTTTCTCTTTTTTCAGAGCATGAATTTTCTTCATTAACGTGTTGCTGATAAATTCTTCTTCTTGCTCCGCTTTGGCTTGCTGAAAATAGAAATAAAACTTATTATGTTCTAATTACTTACATAGCTAAACACGTTTTTATTCACGCGAACAGCCTTCCTACTAACATTAGTTACTCCATATCTGTGAGAGAAGAAAGGATTCCAATTTTTTGCAGGAAGCTTGAATGTATTGACTGGATGGAGGTCTCCGGTCTCAAAAGGCAGGAGTTCATGCTGGATAAGGCTAAAAATAAACTTTCTACTGGTGATATTTTTCAATTTGTAACTTATCAAGCTATAAAAATGGAAAAGTTTTCTCAGAAAAACATTTTTTTCCGATCAATACTTTTTGAGATATGAGCGTTTAAAGTTTAATTTTTTGGGACAGAACATTTCAAATTCGGTAAGATTTAAATCCATGAGATTTATAGGATAAGTTCTTCACGGTATTGTTGATCGAATAAAATAATAATCTTTTGAAAATATCAATTTTTGAGAAAGTTATTCAATTTACCAAAAATAACTCGACTAAAAGTTATTTTTGGTTATTTTTAGTGAATTGAATAACTTTCTCAAAAATTGATATTTTCAGAAAATTTTTGTTTTATTCAATCAAAATTACCACGAACAATTTATCTTGTAAATCTCATGGATTTATCTCTTACAGAATTTGAAATGTTCTGTCCCAACATTTTTAACTTTAGGCGCTCATATCTCAAAAAGTATTGATCGGAAAAAAATGTTTTCCTGAAAAAATTTCATTTTGATAGCTTGACGACGATGTACAAATCGAAAAACATTGAAAAATATCACCAGTAGAAAGTTTATTTTTAGCCTTTGCACAACCTTAATGTCTTCAACACCGAGTTCCCAAGGACAGTAAGTTAAGGAAAGATTCAAGAAACAGCAGAAGGGGAACTAAAGCTTATGGAACGCAAAAGGAAGCTAATGGAACTCACGCTCATAAACCGTGGTTTGATGATACTCAAGCCAGTGACCCCTGAAGATAAAAGCACTGATTTAACCAGTACCTGAACAAGAAATTCTACAGGATTCAGGTTGGCCTGGCGAAAATTAAGTACACATCATAGATCGTCATGTCGGATGATAACAGCTTCAAAGCAGCCTGGGACATCATGAATACAAGAAAACCACAAAAATGGAATCACTTCTCAGTCCGGACGACTTCAACAATTACTTTGTTAGTGTGTTAGGTAAAACAGCTTTGAAGTGTGGTGAAACAACATCCTGCACGAGTTGCCTGACCGTGGCTCCATGGCTCCCATCAACAATGTAGGACAGGCGCAACAACAGATGATGGACTGGAAGCCGGTGAGTGCTGAACGAGTGACCAACATCGTTTCAAGCCTGAAAAACTCCAGAGCTCAGGATATCTATGAAATTTTAACCTTTGTGCTAAAGGCAACAGCAAAACAAATAGCTGAATCGATGGCGGCAGCCATTAACAGCTGTTTTAAAGCAGGAAGGTTTCCACACTTTCTCAAGACAGCGAGGATATGGTCGATTCACAAGAAAGAGGAAACTAGTAATCCTGTGAACTTGAGGCCAATCTCCATGGTTTCTATCTTCTCAAAGGTGATAGAGACGGAGATGAAGATGCAGATGACCAACTTTTTCGAGGAAAATGGCCTACTGTCATCACAACACGGATTCAGAAGCGGACGATCCACAACAACTGCTCTCCTGGCATTGACAAAAAACATCCAGAGAACTTTTGAAGATGGCGAATTCCTTGTCCTCACATTGTGTGACCTCAGCAAGGTCTTCGATTGCGATCAGACCACACAACACATCGATTGGCAAACTGGAGAGATATGGCCTAGGTGGCATGGTCCTGAGGACAGTAACATCCTATCTCGAGAATAGAAATCAGTTGATCCAACTGAGAGGCGCTAGTTTATAACTGGAAGGTGTGGAGTATAAAGTACTAAAGGGTTCGGTTTTGGGCACCCTGTTGTTCATATTCCTCATGAATGACTTCTCAAGCAGTTAGAGGGCAGTGCTGAAAACTCACAGTTTCAGATGACAACACCTTAATTTCCAGAGGTGCCACTGTGAGACAGGTAAGGGAAGAGTCTGCCAGGCTCAGAAGTAGTTAAGTTGTGGTTTCTTGCCAACAAGCTGAAACTAAATGAGGAGAAAACAAGCATATGGTTTGCATCAGATCCAGTGAACCTGTTAGGATTCTGGATAGATGAGAGATTAAGCTGGAATCACCATGTGCACCAAGTATCCAGAGATTTGTACCTCCTCAGAAAGCTGAGATATGTGGTGGATCAAAACAGACTTACCATGGCCTTACTACTTACTTTTACTCTATTCGTCTTCCCAGCAGACCTGAGGCTGCAGGAGTCGTCATGCTTTTTGAGGATTTTCTCCTGTGTATGTAGGTGTGTACATTTACATATTCATTTATGTAGTAATATGGCCGGTCTGTTAAATATCCTCTAAGTCTAACATTCACTGTTTCACAGCTACATCATCTATGGCCTGCTCTTGTAGGGTCACGCACCAGCTGGCCAAGATGTGCCGCTATTGAAGAAGGCTGTGAGGATAATGTCATTTTCCAGCTTCAGGGGAAACTCCAGGCCACTATTTAGGGACCTCAGGATACTCAGTGTATAGTCGATATTGTATTGTACTCGCTGATGTAGTATATCAAGAGGAATCAGGAGCTGCTTCAGAAATGTGTAATACGAGACATGCCATTAAACTGGAGGTGCCCTGAAATTCTTCCTCAATAAATGCAAATCAAGGGAATAATGACATGCTCACAGAGAGTATATCTTATCTTAACGTATACACGGCAGTATAAAAGTAAATTTTGGCATCGTATCCTGTTCTCCACTTGAAGCCTGCATTCAAAAGAAATATAAATATATAATAATTGATCCTAAATTATTAGTCCAGTCAAGGAAAGGTTACAGAGGGAAATGTTGGGAAGACAATTTTTGACCCCACAGTTCTCTTTAAGGTAGTAAGGAGGTAAACATATCAAAAGTCCCCACCCCTACCCCATGTGCTAATGGAGGGGGTGGGGGTGGTTTAAAGGTACAATTGTTTGGTTTCTCGCATAAAACTCAATAACTATGTATCCTAAGGACTTGACTGTCATGACAAATTAAAGCTTACATAATTTGCTGCAATATTCAATCTACACCTTTTTCATATATCTCCTCTAGTATTCGAGATATCCGCGCTTGAAGGTGTGACATTTTTGAAGAAACACGTTTGCCACAGATTTTTTTCTATTTTTGCTCTTAGGCCTATAACTTTTTAAAATCGATGGGAAAAATCCATGCTGATTATGAGCTTTTAGAGCATTAGATTCTCTTCAATTTGATGTATAATTTCACACTTTTACGGATTTCCCTAGACCTTTTGTAGCAGCTTTAGTGTTGAGTGTGATATCTCCATTTTTGCAACAATAGACCAATGATAAGTAATTTGGAGGAAATGTTTTATACAAAATTTTTGACTTTGGAGCTTTGTTAAGACTAGTTGGGAGGAGAACATATCAAAAGTCCCAATTCCTAACTCATGTGCTTAGGGGATGAGGGTGGTTTAAAAGTTGCATTTTCAGCGTTTTGCTTCCACGCTCATATCTTGAGAACAATGAATTCAACCGACATAATAACTATTCAAAAATGAAGCTTGATAAATTCTCTACACTTTTTGTTCAATGGAATTTTGTGATAATCCCAACAGCTCACGGGATATTTGCTCTTGGAGGTGTGTAATTGTTAAATCAACAGGTTTTTAAAATATAAAAAATAGAAAAAAATCTGTGGCAAACGTGTTTTTTCAAAAATGTCACACCTTCAAGCGCGGATATCTGGAAAACTAGAGGAAATATGAAAAAAGTTGTAGCATGAGTATAGTAGCAAATTATGTAAGCTTTAATTTGTCATATGACAGTCAAGTCCTTAGGAGGGCTACATAGTTTTTGAGTTTTATGCGAGAAACCAAAAAATAGTACCTTTAAACCACTCCCACCCCATTAGCACAGGGGGTAGGGATGGGGACTTTTGATATGTTCACCTCTTTACTACCCTAAACAGAACTGCGTGGTCAAAAATTGTCTTCCAAACATTTCCCCGTATACTCTTTTTCGAGCATTCATTGCCTGGACTATATTTCTTATACAGAAAAACCAAAGAATAAATTTGATTGGAATAGATAGTAACATTGAAAATAAAAAACAATAAAGAGCATTGTTTGTAACTTTTCATTGACTCACTATTAATGACTATAAACTTATCGATTTTGCTATAGCGATAATCAATAAATCAAACATTAAATGTACACACAACGCTATTTTAGCCTACTGTCATTTCTATATAAGGTTAAATGTTTTTGAATTTTTCAAGAATACTACAAAATATGTTAATGGAATTAGTTGAAAACTCTTAGGCCTATCAGTAGATCCTGTAATAGAATCATGATAAGCATTAAGTTGATAAAGTAAACAAAATATAGGTCTTAAGAGCTTTGTGCTACGTCATTGTAGAAGATAGCTTACATTAGGCTTAGGCTACTTCTATTTAATAAAAATAAGAAAGAAAATGTTTACTTACAATGTTAACAGAAGCTTGTCGTAAATCTCTGTTTTCTTCTTGAACAGCTTTAACTCTCAATCTGTAGGTCTCTAGTTCAACTTTGAGAACCCTGTTTTGCTGCTGCAAAGATTCAATGCGTTTTTGTAGCTGCTCTCTGGTCACAGGAGAAGGTGGCATCATTATTGGACCACCATCGATTGAGCTCGAGTCACTCTCACTAGCACTATCAGCCATAATTTTGATTGAAATAAAATTTCACTTCACGTGGACTGGACTATCTCAAAATAGGCCAAGACACTTTGCAATGGCTTAAAACGTGCCGACAAATAATGGTGATGAGGTACTCAACTGTATGATATTATTTCAACAGAACAACTACAATATCCAATGAACAAATATGAAAATAAATATACATAAAAAAGCAATAGATAAGTTAAAAAATATGGTATTCTAACATCCCAAATTCCAAGTAACGAAACCTGACGGTGAACGAAGCTATGAGATGGACCAGGGGCGTAGGGGTTCAATTAGCAGGAGGGCAGCCGCACAGGTTGATAGAAATGCCATCACAATTTCATTGCCGTAATAAACGAACTACTCTTATATCCTATTTTTGTGTAATATTTATTTATATATGTTCAAGAATCACGTAAAATGATCAAAGAGATTGCTATATACACAATATCACATTTTCAACTATAACTATAAAAACATGGATTAAATCAGTGTTTTCAAAGAATAAAAAAGTAAAGTTCATATCAGCTGAGAATCATATGATCAGAATCACAAAATCTCTACAAACCACTCTCTGTCTCAGACAGCACCATATCGCGCATGCGTTAGCAACGGGTTTTTCCCGTTCCATTCAGTCAGTTCTTTGAATGTAACGTTCTTTGTGATGATGGTTACCGAGCCAATCGTCATTCTATTTGATGAAGATATTATTATCCAATGATCATTTATCATTAAATTCAATATAATAATTAATATATTATCATTTTATTTTATAAAAGAAAGAGTATCTTTGAAAAATATAATTAATAAAATATAACAGTTGTTATTTAACTGATGTTAAAAAACACTATACCCTAACTAAGTCAGCATAAATATTGTCATTTCAAAACAAAAACCGAACCCTCAACCTCCCCTTTTACATTTAAAACATCAATAAACATAACTATTTGAAAAACCTCTAATCCCTTCCAGCATATTGCAATTTCAAAGCAAAATCCTAACCTATCTTTCCACCTTTGAAAATCAAAAAGCATAATTCTACCTGGACCCTAGCCCTTTCTAGCATATTGCAATTTTAAAGCAAAAACCTAACCTAACCTTATGAAACATTATTGAATATAATCCAAAAAAAACCTAACCACTAACCCCTTATCCCTTCACATTTAATAATTTAGATTTCAAATCAAAATCCTAATCCCCTAACCTATCCTTTCACATTTGAAACATCAAAAAACATAACTCCAACTGCACCCTAGCCCCTTCTAGCATATTGAAATTTCAAAGCAAAAACCTAACCTTAATAATACCTTAATACCTTAATACCTTCAGCTTCATCCATTACCCACAATTGTGGGATCGATGGCGTCAAAAAATCAAAACACGTATAAACACATGAAAAAAAAAACTGTAACAGTTCAGATGGCAGTGATCCAGTGCTCATGCTCTCAATAAAATTCAAATTATCACTCATAAATTCGTTCACACTGTAGTATGCCTTTGCACACAGTAGCTTCCGGACGGTTCTCCTGAAGGCGGCCTCATCCAATTGCTTCACACTATTAGGCAGCTTGTTGTAGAATTTCAGGGCTGAAATCCTGTAACTGGCCTGTGATCGGTGGAGGCGTCTCCTGGGGATATCCAACAGCTCACTGCGCCTGGTGTTGTGGCGGTGGATGTCACTACGGGCAGCTAGAGTATGCTGTATCTTCTTGACATACACCAAGCACAGAAGGATGTAATGGCTGAAGACAGTCAGTACACCAAGGCGAGCAAAGATGGGCTTGCAGTGGGCAAGATGATCGCTGCCTGTTATAATTCTTATAGCCCTCTTTTGCAGTCTCAGCACATCAGCAGCCCCCGCTGAATGACCCCACAGAAGCAAGCCATAGGTAATGTGGCAATGGAAGAGCGCATGATACATCATTATCAGGTACTTCTCAGTCACCAGGCCCCTCATCTTGAGCAGCAGAAAGCAAATGCGGGAGAGTCGACTGGTTACTTGCTGTATATGACTGTTCCAGCTGAGTTTGCTGTCCAAGACAAAACCCAGCAGCTTCACTGGATTCTGAGGGTCACGCGGCTCACGTGACAAGCTGCAGATGATCCTTTGGGTCTTGTCCTCATTCAGCTGGAATCGATTAGCCAGTTACCGGAAGTGTCCGGGAGTCAGCACCACTGAGGGAGACAAGCTGAGTCCTTCCAGAAAGATAAGAGCCCAAGATGGAAAGGGCAGAGTCTCTAAGACCATAAAAGCTCAGCTTTCTAAGAAGAATGCTATGGTCCACGCAGTCAAAGGCTCGGCTCAGATCACAAAGAGCAAGAGCAAGAGACTCACCATCCTCGAAGGCAGCATCAATCCGCTCAGCCACATGGTCGACTGCACCCACTGTTGATCTCCCAACTCGGAAACCAAACTGCATGTTGGAGAACAGGCCATTCTCCTCGAAAAAGGCCTCCAGCTGAGGCTTTATCACTGCCTCAATCACCTTGCCAAAGACAGGAGTTATGGAGATTGGCCTGAAGCTACGAAGGTTCTCACGATCACCCTTCTTGAAGACTGGGACAGTTCTTGATGTTTTCAAGAAATCAGGAAAATTTCCAGACCTCAAGCACTCATTGACAGATGCAGAGAGAGGAACTGCAATGGCATCAACAACCTCTCGAAGCATGCTCACAGACATGCCAAACACATCTGGACTTTTTGAGGGTTTGAAAGAGCGTATGATCCTCCTCAAGGCAGCTGGTGTGGTGGGGCGAAAGAAGGAGAGATGCTCCTGTCCCGGCTGGATTCTTCCTTCCAACAGATCAATTGGATCAATGGCAGTATCAGGCAGGGAATCCACTATATCCTGAACCGAACCCACAAAGAAGCCATTAAAGTCATCCGGGCTTGCAAAGTCGATCTTTTTCCGTGGCATGGATCTGTTTGTATTTATCACATCCCAGGCAGCTTTGCATTGGTTAGGTGCATCCTCGATCTGTCGCTCAGTTGCCAACCTCTTAGCCAGCTCGATCCTCCTCTTGTAGAATTGTTTAAAGTTTCTATATCTAGCAGAGCTGTCAGCATCACCATCCTCACATCGGTTCTTGAGAGCGAGCATGAGTCCCTTAAGTCTGGCCAGATCATCAGTATACCACTCCCTGTGGCCATCCAGATGTCTAGGTCTCCTCCTTAGTGCCTGGGGGCGGTGCGGCCTGACAATCTCAGGAAAAAAGAAATTAAATCTGTCACGAAAATATTGAAAAAAAGCTGCAAACAACTCAGTACCACCTGAGGAGAGGAAAATATCATTCCAGGGTGTACTGGACAAGATACCTCTGAAATTTTCAAGGGCTGATTCATGCACAGGTCTCGTTCGAAAAATGTAATCAGCATGCCAGGTAGAAGAGGGCGCGACACTTGCCTCAGCCGCCTTCGGGAGGATGCAAGCAGTACTCAAAGCAGAGTGGTCATCCCCATGCAACTCTATCACATTTGTGCTGCAAAATTCAGACTGAAGGCTAACTGCAACGTTGTCAAGGCAAGCTCTTCCTCTTGTAGGTTCAGTGCAGGTGATATCCTAATAACACTTTATTAAATGTAACCTAAATTTAACCTAACCTCTAACCCTTTCACATTTAATACTTTAGATTTATTCATCATCTTTAGAGCAAAACATTAACATGTGGTTCATTTCATGAACATGTTCATAAACATGTGGTTCATTTCATGAACATGTTCACAAACATGTGGTTCATTTCATGAACATGTTCACAAACATGTGGTTCATTTCATGAACATGTTCACAAACATGTGGTTCATTTCATGAACATGTTCACAAACATGTGGTTCATTTCATGAACATGTTCACAAACATGTGGTTCAAAGCAAAATCCTAACCCCCTAACCTATCCTTTTACCTTTGAAACATCAAAAAACATAACTCTACCTAGACCCTAGCCCCTTCTAGCATATTGCAATTTTAAAGCAAAAACCTAACCTATCCTAAAAAAACATTATTAAATAATAAAACGTAACCCCAAACTCTTTCACATTTGTTGAACGATAGACAAGGATAGCAACACCATTGCAAATCGTACACTACCATTATAACGTGGACCTCACTATAGATACTCAAAGAATACTTTTGAATAACTATGTTATAACTGTGACTGTTGCTGGCCGTTACTCTGTTTCTGAGACAAAGAGAAGCTGCTAAATCACTACGCATGCGAGCATGCGCAGCAAAGATGCTACATAACCTCACATTTTTATCAACAACAACTACTGTCAAATCGATTCCGAACTTTCAAGTTTAGTTGTTAAGATAAACTACTTAGGATAGGTGATGATAGAATTACTCATTATTAATATTACTCTATTCGACACCTGTAGATTCTGTTTTAATTTTGAATTTTTACCTAAATTTTTCAGTGCAATGTTTACAATACCTAACTAAAACCTATTATTCTCGTTAGAGTATAAGTTAGTTAGTTTAGAGTCAATCATTTTCCAACTTTGTAATTTAAACAAGGATTAATATGTTCAAGACAAAAGGATCGGTTTTTATGGATATTGATAATGTGGGATCATCTCTGAGTTTTGTAATGTCGAACGAGGTAAGTTTACTACCGGTATGCGGTAGCTTACATCTCTCTTTCTTCAAGTACATTATCTATATTTTATATTACCTACGTTTATAGGTAACCAGTTTATATTCTATTTATCTCGTTTTTCAGGAGAAATTGCCTGAACTAGGAAAATACAGTGTGCTGATTGAAGTTAGAGCATGTGGCTTGACATTGCCTCTATGTGACATTAATACTATCAGTCAAACTCTGAGGAAATCAGGTAAAAAACGTGTCGCGGTCGGACAGGATATTTCAGGTATTGTAAGAGCAGTAGGAACTGATGTATCCAGTGTCAGGATTGGCGACCAAGTTGTTGGTAAGATTTATTGATATCAGAATAGCTCATTGTAGTTAAAATCATTAGGAATGTGAAGAAAATACTTTTTTTATAAACTTTGAAATACTAGTTTCGAATACAAGCCTGTTGGGCCACTTCAAAAGTTATAATTATACTATCTCAGAGATGAATAAATTTGTTAATAATTAGAAATTGTAATAGTAATTAGTGGAAGCGATTTGGTTTTGTGGTAGCACTGATAAGCTATCGATAAGAAAAGTCAAGCTCCATGCGCCTGTTACTCCCGTTGTAAGGGTGACTTTACAACTTTACTGTAAGAGCCGATTACCTCTAAATTCGATTTATAAGTTTTAAAATTTGTAAGACCTTATGTGTAAAGCAAAAACCATCCTTAGAAGAAAAAAGGATTCGTTCCTTATATTCGTTCCATATATTCACTAACACTGTAGTACGCCTTGCTTTTCAAGTGCTTGGATGCAACTCTCTCGAACGCTCTTAAATCCAACTGTTTTACTCCTGTAGGCAGTCTATTGAAGTATCGCAATGCCGAACTCCTGAAGCACACCTGTGATCTCTGAAGGCGTACTCTGGGAATATCAATCAGCTCTCGATATCTGGTGTTATGTTCATGCAGATCAGTCCGAGTCAACATGTACTGCTGGTTCTTCTTGACATACATTAGACAGAGAAGTAGGAAGTGGCAGATCACTGTTAGAATACCAAGTCTAACAATAAGGGGCTTGCAGTGTGCACGATAATCGCTTGCGGTGATGATTCGGGCAGCCCGTTTTTGCAGCTTCAGTATGTCCACAACCTTTGCTGAATGACCCCACATGAGTAGGCCATAGGAAACGTGACAGTGGGAAAGCGCGTGATTCACCATGACTAAATAGGCCTCAGTCACATGACCCCTCAGCTTCAGCAGCAGAAAACAAATTCTGGACAGTCCTGTGGTCACATGCTGAATATGGCTGGCCCAGTTGAGTTTATTGTCCAGAACAAAACCCAGCAGCTTGACAGGGTCTTGATCACCAGGAAGGTTTCTTGACAAGCTGCAGATGACATGCTGGGTCTTGTTTGCATTCAACTGGAATCGGTTTGCCAGGAACCATGAAGTTGAAGACCGCAGATGTTCAGCTGACATCTCCAACACCTGCTGAAGGTCACGGCCAGATTACATCAATGATGTATCATCCGCAAACGAGAGCGTTGAACCATCACTGTCGAGGTCGTTTATCATGATTATAAATAGGATCGGTCCCAGGATTGATCCCTGATGTACACCGTGGCTCACAGGGAGTGAACAGGAAGAAGCTCCACCCAGTGACATCACCTGCTGCCTCCCAGCCAGATAGGACTCCAGAATGGATAGCGCTGAGTCCACTATACCATAGTAGCGCAGTTTCAAAATCAGGATGCAATGGTCAACACAATCAAAGGCTCTGCTCAGGTCGCACAAGGTCAGCTCCAGAGACTCTCCATTCTCAAACACCTGTCCAATACGTTCAGTCACTTTATTTATTGCATCCACAGTTGACCTCCCTCTTCGAAAACCGAACTGCATACTCGAAAGAAGGTTTTGTCTTTCAAAAAAGTTCTCAAGCTGGGGCTTGATGACTGCTTCAACCACCTTTCCAAACACTGGAGTCACTGAAATTGGCCTGAAGCTGTTAAGGCTCTGGTGGTCCCCCTTCTTGTAGACAGAAACGGTTTTTGAGGTCTTCAGGAAATCTCAAAAACACCAGTTCTCAGGCAGTCGTTGACAGCTGCTGCCAGGGGATCTGAAATAGAATCAATCACCTCCCGAAGCATATAAGCAGACATGCCGTAGATATCAGGACTCCTGGATGGTTTAAAAGACCGGATTATCCTCCTAAGGGCCATTGGAGTGACTGGACAGAAGACAGTTAGCTGGACTGACTGCTATAACTAGCAGTACAACAAAACACTAAAATTGGTTGACAAATCACAATCATTAAGGCTGCTATTACTATTTCAAAACTATTTTTGACGACACTACAGTCAAGTTTTTGAATAAAAGTTATTAAAACTAATACTCACGTGCGACAACAAAATAGTTCAAAACAGAATTATTAACTAGCAGTTTGTCATGAAAAATGAAATAGATGAGTGCTTCTTGTTGGCTGACCGCCAGATGCTGTTGTCCTGCTGTCGGGGTCGCCAGTCCAGCAGCAGTCATGGTGTTTCACTGGTGTCCCAGTGTAGCCTGAAAAAGTAATGGTGTGTCACTGGTGTCCCAGTGTACGTCATGGTGTTTCACTGGTGTCCCAGTGTAGCCTAACACCAGTCATGGTGTTTCTCTGGTGTTCCAGTGTAGCCTAACATCAGTCATGGTGTTTCACTGGCGTCCCAGTGTAGCCTAACACCAATCATGGTGTTTCTCTGGTGTCCCAGTGTAGCCTAACACGTCATGATGTTCCAGTGTAGCCTACTCTACATTAAGCCCTCAATTGCAGCCACTTGTGGCTGAATGTAAAGGTGCGTACAGATTTACGCGCCGCGAACATGAGCAATTCACTTTTGATCAGCTGATGCCAAGCTTTTTCTTTCTGTATCTTACCGTTTCTGTAAAAATACAGATATAATCAGCTGATTAAAAGTGAATTGCTCATGTTCGCGGCGCGTATATCTGTACGCACCTTAATACAAGTCTCAGATGCTATGTTATATATGACATAGTTGGAAATTATGTGACTAATTATCTGTTCAAAAACAATAAATTGTTTTAATACCATTTATAAAAAATAGTTTTCATTTATTGTCTGCTCGTGGATTTACATTGGAAAATACTAGTAGGTTATTGTGTATTTGAACTTGAACGAATTGAAAATCAAACAGAAAATCTGGTTATTTCAAAGTAATTTTTTTTCAAAGAATTTAGGAAAAAAATTGAGTTATCCCAAGTTGAAGTAACATTGCTCCAAAATAGTCTTATCTTGAAAGCTATCCTCACAGTTTGAACCATCATTTAAACTAATTCTATTTTGTAATTATTCCTTCACAGGTATCATTCCTCTGGATTATGAACAATCAGGTTGTGCTGAGAAGATCGTTCTTCAGGAATATGATGTCGGTACGGTATCTCATTTTTCTACTCTCTTATTTTTTTAGATTTCCGTATTTATTTACAGTTTGAAATACTCCACATTCCAATAGAAAAACGTGTGTTATAGAAGTGATTCGTTGCAATAATTTATTTATTGAATGAAACCACAATATCAACTTCCACAACTACACTTGAATTACCACAATATCAACTTCTCAACTACACAAAAAGTGAAAATTCATTTATTTTTGTAGTTTCTAAATAAATTGATATGAAATTGTTTCACCTTTATTTTTTTACAATTCAAATGTGTGTCCATACATTTTTATGAAAATGTGTATATAAAATTACTTTACTTTTACACTTTTGTTATGTTTCCAGTGGTAAAACCAAACTCCGTGAGTTTCATAGATGCGGCGAGTTGCATTGGAGAGGGAATGACAGCATATCTGGCATTACACTATCTTGGGCGCATGACATCTGGTGATACTAGTAAGATAAGCATTTCTATTACTGCCTGAAATGCAACATATATTCAATATTCATTAGAATCCTCCATTCCATAATATAATTCCACATTTTTCTGATAGACTGGAAAATTTCTGAAACTGTATTAATTTCGAATAGATTTATACTAGATAATTTCGAATAACCAGTAAAGGAAAATCAGTTTTGTTGATAGCGATAATTTAGAAGCTTAATCATTGTATAATTTATTAATTTATTCGCTTAAATCAATTCTATTCATTCCTTTTTCTATGCATGTAATTGTTTCATCGATAATCAATGCGATGATATTACAATTGAATGTGGAACTTCAAAGTCATTGGATGTAGTTGAAGTATTGTTTGGTATTTATTATTTTGTGATGAGTAAATACTTGTACCAATTGTCAATTAACTACATTTTGGACCGGTTGCATAAAAGTCAAGTTTTAATAGTGATTAATTCCACGTGAACCAATCAGAGAAGGCGTTTTTGAAAAGACGTCTTCTCTGATTGGTTCTCGTGGAATTAATCACGGTTAAAATTTAACCGGCTTTTGTGCAACCAGCACTATGTCTTTCATTTAATAACATGAAGGAATCTGGACAGTAATGTCTACTCTACCATTTGTTCACAAGAGTAGGCTATATTATTAAAATAGGCCATTGTTATTTTCAATAGAATTAAAATTTTATGAATAAAACTATAATTATCGATAAAATTTTTCATTCGTCTTATTCTATTCTGATAAAATTGATTTTCAAATTGTATAATACAGTTAGAAGAGAGAATTTCATTGGAAACTATATTATTTATAACTTCCCCAACTTTAAATTCTGCTTTAAATTTATTTGTAGGCTCTAAAATGAACATAGCACAAATATTTTATACACTAGTACGCAGAAACACAGTACAGGGAACTTTCTGTGGCAGTACAAAGAAAGTTTGTATTGAATATCCTCTATATCAGCGCTAAACAACAGTCTGCACTGGAGATTTTCTGTACGGTACCAGTACAAGAAATAGTTTCTACTAAATATTTCTTGTACCAGTACCTGTTTGTACTGGAATGAAATCAGTGCTGTCTATGCCTGTAGTTCGTGAATAAATTTAACAGTTTTGCAACATTGAATTTTATCATTGCGGATGATACTCACGTGAGCTTCTTTTGCTTGTGCATGGGTTATTCGATGAGATGATCAAAAGTCCATGTCACCGCGGAATTCGAACTCACGAACTAGGCGGTGCTAGCAGACTAAAGATTTGTAACACTCCTGACCACAAGACCTACACGGCCTGTAATAATATTGTGTTTGTTAGTTTGTTTATAATACAGTCATGTAGGCCTAATTGATTTCTGCAACAGTATTGGTGGTGAATGGAGCCAGCCCTCTAGGCAGCGCCTGCATACAGCTGGCCCATCACTGGGGCGCGCGTGTTGTCGCCACCTGCTCCACTTCAGACGAAAAACTCTATCTACAAACCCTCGCAAATAAACTCGGTGAGAAATTAATCCATTAGTTTATTCTGTATTTACTCTTCTCTTGTCATGTAACTTATTTCTAAAAACATTATGCACATCACAGGACCTTTATATTTTAAATAACATAGCTGTTAAAACAGTGGATTTCATTTAGATATTGTCATATACATTGTAGACACAAATGAATGAATGAACCCATGTCAGCGGTATTTATTAAACACGAAAAAACATTTACAATATGAAAAACCAGAACCTCCTATATACTAGGAAGTAGGCATATACAATATAGGAAGTCCTGTAAAAACGTTATTATTTATTCAATGTTTTCGAATATTTATGGATTATTGGGTCAATATCTTATTTCTATATCTCATTCTATTCTTTATTCGAACATTCAGTCACCTATCCAAGTGAAAATCTATGTAACGTAATGAAGTACAATGAACAATTGTTGAATATATTCGATATCAAGTGGAATTCTATGTAAGATTGATCAATAGCAATAATTATTATTGAACTAGTTTTTATTTGCATAGTATATCATTCGGTATGTAAGCAAGCATGTGATTGCAACAACTATCCAACTATAAACTGAAATCAACGTTGCTTTTTACAAAATAGTTCCTTCCAAGGTACCTAGAATACATTCTAGGTATTCTAGGTACATTGGTTTCTTCCTTTAGAAAAGCTATAATTTATTACTAGAACAACTGTAAAAATCCATCTGAAAAACAACTCAATTCAAACATGTCCTTGTAGTTCCTGCCTACAAATTTCTCGTTCTGAATTTGATGATTTCGTTCTGATGATAGAGATTGAGATATGCAGGAGAAATTGAGAACAAAATACATTTTTCTATGTTCTATGAAGTTCAAATTGATTCATAGATTCACAGACTATATCAAATTTCTATTATATTTGTACCTTATCAAGTAATGAGTGCTATTGTTTCTAAATAATTATGAATTTGACGATTGTCTTATATTTTCTTATATGAATTTATTTCAGTACAAGTTGTTAACACGGCTGAGAACAAAACTGATCTGAGAGCTGTGTGCTTGAAAGAAACTGCAAATCTTGGCTTCACACTGATCATTGATCAAAGAACAAATAATGTCTCTTCACAGGTAACCAAATTTAATTATAAATTTATTATGTATTAGCCTACGAGCTTCTATTACACAGGGTTTTATAGATTAATAATTCAACACTAAAATTCAATTTTTTAATTCAATAATGGCTTACATTTGATAAGCTCAGACAATAACGTGAGGATACTCATTATTTTTTGGAAGTCAATTTTTTATTCATTCTTCCTTATCGTGTTTTTTTCTGAGATCACCTGTGAAACTCTTTGTTTATTAACTACAGTTTCAGTGCACGATGGTCTTCCTGATGTGAGCCCTTCTGTTTTGCTATTTTGAGCTTCTTAAACGTAGGTGGAATCAATATTATTCAAACTGTACTTTTGTAAAGTAAATATTCTATTTTATTTTGCTTGACTATTTATTTTTTATTGGAATTGCTGGAACTTTCTCTGACAACATAATTAGCTTTATTAGTATTAAAAGTCTGTGTTGAGATTATCATTTCTGACAAATGATCATTAGATGACAAATTTTGTCCAATTATAATTGTATTTTTATGAGTTTATTATTTATTCCCAATCATTGATGTCTAAAATTGTATGCATACAAATCTAAATTTCTCTCGTTATTGTAAGCCTCTAAGAAGTAGGAATCAATTTGTCAAACGCTGTCAAAAAAGAAAATGGAAAAACGTTGCAGACTTTTCCGCTGCGAATCGTGTTTGGTGTGTCGAAGTTGAAGGTGAAGGTCGTTGCTATGATAAATAATGTTGGAGGTCGTTACATTAGCATTGGCCAGTTGTCATCTAACTCTGGCTCCGCCCCCTGCCAAGCTCAAAGTAATCAATAGTGAGATTTGCTGTACTGTCAGTATTCCGTATGAATAAAATATAAAGCTCCCCATCCATTTAATGCTGACAGTATAGAGTGAATTTCACTGCAGCTCCCAACCCTTGTTCCGTTGGTCAGCTAACACTAACTTCACCTGCACGATGACCTTGCAATGCAATTTATACGTTTACTGGTCAATACATCGTTAATTATTTTGGTTGAAAACACTGGATTGTTTTCACAACAGAAGATTACTTCTTCAGCTATGTCCTCCTATTCGATAAACCTTGTTTCGTATATTGATGCATGTTTATCACGTTATTAACACAGTCAAAAAATATTTATACAAACATAGTTTTAAATTTAGATGTTTCAAATACCAAAATAATTATAATAATTTTTAGGCATGCCACTCAGTTATTTTGAAAATAGAAAATATTCTCTTATTATAGAGAACATTTTAAACAAGAACCGAAAAACAAACTTACTCCTAGAAGTATATTCTTGGTATCATTGGATGCGTCTTTTAAAGCTCCACAAACTGGAAAATATTGTGTTGATTAAAAAAGTCAAGTCTTTTTTTGGCTATCAATTTCAACTCAAGGGTTGTCCTTCTAATTAAAGGATAGACTGCTTCTCATCCGGTTTTCTTTTCTCTTTCAGTTATGCGAAATAAAGTATGGCAGTCAACGCCATTAAAAAACAACATTACCACACAGACCTATCAATAAATAGCTTACTAATAATAAAGAGAGGAATTTAGCAGATATTTTCAATATTCTATTTCTATTTTTCAAATATTTTGCGGCCAGGCTAGCCGAGACGACAAAGGCGTTGCACCCTTCAGACTGCTAGTGCTATCTGGTCGTGGGTCCGAATCCCGCCGGTAAACATGGACGTTCTATTAATCTTATCAAATCACCCACACTCTTTACATTACCCTAGCACAAGCTAAAAGCTCATGTGGGTGTCATTATCTGAACAATATCATCTTAGTAAATATTCAACATAAATTTTGTAAGCTGTAGGGTGTTAATCATTGATGTTTGAATAACGGTTATTATTTTAGATATAGTACATTTGTAGTACCTAGTAATCAAGTTATTAGTATGAATAATTATGTTTAATTTGTCAATATATTTATTGTAATAGATACAGATAATGTGTTATTTTTTGAGATTTATGCTAAAAATAGAATGAAATAAATGACTCCTCGATTTCCTCGTAGGTAATCAAGCATAATATCAATGACGTCGACTCAACTACCATGAAAGACTACGACCCCTCAGTGTTAACAAATCACGAAATTATTTCCTGTTTGTCAGTTGGAGGCCATTGGGTGACAACCAATCCCAGTCTTCAGGTAAGCAACTCAAGGTTGAAAAGTTAATAGATCATCGGTCTATACCTAGAACGGCATCTAGGAATCATTGTAATTTATTAGATGCTATTCCTAAATGCCTGAATAAAATCTCATGCAAGCTTTAAAAAAGTTAATGTTTGTTTTTGTTTTCAAAAATCATTTGTTCATAATTCAATACTTTATCACTTATTTGGTTCTTAGTTTGAGTTCAGCTATTTTCACATGAAAATTGATAAATTTCTCATGTTATCGATAATAATAATAAAGTTTCAGCGGATTCGAAAAAGATTCATATCAATGAATTGAACATTGTTATCAGATTTGTTGGAGAAGCTCATTTCATTATCAAATTCTGCATAAAATATCTCTATCTATGTCAAATTCTGAAATAAGTGTGGATAGTAGAATATTTCATCCCCTTACCTCACAACTCACAGTTGGGTTCCAAAAATAAAAATCTCTCATACGTACATGTTTACAGAACAGAACAAAAGGATGAGAGGTTGCGGTATGATCACATTTGATGCACGTATGAACAAGTGGTCATGCATGACCAAGCGCGCGGATGAGGAACAAAATCTGGAAAGAGCCATGGAACACTCATACTGAACGCGTGCACTTGCTGGTGGTGTTCAGTGTGAGCAGCCACAGATGAGTCTTAACTTGTTTCTATGGCTATTCCCAGATTTTGTTTCTCATCTGCGTGCTTGGTAATGCATGATGTCACGTGCACTTGGACTTACCTGCATCCAATATGATTATATCCTTATTTGTTGATGGAAATATTTTCCAAATCCTCCGAATATCTAGTAAGTAATACGAGTATTTCATCTGGTGATATTTCAATTTATTTTTTGATACTGTTGAAAAAGGGTTTGGTGAAATTTACATCTCAATTTGGCACTTTTGAAGAAGCTTAGTCCTTAGTGTTAACTTCTTTTATGAGAAAGTGATTGCATTTTTGTGAAAAAAGAATTTCCACTTTTATTTTCATAATTTGATCAACATCACTGGGAGAAGAAAAACAAACAAATATTCCAAATTAGATTAATATCAGTTCGAAATAAAGTCAAGTCACTTTTGACTGAATCATAATTTTCTGTCCAACAATCGTTTACTTGAAATTTAGAATTTACAACGATTAAATAAGCAGTAAAGATGGAATACCACAACCAACATTAAATTTATAATTTTTTTGTCATTTTTAGTTGGACCCACCTCATTCCCAGCAACTATCGTTGAGATGTGCATCGTTAGGCTTCCTCATGGACCAGCCTTGGCTCATGAGCGGCAGCTTCCAAGGAAAGTATCAGCACATACTCATGGATGTTGTCGAGAAAATATCAACTTACATCCTAAGGTATCGTGAACAAAATTACAATTGATTTATTTGTTCAATCTATTGTGTGTGCATTAAGTTCAACATTCAATGAATTTAATTCATTCAACATTCAGTTTGTGAACATTGGTTCAAACATTCTTTGACGGTAAATGTATATTATAACCTTTGCCAAAAATAATTGATCTATTTTGACTAAATATTTCATTATGGTATGAATGTGTTGTGGGACCTGTAACATGGCTACACACTGATAGCCTACTCTTTCAATAATATTTTGGCTATTGCTAAATCTTTAGTACGTTACTGTTGTAAATAGTTCTTCTTGTAATAGTGCTAGAAAAGTAACCTCTAAACTACTATAATGTGATTTACATCAAACTGTTCCTTATGAATGCGGCGGAAAACATCAATGCTTCCCTTTCAAGCAATGCCAACAGTTGCAAGTGTATCTTACTATTAATAGACCAGCCATTCTCTTCTTTTTTGACGCTATTTATCCAGTGAATGCTGGTCATTAATGAATATTACTGAATTATTGAATTTAATCCTGTTATCTTATAATTGGCAATTATCCTATAGTCATGACAAAGGAAACCCCTTTCAACATCGGAGGTATCCTCATAAAATCCTCTTCAAACGTTATGTTTGCAGTTTTTCTAGTCTATCTCATTCTCCCTAATTTATCAATTAATAGACAAATAAATATCCATTTGAAAATGATACATTTTGTCTCATAATCTGCCTGATTAAGGATATTTTCATTTCATTTCACAAATGTGATAGTTTTTTCTATATTTTAGGCCTAACATTCATCATTCAATCCACCGAGATGGACTCCTTGAAGCTTGTCAGGATATCGGGGAGTTGAACGTTGGGAAAATAGTATTAAATATCAATTGATCAAGTGATGATAAATGATCGTTGACTGTTATAATATCACCATACAGTATCTACATATCCGTAAATATGATTTCAGATTTATGTACACGGGTGATTCTCTGTTTAAAATAATGTTATCCTAGAATTTCAAAATTGTGAAGTACGAGTCATAAGATTTTGTAAAATTATGTAAAGTTAGTGTACAACGGGTGACTTACAATATAAACTTTTCTTTTTTTACTTTTATTTCTCATATTTTTGAAATATTATTGTTGATTAGCTTTTGTGAAGCTTTTTGGTGAACTTGTTCAAATGAAGATTGTGTTATATACTGGAAATGCATTGTTATAGAGTTATTGTTTGGGTAAAAAATGGTAAATTCCACAAGCTGTAAGAGTCTTTGTAAATGAAATCTACACTAGAAACAGGGATTTTGTAGAATTTCTCCATATAAAGGTGAAAAGAAAGAGATGTTGTCAGTTCCACATCTCATGTTCGTGGAATGTTTGCATGCAATTATATCAAGTGAATGTATTTATTTTTGTGAAATATAATGTCGTTCATCAAAAAGTTGGCTGCTTCAATTTAATTATTTATCTACTGACATTGAGTTACTTAGTTTTCGAACTAGTAGTTCTGTGAACAGTAGACCTCGCCCTGTCTGTATTTCGTGTCGGCGAGATATCGGCTGTTGGGGTTGGTGTATCAGAAATGCTAACATCAGAAACTAATCTTCTACAAGGCATACTGGCAACAGGTCAGCCCGAGTTAGAAGCAGAGAAAGGTCGAGAGACAATACTATGTTATTTTAGTTTTAATTGCATGGAATCAATAGTGCACAAAAATTACATGCAGAGGCATACAATTAATAGTCCACGCAACACCTGATTTTTTACCAAGTTACATTGAGATATTAATTGCATGCAATGAAGCATGCAATTAATAATCCACTCGACAGCTGATTTATGATGAATAATTCTATAGTCTGATTTTCACGGTAATATTGACGTTAGAATGAGACTCCTTTTCCTTTTGTTTTATCCTTAAAATTAATAATTTCAAAAAACCTTATGTATAAGTCGACGCGAAATTCAAAAAGGAGCACACCTGTCAAAATGCATGAAAATCTATTGCCGCGTTTTGCTGTAAATGCGGAACATAAATATTATAAACATAAAAATAGAAATAAAAATCTTACCAAGATTTTTATCTTTCTTTCTATTTCTATAAAAGTAGCTCTATACAGAAAAGAGATAAATGGATATATATATATATATATATATATATATATATATATATATATATATATATATATATATATAAACATAAAGAGAAATGCAAAACCGTCGACTTGAATCTTAAGGTGCGTACAGATTTACGCGCCGCGAACATGAGCAATTCACTTTTAATCAGCTTATTAAAGGTGCGTACAGATTTACGCACCGCGAACATGAGCAATTCACTTTATGTTCACTATGTTTGCGGCGCATATATCTGTACGCACCTTTAGACCTCACTTCGCTCGGTCAATTATCCTTAGAATGCAACATTTCAAAAAACCTTGTATATACGTCGACGCGAAATTCAAAAAGAACATACCTGTCAAATTTCATGAAATTCTATTGCCGCGTTTCGCTGTAAATGCTGAACATATAAACATATAGAGAAATGCAAAATCGTTGACTTGAATAAATTATTGTTATTAGTTACCTACAGTAAGCGTATTGTATACTGATTGAAAGGAGGGAAGAACCTAATAGAAACTTGAAGCACTTATAATTATTTCTAGAAAAACAGGCTACGACAGACTAAGTTATAGGAATAGACTAGGTTAGACTGCGGAATAGGTCTAAGTACAGAAATTCCACTTAACAGATCTTCAATTCAAAGAAAAACTTTAGCGTTTCTTCATTCAATACTGTTTTGAGATACAAATTTTGTATGTAAATGTTTGAACAGATCAACTTGGAGCAAGTTTGAACTTTCCAAATGGGGTTGTGTGAAGCATACGGTACTTAAAATTGAAACTAGAACCATCTCTATAGATTTTTTCTAATAATAACAAATCTCTTTCAAGTCTTGATAACAATTGCAAATCATTTGTCTTCATTAATTGATTATGATGACGATTTGACAATGTAATTTGATTGCATCTCTGGTTCAATTGAATACAAATTCAACATTTTACTACTACTACTACTATTATTAAATATATACTACATATATTTCATTTTTGCCTCACTAGAACGTAATTAGCTGTTTTAGGACATCATATGAAGGTCGAAAGAGATCAATCTCCGACGAGATCAACTAGACCCGAAAATGTTTTCTTTAGGCTACCCGAAAAGAAAAAAACCTTCAATAACAGCTGATAATATCCGATCACGCAAATTTCAATTCGTCAAGTTTTCAAGTTTAATTTTGTCATTTAAACAGTACGTCAAGATTTCTGTTGGTAAAGTTCTCATTTAGTCTAGTTTTCATTACATCAAGTTTTTAGTCAGTCGATTTTTTAATCCAAGTGTTCAGTTCATAATGTTTTCAGTTTGTTTTTGTTGTGTGGCTATAAATAGCATTCGCAACTCGGGCAAAAATGTTTTGCCGGATCTCGAATGCTTCAAGTTCTCACTCGAGCCTGGGCCGGCAAACACACACTTTCCGCCCTAGGAGCGAAATATAGGCCTACCTACTATTACATGGAACCCCGGTGAAACGAATATCAAGGGTGCATAAATCGTTATATCAGGGTACTAGCCGTCAGGCTCGCTTATCCGTCTACCCGACTGGATCGTATATTCCCAGGAATAGCTCTGATTGAAGTAGCAGTGCCCAATCAATTTTTCCGCGATAAATGCATTTCAATCTTCAACTTGGTGCCAACCTAACAAAGTCAACACAACTTAATGCCAACCTGACAAAATTATTAATTTAGTTACCAGAAAAACTGTTTCGAAGAGGTACTCTCTCTAGATTATAGTTCTATATTAACATATGGTATGGACATTTCAATTATAATTTCAAGATATTGGAATAAGAAGAATATACATGCTAAAAGACGAACTTTAAACCCTTAAAAACCACCCTTAGAGTTAAAATATCGCCAAAAGATTTCTTAGTGCGCCTCTAAAGGGCCAACTGAACATCTCGCTTCGCTCGCCATATCCGTCTAGCCAGGGGGCTCCGCCCCCTAGACCCCCGACTGAATCGTCCAAAAATGAGATCAGCGGGCTCGCTTCGCTCGCCTGCATTTTCATTTGAGCATGCTTCATTCCACCAGAAAGTCAAAGTACTGAGAAAACGCAGAAAAGCTGAGAAAAACGCTGATTTTGGGCGTATCTTTGATGAAATATTAGAGTCACCTCATCACAAAATTTTCAGACCCTAGCTAAACCTCTGTACCAAATTTGAACATTTTCTATCTATTACTTGATAAAAGAACTGAGAAAACGCAAAAAACCGCTAATTTTGGGCGTATCTTGGCGTTATGGCAAATTCCTTCTAACACAACATTATTATACACCCCAGCTGAGCTTCTGTAGTAAATTTGAACATTTTCTGTTCATTTGTTCTCGATAACGCAAAAAACGCTGGAAAAACGCAGATTTTGGGCGTATCTTTGGCTTTATTCCAAATTCATTCTAACACAACATTATTACACCCTAGCTGAGCTTGTGTACCAAACTTGAACAATTTATGTTCATTTGTTCTCGATAAATCTGAGAAAAAGCAAAAATCCGCTGGAAAAATGCTAATTTTGGGCGCATCTTTGACGTTATTGCAAATTCCTTCTAACACATTATTACACCCTAGCTGAGCTTCTTTACTAAATTTGAATCTGTTTGATTGTTCTCGATAAAGCTGAGAAAACGCTAAAAAACGCGGATTTTTGGGAATTTTTCCAAATCCGTTCTTAGTGCGCCTCTAAAAGGCCAACTGTACATACTTACCAAATTTGAAAGTTTTTGTTCCGGTAAATTTTTAGTTCCGCGAGTGAGTGAGTGCCATTTCGCTTTTATATATATAGATAGATTCTACAAACGTAATGTACTCGTATTCACATTTTTTTGCGAATTAATTCAAGGGTTTTCATAGAAAAAGTTTATATTAAGGGATTAGGTACACATAAGTTCAAATTAGTATTAATACAATTCATTTCCACAAAATAATTATACTATATAACGGTATATAACAATGTTGATGATTATCCTCTTCATCAAGTTTATTAATTTAATAATGTATAGAGTAAAAATAATAATTAGTAACAATATATAAAGTACAAATATGAGTTAGTTACAATATAATATAAGGTGAAAATATGAATGAGCAGTAATTTGGTAATTAACTGAGTATTCATACATTTACAAAACCTATGTTAAATGGTCTCCACTCAGAAGGCACTTGCAAAACGCATAACATTTATATACCTTTACATTCACCTCGCCCTCGAATTGAGTTTTCTGTACAAAAATAATAGTTAACATACTCGTTTCAACTAAATCTGCCCTGAATTAGAGTTTATTAATTAATTGAATCAGCCCTGATTCAGAGTTCATCTATATTAGCAAAAGTAATTCTTTATTGCCTTTTGAAAGACTAATTCACTAACCGTCCCTTTATTCACTTTACGTACGTTTTACTAAGTATCAATAACGTTACTGTATGAAAATACTTATTCAATCTCAATTTTTGTTTATTGGCTTAAAAAATAAAAATTCATTCAAAATTCAAGGAATTACACTGTGATTGCACTAATAAGGAATTGAATTATGAATTATTATCTCAATACATTTCTCACAGTATAGACTTACATCTTAGGTCTTGTTTTATGGCTCATAAAATGAAATATTCGATCAATATGTAAGTAAGAAATTACACTTCCATTGCACCAATGAGTATTTTTGATTAATTATGGCCTACTATATCGATACATTTCTTACTGTATAAACTTACATATTTGACTTAATATTCGTTTTATTGCTTATTGCAGTAAATATTCTATCACTATGTAAGAAATTACACTTTGATGTTAAACCTTTGATATGACTTCAAAATTACACCAATAGTTATTGAAATTGAAACTATTACTACCTACCATTATAGGATCCTCTTTAGATTATGAACTAACTGTATATTGATATCGTTTTTTGAGATAGTTGCGACCAAAATCGCTTTCATCTGAAATTAGTTTGAATTCAGTTTGTATGGTTTGATGTAGCCATGTTTCATCCTTATAGAAATTATCAATTCCGTGATCAAACGGACTGGTCGTTTCAATCGGTGCAGCTCTGCTTCCTAAACTGAAAACATTCCACAATTGATCAATGGCTGTTCTCAAGTTCATCATTTGCAGCATGAATTGAATTTTCATCAACTTTTGCAAGGCAACGAATGGATTTGGGACGTCTAGATTTGTGGTCGAATAAAAATCGGGAAAAAATCTACACGCTGTCATTCTTATATCCAGGTTTTCGTCCTGGAGAAGATTGAATAATGTCTGCCACAAAAAAGAACCCAGTTTGTCGGTTTCTAGATCGAACACTTCGGTCTCAATCAAGTCTGTCGTCGTCATTCGTTTGAGGAAAAACGCGCGGAAGCAAGGCACACATTCAGCCGCTATGTTGCGCAAGTCTTCATTGGTCTGGCTTGGGCTAGACCATGCCGACAAACACTTCAACATTTCTAAAATTTTATACAGCCTGTTCTTAGAGTAAAATTCGTCATCTGAGAGCGAACTTAGAATTCTACAAGCTACCAACATCCCTAAACCTACATCTACAAACTTGTAACGAACTCTTGGTTTTTTGACAAGAGATAGAATAAAATCAAAGAGTTTGAGATCATTGGAAACAAACCCATTCAGCAGTTTTTTCATCAACTGTTCAATGACTTCTGGTTCATGACTACTTTTCATCACAGCCATTACAAGTCCGCTATCGTTTTCAGCCTCATCTGTAGACGGAGCCAACACACATACTCTCAAGAAAGCCAACGCAACATCTGTGATGTTATTTTCTAGTAGACAAAGTTTCTTCAAGTTAGAACTCGCATCTTTCGCACAAATATTCTCAACGATTTTTGCTAGCCATAAAGAAGAGCCCAGATGTGGTTTGTAATGTGAAATGCTGCTATTTATAGTTACACAATTATCCTGCTTTGTTCCGAAAGTAACTGATGGTTGCCATAGTTTGATCACATCTACTGCAAGAGATTTCAAAAAATAAGTTGTTTCAGGTAACTTTATCAACGTTGTTAAACACTGGAACATATCTACAAACTCTCCTTTCGAACTCAGATCATGTATTTCTCTGAGGAATACCAATCTCAAGGATAAGTATTTAATATTCATGACCAATCCATGCAGCAAATTCTGATCTAGAAAGTCGCTCGAACAAGCCTGTTCTATACTAATCGTGATCAAAGTAACCTCTGTGAACATTTCTTCAGGCAGCAGAAGGTTAACACTGATACGAGCTGACAGTTTTCTCACAAAATACGAAGGACTTGAAAATAGCTTTTGTACATACTTTTTGATGTTATGAGCGAACTGCGCGTATTTCTTATTGTACTTTTTGAAGCATGTGATGGAGATATTTGAGAGGAGAACAAGTATTGGCATCAGTTTTGCATGAGTAATAATGTCGGGTTCAGATGAGAGGTCTTCTAGTTTCTTCTCAACAAAGCTGAAGAGCTGAGGCATGTGGAAAAATAACTCTTGCAGGGGTGTGGTCTGATAATTATCAAGATCAGAATCGTTTTGTGAAGAGTCTCCCTTCATACGTCTCATCAATCTCATGAGCAACGATTTAAAAAGTTGTAGAGCTGCGTTTTTCACTGTGTAGATTGGGGACGATGATTTATCGAAGCAAATGCAAAATATTTCTTTAGCGAAAGGAAGAACGTTGAGTCGGGAGTCTTGTACAAGAGTACTCAATATGTGTAGGGCACTAACCAGCGGTGTATCTACAAGGGAGTCGTTAATGAGGTTACCTTCCAAAGAGCTGCTGCTATTTTCGCCGATTATTTCGATAAGTTTGGATATTGTTTTGCCTAGTAGAGGACTGTTCGGTCTAGGATCGCTAGCCACAATGCTGTGAACCAGAAACGCTCTCCCAGCCGACCGTCTAGACAGCGAGCAACTAGCATCCGCGCTGATGTTTCTGAGAAGATTGTCCAAAATCTTAGCAGGCAAACTACGGTCTTCAGTTGAAAACTGCTGGGATTCGTCCATGACAGATTTAGCTGCTGAGAACATGGAGGAGCCGGCAACATCCATCGCTCCTTTGTGCCTGCATTTGTTCAGAACGGTTTCCAGTATGGAGAAGCAACGGCAGCATGAGCCTTCCATGCATTGCACCACGCCACTTGTGATCAATCCACTCGCCAACATGCAGCAAATCTGAAACAGTGGTCGATCTGTAGTAATGCACCTGATATTTTCAATGAAACCATTCTATATGATGGTTAAATCCACTTATTTACTGAACAACCAAGTTCAGAACAACCAAATTTAGATAACTAAATTGAAAATGCATTTTTTTGAAATCAATATGATAGTTTCAGTTGTTATCAATATTAAGGAAACCAGATGCGAAGATAATATCCATATTGAATGATAATTATATTGAGAGGAAGAACTCAAGTTGTCACATCCACTTGAATATTTAAAAATCAAGACTCCGTTCTTAAATTATTATCAATCTCTAGTAAACCTGATGAGTAGATGAAATCCATATTGAATTAGACTAGAAGATATCACAATCACTTATTTGTTGAAAAATCTATATGCTAGTATATGATAGTAACTTACTATCTTTAGTAAGTTAGATGAGAATATAACATCCACGTTGAATAAAATGCTCAATAACGTCTGAGAAAAAAATAACCTGTCATTTTTTTTTAAGATTACGTCCTAAAGACTCCAGTCATGGAGTATAAGACAAGTCATGTTATTACATAATAATTCTAACACTAAGTAGTTCAACCTAGTTTAGGTTTGAAAGGAATTCTTGTACACTATAAAAAGCTTTATCAACTAAATATTTTTTCATTTGTTTTTTGAAAATCTTCAAATCATCATTACTTTTCAAGATTTGAGGTAGCTTGTTATAAAATTTCCTACCAATATAATCTGGTTTTTGTTCAAATAACCTACTATTGTGACCCATTATATGATAATCTGCTCTGTTTTGCGTATTATACTCATGAACATCTGAATTCTGGATCACACCACTCGTTTTCACATGCATTACAACTTCATATACATACAAAGATGGCACAGTTAATAGACCAAGCTTTTTAAATAAAGGCCTACAAGAGTCTAACCTATTCACTTTCTCTATACATCTGAGTGCCTTCTTTTGAATCTTAAACACTCTGTCCATATTTTGTTGAGATGAATTACCCCATACTAAAATAGCATACCTAATATGAGATAGTATAAGTCCATGGTAAGCAGTTAACAGTAGTTTTTTATCATTCAGCCTAGCAAGCTGCCGCAGGACAAATACCCCAGATGATATCTTATTACATATCCTCTCAATGTAAGGATGCCATGTTAATTTCCTGTCCAATAAAATTCCCAAGAATGCTACTTTCTCTTCTTGGTCTAATTCATTTTCCTCTACAAACACATTTATTTCTCTATCCTCTACTGAATTATATTTACTTTTGAATTGTAGGAATTGACATTTCTTACTATTTATTGTTAATTGCCTTTGCTTCAAGAATTGGACAATTGACTGTACTCCAGTAAAAGCATTTATTTCTAGACTATCTAATAAATAATTGTTAAAGATAAGCGATGTGTCATCAGCAAACAACAGAGCTCTGTGATCTTTTAACTCTTTTGGTAATTGGTTCACATACAACAGAAACAGTAAGGGACCCAGAATTGAGCCTTGAGGTACTCCAGCCTGGACCTCCAGTTTTTGAGATTTAATTTTTACTATTTCATTCCCATCCACCTTGGTAAGCTCAACACACTGGTTTCTACCTATGAGATATGATTCAAACCATTTTAGTTCTATACCATTCACACCTACAGTTTTTAGTATTTCCAATAATATTTTATGGTTCACACAATCAAAAGCTTTGGATAAATCAAGAAATATTGCGGCTGCCTTCTCACCTGAATCTATTAGTCTTTCAACAAGGGATACTATTGCAGTCTTAGTAGATTTCCCTTTCTGGAACCCATGCTGTTCATCACATATGAAATTAATTTCTTCCAGGTGCATCAATATTTAAAACTACTCTTTCAAAAATTTTACTTATTACATTTAGAATACTAATGGGTCTATAATTTTCAACTCTTTCAGAATCACCGCTCTTGAAAATTGGCAAAATTTTTCCTTGTTTCAGATCATCAGGAAAAATACCCTGCTCTAGTGAAGTATTAAGGAGATGCAATAAAGGGTCCAGTAATTCATTTTCACATTCTTTTAAAATTTTGCTTGAGACCCCATCCAATCCTACTGTTTTTTTGTTATTCAAATTTTTTATTATTCTTGACAACTCATCTCTTGATAATGGATGAAATTTAAATACCTTTTCAATTGGCTCAGCATTTAATGTAGTTGTATTATAAGTATTAGTGTTCAGTGACTTTTGGAGATTATATGCAACCTGTTGATAATATTTATTGAAAAAGTTACAAATGTCTATACTATCATCCATATAATTTCCATGTTCATCGATTATCCTAGGGACATTAGTAACTGTATCTTTTTGAGCTGCTCTCCTATTTCTATTAATTACCTCCCAAACAGCAGAGTTAAAATTGGTACTAGTTGTTAATATTTCAGCTGTTTTCTTACACTTAGCTTTCCTCACTTCTTTTGCATAGTTTTTCTTTAGACATTTGTATTTGACCTCACTCGGAACATCCCTCACTAATTTAAATTCCTCATAAGCTTCCCTAACAATATTTCTTTGAGTAAGAATATCTTCTGTTATCCATTCATCTACTTTGTTTAATTTACTTTTTACTTTGACTTTTTTTATCGGACAGCATACACTAATGTGAAATCTTAGAGTATCAATGAATTGCTTATATTTGTAATTTAGGTTACAACTGTTATAAACACTACTCCAATTTTCTTGAAGCAGTTCCTGCTTCAAACAATTTATATTTCCTAGCTCATATTGCTGAATTTCTTTCACAAAAGTTTTTTTTCTGCTTGGATTCTGGCCCTGCAACTTAACATCTAAAATTTGATAGTTATGATCTGATAGATCTGAGCTACCTAACCTGACATTACAACCTTCTATATTTGTGAGGATATTATCAATAATTGTCTGTGAAGTTCGAGCTACTCTTGTATATTCGTGGACCTTAATTTCTAAATTATTCATATTAATAATATCTCTAATATCCTCTGTCATTTTATCCTGCCTGGCAAAATCAGTATTGAAATCTCCTACTACTATAACATTTGTGAAACGAGCGGTTGTAATTTCCAAAAGTGTATGGAGCAGCTCACAAAATTTTTGCCAGTCTCCATTTGGTGACCTATAGATACCTAACACTGCTACCTCGAATCGACCATCAATTTTTAACCTTAGTCCTGTCACCTCTAAATCCATATCAACAGAAAATCTCTTAACAAAATCCAGTTCATAAGTTTGGGTATGTTTAGCATTGCTAGTGAATATACATACACCACCACTTCTATGAGCTATTCTAAAGTAGTTTGAAGAACTGGGGTTTTTGGTTTTGGCGTTTTTGAATTTTGGTTTTGGGAACACGTAAGTACTCCCGCTATGTTTACATTTCTATTATTAACCTTCGGTGTTCTACTTGAGCTCATCTTCCTATCTAAGAAATTATATTACTTGCAATAATAATAATTGATTTATAAATGATAGGATTTTAATTTGGTTATAATTTTAGTCAAGTAAACTATCTATGTTTATTTTTTAAATCTCGAAAACCTAACCTCAAACCAACCTCTAAACGGTGTTTGGCTTATTAAAATAGAATTAAGAATTAAAATCTAAAACAAAATGATAAAACGTGATCAAGAAACAATTAATAATGAAATAAACACAAAATTTGTACTTATCCGTGACTATTTATAACACAAAATCTTCCAAAACCCAGGAGCAAAATTATGTAGGACTTTCATTCACAACCTCTCAAGGTCACCCAAGGGCCATGCAGGTGGAGGGTTGGTGGTAGGATAAGACATGTGTGGCTTGCCCAATCCAAGTCCGTTGTCAGTTTCGCTGTCAACGAAACTCTGTGTTTCGCTGTGACAATATCTGTCTGTATGACCAACGTCGGATCGGAACGCTGTATGCGTTCTAGTACTCTAGAATTCTAGTACTCTGAATTGTCAAAATGTGGCACAGCCTACAAATGTAGGAGCATGCGGTTGAAATAGGAACATTTAACGAAAAAAAATTAGCTTAAGCTGTGAATTATTTTGAAATTATTAAAATATAATTAATTTTCATATTCAATTGTGTTCTATGAACTTTCAGATAGTTGAGTCTGGTTGCTAGGAATTTGTGCCAATGTTTTATATGATATATTCCATTGAAGTCACAAATAAAATTATCCTTGTTCACTTGAAGCAGGGAAAATGCTAGTTTTTGACAGGAAGCAAACCTCGATTATTACTACGAACAATATAACATTGTAACTCACCTTCAAATTGAACCAGATGCAATTAAGAACCAATTGATGTGAGACTGGAAGCATAAGTACTTCGTCATTGCTGCTACTGATCTCAGATTGCCTCACTATTTCCTCAAGAGAATTCCCCATATCAGCAAATGATGGAGAAAATTCCGGAGTATTCACCAGTGCAAAATCTACATTTTAGAGCAAAAAAGTAAACATACTATCAATATTGAGGTGTTAGGAACAAAATTTTTGTAATTTAAAAATTTGTACTTGAAGAAATTGAAGAAAAAATACATTCAGAATGAAAACTAGAATAACGTGCTTTGTAATGATGCACTAGTCTATAGTGAGGTTCAAGTCAGTGGAAATGATAGAGCGGCCTTGTTGTCAAGTTCCTTTTCCCCCTCGCCGTCTATAGTAGCCTAGATAGCTGTGATTCAAGCAACCCGGTATTTCTGATACAGTATACATTTCTGATTCTTGTTAACAATGATCAATTATATTATAAACACAAAGAAAACTATTTTTTCAAGATTTAATAATAATTTTTCGTAATTGAAATGAATTATTCTGGTACCGGTAGCTCATTCTACATAACCTACATAACTTAACTTCATAACCTACAAAAGATCTGGAAACGGTGCAAAGCTACAAAGGATACAGTAACAGTACCGTCGACCGGGGTGGGTGACTTTGTCCCACCTCGCGCAAAAATATTCAAATCAGTTTATCTCCGCTCTCTGTTATCCGAAATTGATGTTCAACATTGATAGCCGTAGCCCTGATCATTATCGAGGTTCTACAATCGATATCTTATCGAATCTTGATATATTAGTTGAATTATCGACATAAAACTGCTTGCTTCATCTTGTGATTTAGTTGACGGAAAACTTCGTATTAGAAAACTTATTTCTAAATGTCTTATGATATCGGTGAATACATATTATTTTGTCATTTTTATTATATTTCAATTGGTATATCTATAATATCCATAGTTGAACTGGTTAGGGTTCTGTTACTAGTTGAATACAACGAGGTCTCTTTTAGGTTAAACTTGGGGTGACTTTGTCCCAGTATAAAAATTGTGATATTATGCAGGATATGATGCAAATACAAATCAAAATATGAAAAATATAATGTATTCTACCTAATGAAACAAAATAATTACCTTGATTGAGTTTAATACGATCTTAATATTCATTTTTAACTGATTCTGCAGCTGAAGCCAATATGCCTCGACGCTAAAAAAAATCTTTAGGTAGCAGAAACTGAAATATTTTTCAAAAAAATAATTTGTGATTTTTTGAAGTGGATTTCATTTGTTTTCAATGTCATTATTCATTATAAAGGTGTTGGTTTCCCTTTGTCTAACTCTTGAAAATAACTTTTTTCCATATATTTTTCAAAGTGAGACAATGTCACCCCAACCCCTGGTTGACATTGTCTCTTAATTTCAAAAAAATATATCTTCCTTAAAGTGGAGAAAAATATGAACTTTTTATAATGAAAAATTATCTTCAAACATTGCAGAATACAATAAAAAATATTGCAAGAGATTTGTTTCAACTCAAGTATTGATTGCAAGCGGTTTAAAATCTCAACTCCCCAAAATTGGAACAAAGTCACCCCGGTTTACCGGTATATGCTTTGTCTAACCTTGTTTAATGCCAGACAAGGGAAGCATGCCAATGTTAATCAGGTGCTGACTTGAAACCGTGAATCTCATAATAGTGGTATGGTTGCAAATTCAGTCTGCTGTGGCTGTACCAGTCCAATTCCATCTGACATTATCTTTTTGGTTGTATTTTATTTTTTTATAATTGAATGATATTGTGTATGACACTGTAACACTGAGATTTTTTTTTTAGATGAAGATTTTTTTCCAACTCAAGCTTTAGATTGTGTGTAGAAAATGATGAGATGAGATGATATCACAGTGATCTTGAGTTTCAAGCATTTTGTGTTTATGAAAAATGTTTTTTGCAAAAACATTATATTTTCAATTGATAATGTTTTGGATAACAATTTATCTAAGTCTTCATTGACTTATGTGGGCATCATAGCCAGGGAAAAAGAAATTGATACTTGCCTCCGTCTTCTGATGGATCATCCTGACTGTAGGATAACAAAGCTATCATTGTTGCGACGTCCTTCTCCATAATAGTGATGATATCCTCAAGCAGCTCACAACTACTCGACCTATTCTTGGCCTCACATTTCTTGGGAAACATTTCCTCCACAATGTCAACAATATCATCGATGAGGTCTTGTTTGTTCTTAGCCAGGTAATTTGTCAATGTGTTCGAAAATGTTGAGAATGTTCCAGATTTGGTTTCTTTGAAGATTTTTTGTATTTCTTTAGAATTTTTCAATGTTTCAGTGTAGTTGAACTCGGTTTTATCAGTAAGTAGAAGCATCAACGCCCTCAAAACTCCATGCAATGGATGGCAATGAAGAACCGCCATGAAAATATCTTTAGAAATCACTGACAACTGTGTTTTAGCAAGGTTGATGAGATCAAATGTCACCGTTGGAATTATTTTGCTTTCGTTGAATACATTTGGATTTGAGTTTTTCAACATGTTGCTGATAAGAGAGTAGTCGCTTTTAAAAGCAAGGATTGTGACAGTTTTGATAAGCAACGCACCACTCTCAATTTCGTAGAATAGCTTACTGGAACACATTCCTTTCCCAATATTGTACAAGTGGTTCAGTTCCTCTTGATCATCCTCATCAAACTTGAAATGATTTATGAGTATGTCTGCAGCTAGGTTTCTTACCGAATCAGATATGTCATCTATGCACGATAACAATAGTTTTCTGCTGGTTTTTGAACGGAAATGCCATTTTTGAGCAGCTGTGGCTTCCTCTTCAACCACGCCACTTTTCTCCTTGGTGTTACTTTTGCGTTGGTTTCTCTCTTGGCCGCCCCCTATTCCAAAGTAGATCAACACAGCGTTGTACAACATAAGTGAAGTCATTTTGCGTTGATAGTTGCAGTGTTTTTCTAGATTAGCGGACAAAAACTGATACAAGTCTTCGACAAAGTTCACTGCATCTTCAGTGCTTGATTGTTTAGCGACAACTGACCCGCGAACTCGCAGAAAAAACGTGACACAATAGTTAACCATGCTCTGTCGGAGATTCGAACGATCGTAGTTGACGTTTTCAACTAGAAACTGTTTAACTAGTTGATATTCCCATGCTTGTACGTTAGTTAACGTAGACGTTTCGCAAACAACACCAAACGCGTTACAACGGACATCCTCGTCACTGCACTGCAAACAACGTTCCAAGAAATCATGGTCGACTCCTTTCGGTTGCCAATTGCCCGATTTTCGTTTGATTTTCCATAATCTGATCATCGACAAGTACAAAAAAACACAGTTCGGGAGAGGAAAACTAAGGATACATTGTACTATTTAATGATATATTATATCATTTTTAAGTTGTAATAAAAATAATGAATAATAGAACGCAATGAATGATCACATATTGAATGACTTTTGCAAAATCCTCATGTCAGTGATTATAATTGATTTATTTAGTTATTCATTCATGGAGACAACAGGTAAAAACCCCATTTTGCCTCCTTCACACAATAATTTTTAACATAATACAATTTTCAATAAAAAATGGAAAAATGAGAAAAGAATAAATTATAAAAATAGCCAATTATAAAATTATGAAAATGAAATAAGATGAAAAATAGAAGAAATATACAGTTGTATATAGAAAAATATAAATACAGTAACTGAATTCAATATGAAAAATGCACAGTTATACCTTAGTAAACTATAATCATTACTAGTATATAGATAAGGTAGAAAAAATGTGTCTGTGTAATGTACTACCACTAGCCTTTATGAGGATAATTGAAAAAAATGTAAGCGCAAATCGATGTAAGCGAAATGATGGACCACATACTATTCGACTAAATCATATGAAATTCGGAATTTGGAAGGGGAGAGCCAGAAGATGTCCAACTGCTCAGAACAACTATTGAAAATTCGTTGAGCTCTACTTAAAGGAAAGTTATAATGGCTCACCGTTCTGGAGCGAGAAATATATAATGAAAATCCAGAACGTCGATCAATGGTATTAATGTATAAGTTAATTTTAGAAAGCAGGTAGGAAGAATCAATTATTATCTGTTATTTTTTAACAGATTGTACAGAGAAACAAGTAATTAACATCACGTCTTACTTTCAGTGATTTAATATTGAACATACTTCTGAGGGAGTTGGTTGGGTAATCAAAGGAACAGAAAAACCTGTGCTTTTTATAATACATACATCTCAAAAATTTGTTTTGCAAGCGTTCTAGAAGGTGAATCTATCTATTATGATAAAGAATCCATACTTCGCATGCTTACTCCAACAGACTCCTCACAATTGATTTGTATAAGAGTAGCAGAGGTACCACATCAGTGAAGGCCGAGCAGGTCAAAATGAAACCCATCTGTTGAATGGCTCTGTCAGCTATGTAATCAATACGTGATTGAAAGAAAGGTCTGGGCTGAAAACTACTCCAAGGTCCTTGAGCGACTCTACCTTTTCCAATGGGATACTATTTATATAGTAGACACCTGCATGAGTGGAGGACCGCCGAGTAAAACTCATTAATTTACATTTACTCACATTTATTTTCAGTCTATTTTCATCACACCATCTAGACAGATTATCAATATCCCTCTGCAAATCATAGCAATCACTTCGATAATTGATTTCTTTGTATAATTTTACATAATCTGCATACAGAAGGCATGAGGATTCACTGATAGATTCATTAATGGCTCTAAAAGGACTGCAGCACAGCCCTTAATCCTACATCACATTGTTTGCACATGTATCTTGATTCTTTCCTATTTTTTTCATCTACCGTGGAGTGGGTACAAACATGGCATTTTCTCATTACACGTTTTGTGTTTGGAGTTTCCGGAACTAGAGAAGGTAAATGTCTCTCAGTAAGTCTGAGTGGTGGCTCCTTATTTGATGACCTTCCTCCACGATTGAAAATCCTTGCAGTATGATGCTTCTCTAGCAGCTGACGAATAACTTGCAGTTGGAAATCAGCTAGTGAAATACGTTCACCTGTTTCCACCATGTACAGTGCATGGGAATTCAACAAAATCAAGTCAATTGAATGGAAAAAAAACTTTCTTATACCACTTCACTGTTTTGCGAACACACTCCACTGAGCTCAGCATCATGTCAGTTCTGTCAACGGATCCCATATTTTCATTGTTGTCTACAATACATAAAGGTTTTTCTTTATACTCGCCAGTTTTGATGTCTTTCTTGTGAGTTTTTACTATCTCATCATTGTGTAGTGTTGTCAACATTGTTACATTTTTTTATCCATCCATTTTAGAATCATTATATTATTTGCAGATCTTGAGACTCTTTCACCTCTTTTTTAGGATCTGGTAAAGCTGGCATCAATTGTCTGTTACTGTTTACAGTACCACATGAATTAGTCTCTAGGGCATGAAGATACAATGACAATTTTGGGCTGGTGTACCAATTATCGGTGTATAATGTATGTCCTTTGTTGATGTAGGGCTTCAGAAGAGTCGTCACTATACTTCCAGAAATTCCTAGTCCATCTGTCAATAGCAGTCTTCAGTCTTTTCAGAATTATTACTGAAATGGAGCATTGACAATAAATTCAAAAACCCATCTCTCGCCATGATCCTTGAAAAAATTGGTGATTGTAGTAGTTGATCTGTTGACCAATACTCCTTTATAGAGTTCTTTCTGTTTCTTGGCATTAGCATGCATAAGGCTATAAATGTGTACATTTCATCTTTATCTGTATTTGTCCACTTTCTGAGATTCGAATTGGGAGCAAGAGTCACTAAAGCTAGCACAACACTAAAATACCTATTGGTCTCTGTTACTACAATATCAATTACATCGTCTGTCAATAGTAATGTAAAATAACCTGCACAGTCAGTATTTTCGGGTATATCTACTTGAATTCCAAAATGAGATTGATCAAATTTGTGAGTTTTTGGAACAAAGATATCATCAGACCATGGCAGGGTTTCTTTGAATTTTGTTCTTGATCTCTTGGGAGGAGTTGGTTCTTCAGCTGCTTCTTCAACTTGCAGTTGTGATTCACTGTCACAAACAAATTCCTCTTCTGAGTTAGTATCCAACAATATTTTACTGGTTTCAACGCGAATGAGATGCCATTTCCCGTAAACAATGTTTTGAACTGATTCTAGGTTAGAAATAACATGCTTGCAGTGTGGCAAACATTCACTGGTAGCATGATTTTGTTCGTCGCTTTATCCAGTGCCATGTGGCGTTCAGACACTGGGAATGAGTTCATTTTGTAGCCAAAGGAGTGCAGCACATGATGGTAGAAGAATGAACCTGATCGAGTTAACTCGACGATAGTACTAACACGGTGAAGTTTGAAAACCTGTATACTCGCCAGTAGGCTGAGAAGCCAATATGCTCTCGTCGAGTATACTCGACGTCAGTACCGAAAGGGTTAACAATAAAGATTGGAATCGCATCAGGACCCTCGGAGCAGCCCGACCTCAGCCCATTGATAGCAGACATATCATTGAAAGAAACCATCCCAACTCCTCCATCCGAAACACCCAGACATCTCCGGAATGCCCATCAGCCTCATACACAGATTGAAAGTATTTAGAAAAGCCATTAACGATATCAGACCCGGAGTAAGACTCTCCGTCCAGTGTCATGGTTGACTCCACAAAAGAAGTTTTTCTTTTTGAATTAACGTATTCCCAGAAATCTTTTACATTATGTCGTATTCCATTTTGAACTCTAATCAAATACATCTCACAAGATAGTGTAATTCTATTTTTCAGGGATGCACGTAAAGTTTTAAATTTATTGTCATGATAAGACAAAGTTTTTTCTTTCTTGAGCACTTATTTTTTATTTCCAAATATGATATGATATCAGATGTAAACCAAGGAGGATACTTATTATTTGAGAAATTCAACCTCCTCCTTGGAATAAATTCATCAAAATTTTTGTGAAGTACTTCATAAAAATTACCTACAGCGGAGTCAACATCACTACAACAAAACACAGAGTCCCAACTGCAATCGCGGAGTCCGCAATAGAGGCCGAGATAGTCTCCCTTGGAATAGTCATACGAATATTCGGGTGAACGATTTGAGTCTATTTCTGACACTTTCACCGCATATGAGGCTTCCACACAATCATAATGCAGGGTGATAACAGTCTTGAGGAAGGAGTGGATCATCGCATCTCACTACATCAACTGGCAAGTTGCTCAAAACAATATCCAGTGTTCTACCGAGCTCATTTTGCACTGAATTGTAAGAAATTAGATCATAGAATGACGTTAAACGACAAAGAAATTTTGCTTTACATGAGCCAGAAGAGAGATCATAAGTATCAGAGCTAATTTCAGGTAAATTGAAATCAGCAATAATCATAAAATTTCAATTAAGTAAGCTATTCAAGGATTCGATGTACTCACAGTAACCAAGAAAATCATTTGAAGGAGTGGAAGGTGGAATATAAACAGCATTTATATGATAATCGGTTGAGTTTGATTTCATTTTAATCCCTACGGAATCATAACAATTATAATCATTTACAGATAGCTCACTACAGAGCTCCGATTACAATGATCTTCTCACTGCGATAAGTAGCCTCCTCCACCCCCCTCCGACTACCATCACCCCCTCCTCTATCACACCGATAGATAGACAAAGTAAAGGTCATCAAAAATTTCACACCTGATTATGCCGTCATACAGCCAGGTCTCAGTGAATACTATCAAATCGCAATTTGCACTTAGAAGAGATTCATACAGATTTAAGGTTTTTTACGTAATCCTCTAAAATTTTAATAATACACAGACAAAGAAAAAATTAATGACATATGAAGAAAAAAAAATTATAAATACAAATAAATGACAAGAAGTGAAAAAATATGAACAAGATAACATATAAGTCGATCATCTCAGCCCACCGGTAACAAACTGTTTTCAATATTGCAAAATATTAAAGAAGACAAGAAAAAAATTACTCTCCTACGTTAAGGTTATCGTAGCAAACTGTTTTCTGTATTGTAAATTATTAAAGAAGACAGGAAAAAATTACACTCTTAAGGTTATCATTCATATTTCCTACATCAATGGAATCAATTTCCTATATTCTTAAACAACAAATAACTTGAGTCACCACCACTATTCTCCCCCCCTCTTACATTTCCGAAAAAATAAATGATAAATAACACCACAATCTGTTATGAATAAAAAGACAAGATATTTGGCCGTCAGTGTGGATAACCACCATGATACCACCACAACTACTGAGAAAGAATCTATAATAATGAAGACTACAGGGTGTCTCACCAAGGTTGTAACAGCCGTTGACCACAGATTCTTCACAGCATTTCTGACAAAAAATGTTCAGTAAAGTTTTTTTCTATCGACCTTAGTTTTCGAGATACAGTATATAGATTTTTCGATATTTTCAGAATATGCCTACTTCCAGTCATTAAATACTTAATAACTCGAAAACTACTGGTCCTTTTCGAATTTATACTCATTCGAAAGCTTATGAAATGGAGAAGTTTTTGAAATATTGAAACCAATATAATTACCCGAAGAAAAATGGAGAAAAAACGGTTTGAAATTTGATTTTGAATTTGAAGAATAGCATTTTTTCAAGTTTTAGCCCTAATAAAAAACTACAAAATATCTAACAACAAATAAAAATAAATTTATCTTGTTTGAAATATTTTTCTTTTTCCAACAATACCCTTGAAATTGAAATTCGACCAGTAGTTTTCGAGTTATTGAGTATTTGATGATCGGAAGTAGGCATATTCTGAAAATATCGAAAAATCGATATATCTCGAAAACTAAGGTCGATAGGAAAAAAGTTTACTGAACATTTTTTGTCAGAAATGTTGTGAAGAATCTATGGTCAACGGCTGTTACAACCTTGGTGGGACACCCTGTATAAACAGGGTGGGTTTCACCTTGCATCCCCATGTACCTGGTCGACAGCTTGTTGACATTGCGCTTCAGCTGCATAATCTCGTGAGCGATCGTGCGTCCAACAAACTTCACTATGAATGGTGGAGGATTTCGTGAATCAGGTCACTTTTTAAGACAGCAGTCAATCTCCTCTGCACCTATATGCACACCTACAGCTTGGCAAGTTTGGAGCACACCTTTGAGACGACCTCCTGATCAGCAACTGGAATACTCCAGAAGTATCTCCAAAGTATTTCGTCTAGCGTACTGCTCCAGATCGTCTGCTTGCATCGACAGTCATTAATTTTCTGCTTTAGAGCTTCATTTTCAGAGTCCTTATTATCTCCTGCTGTGAGGCGATCAATTCTCCCTGTGAAACAAGTATTTCAGCGTTGTTGTCGAGTTCTGCATGACACGAACTGAGGGACTCTTCTAATTTCTCGAAGCTGCTCATAACCTGCTGCTTGAAATCATTCAAGGCCTCAGTAACTTATACGGGTCCACAGAGCCTGATGAATTGACGAACGCTCCAGCGCTGGAAGTTTTTACTGAAGTCGATTGGGCCTCAGTACCCCGCTGACTACGGTGACCCGCCAAACAGTTTCCGCACTTCCAAGAACTCAGGAGTTCGAGCTCAGCTTCACTTAGATCTAGGTCCGACTCACCCCTGATACATCTCCCATGGGAAATCGAGACACACTCAGCGCATACCAATTTGAACTTGTCAGATCTTCCAACCAACACTTTGCAATCCACACAGGCACTCATTTTAGTACGGTAATAAAAATTTAATTCGGCTTAAAAAACTGTTTAAACGAATAAATATTAACGAAAGAACCGGCAGGCTTAGTAAGTTGACCGACCAAACTAAGCCAAACTATTCATAAATCAACGGGAAGCCGATTAGAGAGAACGGAACGAAAAACGTCTGCTCGCAATCAACTCTCTGATAGAACTGATTCTATCGTAATATTTTACCGTAAACATTTCTGATTTTATCGTAATATTTCTGTTCGTAATTGAACGAATAAAGACAAGAATTTGAAACAAATCAAAATTAAAAAGAAGTGATGAACACGATAAAAGTAATCAAGTACCCTTTTATATTTATCACAACACATAACAATTAAAATAATGTGTCGAGATAAAATTATAAAGTATTTAATAACTTTTATTCAATTCAAAATTCAATTCAATTCAAAAAAGATTTTATTTCAAAGAAACATAATAAAAAACAAATTCCAGCTGTACAAAATAATCATACACTTGACAATGAATAAGGTACACTGAAAAGAGTCTTAAATTAAATACAAATTAATATGAATAGGAAATAAAATTTTCGCATAGGCATTGCTGCCTGTGTGCGAAAATGAGTCCAAGGTAGGTATCTTTATTGGTTACTCTTGTACAATATATACTTATTAACTTATCAACTTATTATTTTTTACTCATTTACTAATAACTACAAAAATGATAAAAAATTAAATGAAGGAAAGAAATAAGCCCCAATCCCCAACCGTTCCCTATCAAAAATTGTATTCGTAAATATGTAGTAATTTTACATATATAAATATATATAAAATGGTACAGTAATAATTATATTATATATGTATTAATAAATAAAATGATTATTCATATTTAAGCTGTACTAAAAATGAATCACCTGCCCACTCTATCCCAGTCCCCGATTAACCCCCCAAACCCCGACCCCAATTGCAGAAGAAGAAACACAGAAAAAACTCGGCGAAACACATTCACACAAACACACACACACACACACACACACACACACACACACACACACACACACACACACACATGAAGCCTCAATAGGATTATTTTGAATAAAAAAAAATATTTAAAATATTTTTTAAGATTGTTTAATAACAATTATTATTTTTAAGACTAAACTGAATTCATCTAGATTACAATCTAGAATCTGTACTCCGAAGTGATCAATCTCTCACAGCACTCATCTCTTCCAATACTCGAAATCCACCTTTTGACAGCTATTTTAAATGAAGATATCGTATAGTTGGCGAAATCCGCTGGAGCTATTGGAAGATGTTTCACCAAAACGTGAGCTATATAGTAGGAGTTGGTAATAAATATAGTTCTATTTACTCTAGGCATTTGAATATTATACTGTACTGCTCTCCTAGTTGCATGACTATGTGTAATGGTATTGAATATGCTAGCATGATTCTTGAATATGTACGATGCCAAGGTTCTAACATATAATTGTCTGACATCAAGCACCTTCATATCCTCAAACACTGCGTTGGATGGGTAATCTCGACGCCTTCCAAGTGCAGATTTTATTATAAGTTTCTGGGTGGTGAATAGTGGGTTCAAAATAGATCTGTATCCTCCTCCATAAGCTAGAATTCCCCCTTCAATAATGGACTGTACAAACGCATAGTAGATTGTTTGGAGTTCATTCCTATTCAGATATTCTCTGAGTTGCCGAAAAACATAAATCATTTTTCTCAGTCTACTGTTCAGATAAGCAACATGTGCAGTCCAATTAAGTCTGTTGTCCAGAATGACACCCAAATACTTGTAAGAGTTCACCCTTCCAACCGATGCACAGGCACAAGAGTCATTTTCAATGTTCCCACATGTATGGAGTTTGATTCCTTCAACTGATGTGTCACTTGAGTCCCGAAGGGAAATCGGCATTATCTTTGTCTTGCTAACATTTAGTGTTAGAACATTATGGTCAAACCATGACTTCAAAGTGGCTAAATCACATTTTGCCCTATGCAGTACAGTTTCCCAATCAGGTCCCCTAACAAGGACAGCAGCATCATCCGCAAAAAGGTAGATCCTACTATTTAAGTTCACTTTTGCAAGGTTATTTACATAGATTAAAAATAATAATGGACCCAAGGTGCTACCCTGGATAACTCCATATTCTACCTCTTTTAACTGACTGTTTACTCCATTTATGACAGTTAACTGCTTGCGGTTACTAAAGTAGGAATTGAACCAATCAAGTGGAACTCCATTTATCCCCATAAGTTCCATCTTTTTAAGCAATTTTCCTCTATCAACGGAATCAAATGCCTTAGCCAAGTCCAAGAATATTAGAGCACTCTTTTCATTGTTACCTATAGCCAAATTCAGGTCTCTAGTTATAGAAAAGAGGGCATCTGAGATATTTTTTGATTTTCTGAACCCATATTGGGAGTTAGTTAGTAATTCATTACTTTCAATGTATCTTGTTAATTGATCTTTTACTATTTTTTCAAGAATTTTGGAAAATATGCTAAGCAGGCTGATTGGACGAAAGTTTGAACTCTCTCTAATATCTCCTGACTTGAACAATGGGACTACTTTTGCTATTTTGAAAGCATCAGGAAATATACCAGAGGTAATGCTTAAGTTGACAATATGTAGAAGCGGAGCAGATAAACTGTCAAAGTTAGACTTCAGAGTATCGGAAGAGATACAATCATAGCCAGGAGCCGAGCCGCCGCGCAGGGAGTTAACATAGTTGCGCAATTCAGTATTATCTATAGTGCGAAGGTTGAATCTACTGTGCACTGCATAGTCTGAGTCATTGACAACCGGTGGGCCAACAGGGTTAATTTTGCTAGCTAGACTACTTCCCACGTTGGAAAAATAATTATTGAATTCATCTGCAACCTGTTTTCTTTTGTCTTCTAAATATGTCTTACCTGATGTATACTGGTCCAGTGGAAAAGGGTCTTTGTTTTTTCTCTTACCTGAAATTTCATTTACTGTTTGCCAAAAAAGTTTAGGGTTATTTTTTGAGACAAAAATTTTAGATTTGTAGTATTGGATCTTAGTTCTCTTTATTAACGAATTCAAGTGATTTCTGTAAGTAATGTAGTAATTTTTGAGTTGTTGATTGAAGGGTTGATTTCTGAGCTGTTTACTTATTTTATCCCGTTCTCTAATAGAGCGTAATAAACCGTCTGTCATCCAGGGCTTTAATTTTACCTTTCTGTTACTACTTTTTCTGTTTTTGTAGGATTTACATATGAATTCATCTAGTGTGGAGAAAAACAAATTGCATGATGAATTTATGTCTTGAGAACTAGTAACATTACTCCAAACACACTTGCTGATTAACTCATGAAGAGTTTTTTTGTCAATATATTTATCTTCTTTTTTTGATGAATTGATTCTTGGGAATGAAATTTCTAATACAATACTGAAATGGTCGGTTACATCAGTCATGACTACCGCTGTTTTTAGACTATCACAGGTCTCGTGTCTGACAAAGATATGGTCTATGCATGACTTACTGTTTCCTTGTACCCTCGTATATTTATCAATGCCGCTCATGAAACCATTTTCATACAACATATCAAGATATCTTTCTGTTTTATTATCTGCTTGTAGTATATTGGCATTAATGTCACCCATCAGAATACAGAAGCTATTTATATTGAAAGAGTTATAATAGTTATGCAATGCTTCGGTGAATTCATCCAGATCACTGTCGTGAGTACGATAAACCGAAAGAAGGTTTATATTTTTTCCCTGGAATGATATATCTATACTTAAACCATACACGTGGGCCAGCTCCATCTGTCTACATTCATTCACACTCACTCCCTCCCTCACATACACAAGCACTCCATCATTTCTGTTTCTCCATCCGCTTGTTTTGAAAACCCTGTAACCCTCTAATTGAATACCCGCCGTATCATCCCCCAACCAAGTTTCTCCCAGCATTATCACATCCCATATTACGTTACTTCCTTGTAGATAAGCTATGAAGCTATCGAAGTTTTTATTGAAGCTTCTGATATTCAAGTATATGAACTTTAGGAAATGTTCACCATTGGAAAAAACGTTATTCACCTCAAAAGCTTCAATACTTTTACATTCAATATGTCTATATTCATCCAAGTGAATGTCCCTGAATGTCATAGAAGAATATATTAAAGAATAAACTAGTTAGGGAAGAACACGAAGAAAGAATTTATGGTGATAAGAAAGATAATTGGAAACCCGACCGATAACGGCTCAACGACCAATGCGACCGTTGAAGAAAAGAAAAAAAACCCTACCTCGCTCAGCCCTCTCAAGAAATAATATAATAAAGACCTACAAACCCCAACCAAAAATGTATAGAAAAAGAATGTAAATATGAAGTAATAAATAAGAGACATATCTATTGATCATGAGTTAAGGAATTGTAAACAAAATTGAATAAATAAAATAGATAAACCGCATAAATTGATTACATGAACAAACCCACCGGCAGTGATAATTAATAATGTACTCAGAATAAAAGAGAAAAATGAGAGATATTGATTTATATAATTATTAGGTACTCAATAATAGTTTTCCAATATCGCATAAGCGAAGCTCATAACAACAATCATTCTCTTCACAAGAAGTGAAATGTACTTTTTATAGGCTTCTATGTACAATTAGAATAGATACAATTTATCACATCATGTTTGTTGAGTGACCACCTATCATCAAACATTAGATATTGATAAAAATTTATCGCTAGTTTCTCTTCCAATTATATAATATTTCATCTCATTCAAACGTCATGGAAAGTGAAAAAACTTAACTTTTATTTATCATTAATTGTACTGAATAGAGTTTCAATACTAATAAATTTGAATAAATGAATAAAGAAATATGAGACAACAAAATAAACCAAACAATCAAGAGCCAAAAAAGAATAGTTCGTCTGAAGAGTATGTCTATATACATTTCAGAATAAATTTCTAAAGACCAGTCTAGCAATAAGAAATGGAAAAATAACTCGAAACAATATTGATCTATCAAGAGCTGCAAAGTGATATCATTCATTTTTAAAAATAGAAATCAGCGTTTGTTCTTTTCATGAGATAATTCTCCTAATTCTTGCTTGTAACAAGATAATTATTGCGATAAGGCATCAGCTGCAACACTATATTTTATTAAGAAGCAATTATTGCGAGTGATTGAAACTTATATTACCGTATGATTCTGCCAGTAGATATTTGATTTCAGCAATTCAAGACTATTAATACGGTAGTACTTACAATATTAATTTATATAACAATCCTTAATTTCAATTTATCAAGCAAGTAGAAAAACAACTAATTTAAAATAATTATTGCCTTCTTCAAAATTCTATTTCCCATACTAAAGAGATTTACCAATCCTTAACTAAATATTTATAACATATTTACAAGTGTAAATTGGCTTTTACAAGTATCATTCAATTCAGTATTGAATGTAAACTCTTCTCGATGGGATATCTCTAAATTAATGTGACTAATAAGTTATTAAAAAAAGCCTATTATTAAAGACTAAATATGTCTAATGAAATTTGCAATTCCAGGTATATTCCACACATATCTATGCAATTTTTGTATTTGATGAAAAATAATTGAATAAGCTATAAGTATTTGTTTTTAGCAGACAGCAGTTTCTGCATTTATGATATTATTAAAATAATTTTATTCATTTAATATAATATAAAATTTATTTCAAATAAAGATTATTTATGAGAGAAGTTATTAAGTTACTAAAAAAGGAATATTTCGTTTTCATTAGTTCAAGAAGGATTGAATTGCCTAAAATACCTTGTTGAAATCGCAATTCAATAGTTGTAAATAAAATAAAATAAATATAATAATACTCTCTAGTTACTTCACGTTATTCATACATTTTAATAGTCCTTGATAGTTTGATTGTGTCTTCTTTTATGTTCTCGATATGACCTTACGGATGAATACATAAATAAGTTACCAGATATTCGGTGTTCACTTGTTCGTCGGCTGATTTATGCCAACATCAGCAGATACCTGGGCACCAGTGTATGAAGGACTTGCCGGTTGTCGACCCACTGAGATCCCGTCCGCTGCTTCCAAGCCCGGGAAATTGAGGTCGTCTATCGTCTCAACCTTGACGACTTTCGAGGCGGCCGTGACCCTGATCAGAATTGCGCCATCCTTGACCCATGCGTATGCGATGTGTCCCTCTCTCACCAGTCTCCTGGCATGACTGAGGAGGGTCTTGTTGTGCTGAGTCAGATGTTCATTCACGAATACGGGAGTATTAGTGTGGAAGGCTCCGCTTATGTGTGCCGTGTTCAGGCCCCTCTTTTGTTTGGCGGCAGCCAGCCAGTCAGCACGCGTCGTTCTACGCACGAATTTAACTATAATCGCTTTTTTAGGTCCAGGCAGCCGATGAGCGATACTTATTTCGTTGCGACACCACTTTATATTTAAAGCCTGGGCTAACTGTTCCAATATAGCATAAATGTTCTCATTGTTTGTGTAAGGGATTCCGCAAATTTCGACGCTTTGTTTTCTGCTATACTGTTCTAATTTGGAAATTTTTAAATTGACTTCTTTAATTTCTTGTTTAGCGCTTGTGAGGTTAGTTTTTAATTCATCATATTTCTGCTTAAGATTATTATTTTCCTCCTTAATATCATTCATTTGTTTGTCATATGAAGTGGATAGTTGTGCAATCATTTGCTTCATAGAGTTCATATTATTATTTAAGCCCTGAGAAAGTTTGTTTTCAAACCCTGCCAGTCTTTGATCGAGTCTTTTATTCAAATCACTGATCGCATTGAGTATTTCCGAATTATTATTTTTATTATTACTCACAGGTGCATCAACAGGATCGTTGGATTGAGCTGCCTTTCCTCCACACTTAACGCACCGGAAAGCGACTTTACGATTCGGTTTTCTATCGGACTCGCTAACACAGTTCACATGGAATATGTCGTTACATTTCACACACTGTAATATTTGTTCAGGATTACACCCGGTCACACTTTTATCGCACTTCAAACATTTATTCATCTTGCGGCTATACACTGCTTAGTAATCGAAAAATAATTTTCAAATAATAACGTCAATTTCAATTACACGGTAAAGTTATAGGCTGAATATTATAGCAGGCAAGAACATTGAGCTGAGCGAGACAGGCTAGGATACGCTAGCAGATAAGAACCTCTCTCATCGAGCTCCCGATAGCAACTGATATAATATATGTTATTTATTCAAAAATATAACTGGAGGTTCCGAAATATTATTTACAAGTTAAATTTTACATTCCTGCTCACTGCACTTGTTTATAACCTTCTAATCAATCAACTTTTTTGATTAGTTTTTCAATTTTTTACTCTCTATTGTGAAAATATTATGTTTTCAATAAGTCCGACTGACAGTTGACACTACAGCCGCATTTCATTGGCCAGTTCCGGTAGCAATTCTCATCACATTTGATCCACGCTCTCAACAATTTTTCAACCAGCTTCCTAACAGCTGGAACTGGGTTTTCCCAATTCGCCATGATAATATCGAAGAGTTCATTCTTGTAGCAAATTTCCGAACAGATATCATCACTACAAACTAAACACTTTCTAGCAATCTCAACTAGAATTTCAAGGCATTTGAATGCTGTCAGTGTGCCAGATGAATGCGTGAATGCTACTCTATGACAGATTTTGAAAATATCCCTGAATAATGCCACAGATAGCTCACCGTGGGAAATGGGAATCGAGCTATCACACTCGAGCAAATTCAAACAAAACAACGTGACATTGTAGTCTCGATCACTTTCCCTTCGACAGTTAACGTTGCTGGATATCAGGTAGTCCAGAATTCTTTTACATTCTCGAAGGTACTCTTGTTTTTGTGGCCCATAGTTATGGAGGTAGTTCAAGATCTTGAGAAGCGCCCTCCAGCCCAGAGTGCGAGTCTCGAGTCTCAGAGCGAGCACTGCGTCTACATACTCGACACAACGCGTTCGCCAAATTGCTTCGCTGTCCGTTTGCTGTTTGGCCGTTCGCTTCGATGTGTCGAGTTTACCACAAAACGAAATGAGATCCTGGAAACACAGAAAAATAAAAACCAAAATGTGCTGTCCTTTCTTGTTGAAGTATAGAAGTGGAAACATACAACTAGAAAATATGAAGAGGATTAATGTATAAAAATTCTACAACATCTCTGATAGAAAAGTTCAATTTGTAAAAAAAACATCAACATGAATGAATCATATATTGACAACTTTGTAAGAGATTTTTATTTTGTAAAACGAGACTCACTTTCATGGTCGAGCTCTACTATCTTTGAGATTTTTAGTTTGTCAATACTATAGCTATCTAGTCTAAAGACTAATCAGCTAATATTAATTCCTATCCTAGCACTACTTGAAAAATTAAAGAGCGTATTTCTTGTCTGCTATTATTAAATTGATGTGTATTTCATTGACTAAAAGCGAATAATTCAATGATTTCTTTGATTTTTCATTGAATAAGCACTAAACTTATTCTACACTTATTCAAACGGTTTCCTCCTTTTGAGCCTCCACTCGAGTGGAATTGAGTGAATTTAGAGGCTCAACCACCACTAAAGTAAGTACTTGAGTACTTTTATGATGTCATGAGCATTAGACATAAATTTTTGTCAAAGTTCATTTTTAGTATTAACTGTTTCATAAAATTTACTATAAAGAAGCTTAATATCTTTGAATAGAGAGAAGAAGAAGAATTAATGATTATCATGACGAAATTCAAAGAATGAACTGAAAATTTACTAAGAATGAACTGATGCTGTACACTAGGGTTCATTTTATACAAGATTTCAAATAGTTTAATTTACAAATTTGAGAAAATATTCCCAAGAGACATCAAAATAATTATAATATGAAAATTTAGATAAAAATAAATGAGAAATATGTAAAAAATGAATTCAATTTTCAAGAATTGAGAAATTCAATTTTTCTGCAATTATTCAAGTAACAATGTCTCAAATTAGATTATTATTAAAAATAATCATCGAACCTGAAATGTTTTGATGTCTTTTTTTCCTGTAACATTTGAAGATTTGAAAATGTTTGTAAAAAAATTTCCAAATATGTCTGCTGGCTCAAAAATTTCTAAAAATAGTTCCAAAACATCTTCCACTTTTGACTTCTCCTCCTCCATATTTCTGTTACTGAAAAATAAAAATAAACAATAAATATAATTTTCCTCCACCAACTGTCTCAAGTACTTACTTTACTTCCTGGAACATAATACTAAAGTGTCACTTTTTCGCTCTCGGGACTAAAAAATTGAAAAACTCCCTAGCGAGTAAGAGTAACTCTATTTAAATAACAAGGGAAGCATCTCTATTTTAGAAACTTACATTGGTAATAGGTTAGAAGGTCTAAGCTCAGATGAGAAAGCATAATAGAGGTGTCTGTCATTGAGTCAACTGAATTCAATACCACAACCAGAAATTTGATTAACTCATGAAATATATGTTTGTATGATAATTATTATATTCTTAATATTAGTAGACAATAAAAATTTATACAATTTTTAAAATATTTTATTCTATTCAAAATACCAGCCAACAAATATTTTTGATCTGCAATTCAAATCTGAACCGCGTGATCTGGAGTCAGCCATCTTTGGTAGCTGCTCAGCTGATATAATTGTTACAACTTTTGCCGATAGATAGCGCAATCGGCAGTGCCAATCAGACGACCGGTTTTTAGGTTTTAGATTTAGGTTATGTTGTTAGGAATCATTGTCACCAATACGTAAGTTATTAGAATGATTTTATTTGCAGTTTCTATAGAAAAATGTAGATGGAGGAAAAATGTTGTGTTCATCACAAGCGAAAAATACTTTTTCTCCCTCAGGAAAATTGCTGCCCTCGGCTTCGCCTCGGGCTTCAAACTTTTTCCCACAGGGAGAAAAAGTCGTACTTTTCACTCTAGATATACAAATAACTATTTCCTCCACCAACTGTCTCAAGTACTTACTTTACTCCCTGGAACATAATACCAAAGTGTCACTTTTTCGCTCTCGGGACTAAAAAATTGAAAAACTCCCTAGCGAGTAAGAGTAACTCTATTTAAATAACAAGGGAAGCATCTCTATTTTAAAAACTTACATTGGAAATAGGTTAAATGTAAGGTTAGAAGTAGGTTAGGGTATTTGGAAGGTCTAAGCTCAGATGAGGAAGCATAAAGAGCAGTCATTGAGCCAACTAAAATTAATAACTCAACCATAAATTTGATCAACATATATAAAATATAATGTTTGTATGCTAAAATCATTACAATAGGCCTACTTCATATTAGTATACTATAAAAATTCATAAATAACATTGTTCTATTTAATAGAATAATTTTAGAGTTGAGTTTGCAAATAGTTTTTAATATTCCATGTTATTCAAAATACCAGTCAACGAATATTTAGGAAAAATGTGGAGGAAAAATGTTGTGTACATTAAGAGTGAAAAATGCTTTTTCTCCCTCAGGGAAATTATGTCTTTGAATAGAGTAAACAGGCTTACCCGATCGGGCCGATATAATCTGATCGAAGGAATGGATGACGAAATTGAGAGTTTAAAGCCAAGTCAACGAAGTGTTATAGAGGGAAAAGTTTGGAAGACAATTTTTGACCCCGCAGTTCTGTTTAGGGTAGTGAGGAGGTAAACATATCAAAAGTCCCCACCCCTACCCACAGTGCTAAGTGGGTGGGGGTGGTTCAAATGTACCATTTTTTGGTTTCTCGCATATAACTCGAAAACTATGCATTTTACAGACATGACTATTCAATAAGAAATTAAAGCTTAAGTAATTTCCTATAATATTGATCTAACAACTTTTTCTATATCTCTTCCACTTTTCGAGATATCGAATCTAAAAGCTTTGAGATTTTTGAAAAACACATTTTCCCTAAATTTTTTGCTAGGTTTGCTCTTATAACTTTTTGAATATCGATGGGAAAAATCCATGCTGATCATGAGCTTATAGAGCATCAAATTCTCTTTAATTTGATGTATAATTTCACAAGTTTACGCACATCCCCACGACTGTTGCAGCAGCTTCAGTGTTGAATGTGACATCTTAGTTGAGCAAAAATAGACCAATTGACAAAGGAATTTGGAGAAAATGTTTTGACTTTACAGTGTTGTTGGGACCAGTTAGGGGGTGAACATATCAAAAGTCCCCAACCCTATCCCTTGTGTTAAAGGGATGAGGGTGGTTTAAAAGTTGCATTTTTCAATGTTTTGCCTACACGCTCATATCTTGAGAAAAATGTGTTCAACCGACATGACCAACTATTCAGAAATGAAGCTTGATAAATTCTCTACAATATTTGTTCTGTGGTGATTTGTGATATATCCAACAGTTTTCGAGATATAAGCTCTTGAAAGTGTAAAATTGTCAAAATAACAGCTTTTAATCCCATTTTTTGATGTTTCAGGGCCTACAACTCTCCAACAATGTATTATAAAAATGAATGCTCACCGTAGATTGGTAGAACTTTGTTTTCTCTTCAATTTGATGTATTATTCCACTACTTAATGTTTTCCTTCTATTGTTATAGCAGATTCAATGTGGGGGGTGGATATCTCGAAAAGTGAAAGAGATATAGAAAAAGTTGTTAGATCAATATTATAGGAAATTATGTAAGCTTTAATTTCTTATAGAATAGTAATGTCTGTAAAATGCATAGTTTTCGAGTTATATGCGAGAAACCTAAAAATGGTACCTTTGAACCACCCCCACCCCCTTAGCACAGGGGGTAGGGGTGGGGACTTTTGATATGTTTACCTCCTCACTACCCTAAAAAGAGAAACCTAAAAATGGTACCTTTGAACCACCCCCACCCCCTTAGCACAGGGGGTAGGGGTGGGGACTTTTGATATGTTTACCTCCTCACTACCCTAAAAAGAACTGCGGGATCAAAAATTGTCTTCCAAACTTTTCCCTCTATACCATTTTTTGAGCATTCATTGCTTGGACTATTAAGAGAGGGTCTCGTTAACAGGGAGGTGATTGATATTGCTATTGATTTGCTTGCTGCTCTTGTTGTAATTCGCAATAAATTTTCCAGTGAAGCCATTATTGACTTTATTCCTATTATAACATCTCTTTTGAATAAATATGACGCTTTTTGAAAGAAAATTCTGATTTGAATAATCTACTAAATGATGTAAATTTTGAGAAGGAGTCTCGAATTGAAAAATTGAAGATGGAAAGAGAAACTAGAGCTATGATAGTCGAAGACTCATTATCTATTAAGAAACAAACAGAAAGTGAAATGTATGCCTTGAAACTTAAAATCAAGAACTTTGTGGAAGAACTACGGTTATTGCTGCAGTTGGAAATGACATAAAAAGATGAAAAAATTGAATTGGTAGAGGCTGAGTCTAAAAGTATTTCATCAATATTTAATTCTGACGAAATTAACCGCAGTAGGTCTACTAGACTCACACTTGATTCTGATAACCCTTTCATCACGCCTCGATCATTTGAACGTGGTTTGTACGTGGCAGTGGCTTTGAACGCAACCATTGTGTTACAACAAAGTGTGTAATAATGGATATTTTGCTTTTTTCCAGTCTGTTGTCAAATACTGCTTACTTTTTATGGGGTAGCTCTGCTAGGGTTCACGAAATACTCAAGTTGCAGAAAAATGTTGTAAGGATTATGAGCAATGCAAATTATTTGGATAATTGCAAGCCTTTATTTATTTAACTGAAGATGAAAACTATTATCGATTTGTGAGTTTTTGAATAAGCTATATATATACTCTTCAAAAAATGCCTTACATTACTCTTGATAAAGACATCCACTCACATAATACACGCAATAAAGCAAAAATTAGGTTTCAGTAAAGTAGATTGGAAGCTTTCAGGTTTGAGTAAGAAAGAGACCTGTACCACTTTTCTTATACACTGTGTCCCACGAAGAAGCTTATACGTTTAATTTTATATTACGTGCCCATTTATGCACCGAACTTTTTCAAATTTTACACAGTTCACAAATATTCTGGGAAAATTTCAGCCCTCTATATTTTGTAGAAACAAAATGGCGGCATATTGAAAATTTTATCAATTCGCTTCTTATGAAAACCACTTCCATGAGTTAGTGTCTGATTTGTTTACTACAGTGCGGTTCCAACGCAAATTTAGTACCTACTTTTTAAACTGTGTAAAATTTAAAAACGTTCGGTGCATGCATGAATGAGCACGTAATATAAAATTGAACGATTAAACCTCTTCGTGGGACACGGTGTATATTATTATATAATTTCATGTACACAAATTTTAATGAGTAATGTTCTTAACTTAGCTCTATTTTACATTGACGTTGTCGATACATCATGTATTTGTTAATGGGAATAAAAAATATTTGATTTGAAATACATTCTAATCAGAGTATAATTACAGGATTCCTTTACAGGAATACTTACGGGTTGAGGGTGGAGGTAGGTTGATGTGTCCGAACTATTCTGATCTACATCATTGCAAATGAACCTAGAAGAATAATAAAGAAGATTTGCAAATTATCATTTGAGAGACAATAACATAAATAACAATATAAAAATCAAATAGCTCAATCAACGATGAATCATTGCATGTTGAAATAAATGAGATGCGATCTGTGAAAACATGCCTCAAGTCGGATTTAGAGTTTTTTGTTTTTTGCCATTCTTGATAGAGCATGAAATTCTGAAATAATTCAACACCAGGTTCATGTTTCTATAATAGAAAATGAATTTGTTATGTATTTTAAAAATGTATCTCTTAAATAAGTAATTATTGGAAAAGTCGTTTTTGTATAACTCACATGCTTCAAGATAAGAGTATATCATACAGGTAGGTACTCAAAATGTTCAGTACTTTATGTAGAATTAGAATTATAGTAACCAAAAAATTTCCTAAAGAAAATTCTGCATGCTATCTGTGAAAACCTTGAAAATGGAGAGCGCTTAATTCGAATAATGAGTTTTTCATTAGTAGTCACAGTTGCAATAATAAAAAATGTCTTCAATATTATTTGAAATATTCTTAAATAAATTATTTAAGTTTAATTATTTTATTTTATTATTTTTCTTAAATAAATTTGGAAGTATAAGACTCATTTATGGAATAGAATTGAAATCACAGTACGAGTTTTAGATGAAATACAATTTTTAAACACGGTACTGCACATAATAATTATTATAGAAAGTCAAGTCTGGAAACGAATCTGTTAGTTAAGACTAGACAATTATTTTGTTAATGACGAATCGGATTAACCATGAAGTTGCATAAAATATTCCGACTGAGCATGTCTTATTGTGACTGGATGATGTAGGATCTAACCTGAATGTACAGGAAAACAGGATAGAACAGTCGAACCATACGTTTTTCTATATTATGAAAAGATATAAATTAAAATAATATTGTTTAAACATATTTTTCAACAAATCAGAAAAGAATTGATGGAAATTGCTATAAAAATAGAAAAATTGCAATTCCTGCAATAAGAGTGGAAAGTTCAAAGCTCTAATGCCTTGCAGATACATGATTTTTCTGGGTACAGTACAATAAATCGTAAAGCCTTAGTATTTTCCAGTGCTCCAAGCTTCCAATAATTCGTTCACTACAGTATAGAACGAATACTTTTACAGTAAGTTGCCGGTGCCAACAGCCAACAGCAATGATGTCCCTACTTCTAAGTGTGAGGCGAAAGAAGGAAATGGATTGTGAAATTAATAGCCTATAGTGCGCAAAAAAGTTGAAAGTTGTTCATTCATCAAAATTCGCTGTTATGTAGGCCTAAGTTTTTAAAAATTCGCTGTTATATAATATAGTTTCTTAACAGTTCGAAATCACTGATAAGCCCTTACCGCTTAAGGGAATACTAAATTTCAATTTTGTAGAGCGATTATGTCACCACTTACTTCCTTCATCTATGATACTACAGCATTTTCAATAATTTCAGTTGGAATTTCTAGTTATTTGATCATAAAAAGTAACTCAATTCAACTTCTCAGTTAATTGTTAAAGGTGAGAATATCATTAATGAAATAATGATTTATTACACATACACATATATCCTTTTCCGAAAATGTAAATTGATATGTTTAAACATTTATGTAAAATCTGACAAAGCATTTATTGGAACGGTTCCACTTGTTACTCCTTCCGCTACTACGTAGACATCATGTCGTCATTTTGTTTGTCTGCGCTGACCAGTGACGTCACAGTCGGTTCTAAGACACTGCTTTAGTCAAGTTGGTTTTCTATACTTCTATTCGTACTTTTTCGTCGGATTATTTGCCGTTGCAATTTTAATATTTGTACTATTCGATTTTTTGGAATTTAATCTTGTCTTTAGGCATCTTACTTTCTAGATATTTGTTACTTTTTCACCAAACGTTTGTAAACGTTTTACCTACGTTTCAAACACATCCGGCATCTTCCTTTTTCTGAACAGCATTAGCGGTTTCCGTGTCTTTTGCAATGGTTCTTAGTCAAGAGCGCATTTACGCTTTTGGTCTAAACCTTTTATCCATTTTCATCGGACCTACGAAACGTTTTTAAAGGTGAATTATTCTTCGAATTAATTCGTTTGTTCTATTCTTCAATTGTGATTCAATTATTCATTGATTGCTTCGTATATTTACTCTGATAAACTTTTGATAAACTTTGTCAAAAATTGCAACCTCGTGTCGGCGTTCATCGCTATTTATTTGATCTACAGAACATTTTTAAGCCTACATTTCCAATGGGGGATTTGCCTGCTGTGGTGGACGTTTCCATTCTTGTCATCGCATGGCCAGATCACATCATCGCTTGCTGATGTCCTGTTCCTGTGGGTATTGCGGAGTCATTGCCTGTCTGCCTGGCTGCATCTCCTCTTCAAAATTTTATTCAGGTTATGTAAATTGTTCTATTCAATTTTCATTTACGTATGTATCATAATTGATTTATTAATGTCTATCTTGACATTCAATTCTGAGGCCACTGATGCCTACTTATTGTTTTATTAATGTCTATCTTGACATTCAATTCACTGAGGCCACTGACGCCTACTTATTGTTTTATTAATGTCTATCTTGACATTCAATTCAGTGAGGCCACTGACGCCTACTTATTGTTTTATTAATGTCTATCTTGACATTCAATTCTGAGGCCACTGACGCCTACTTATTGTTTTATTAATGTCTATCTTGACATTCAATTCACTGAGGCCACTGACGCCTACTTATTGTTTTATTAATGTCTATCTTGACATTCAATTCACTGAGGCCACTGACGCCTACTTATTGTTTTATTATGTCTATCTTGACATTCAATTCACTGAGGCCACTGACGCCTACTTATTGTTTTATTAATGTCTATCTTGACATTCAATTCACTGAGGCCACTGACGCCTAATAATTGTTTTATTAATGTCTATCTTGACATTCAATTCACTAAGGCCACCGACGCCTATTAATTCATTGGATTTGACAGCTACCCTTGGCTTCACAAGTGATTTTCTGAGGCCACTGACGCCTATTAATTCATTGGATTTGACAGCTACCCTTGGCTTTACAAGTGATTCACTAAGGCCACTGATGCCTAATTATCGTTCGATTGATGTCTATCTTGACATTCAAATCACTGAAGGCCTATGCCACATATATTTTTATGTATTTTACTTGTTGAGCATTATTTACAGCTTATTGTCATTTTTTAATCATTAAGATTGAACCTTACAGCAATAACTTTCATTATAGCACTCAATTTATACTCATTTCAGGTATCATTAATATTACCTTTTCGTTTATTGTCAGACTTCAATGGTCATTAATGTCATTGACCTAATCTCATTTAAATTTTGTATTTCTCTAACGTGTTATCATGTTGTAATTATCCCAAGATATTTGACTCAATCTATTTACAATTGTTTTTTGTATGTGGCCATCTGCCTATTATTATCTTATTATTATTAAATCTTATGTTGTTGATTCATTTAGTCTTTTATTGGCGTACTTACCACACTTCAAGCTATCAGTATTTTTATGCACAGAATTCAAAGATTTATTTGTAGGTATTAATACCAACTATCATTCACAGTCCACTGCCCTGACCTTGGATTCTGTCATAAAAATTGGTCCTCCGGCCCGTTCATTTTTGATCTAGTGTTACCTAGGATAATTGTTAATTTTTATTACCCATTTCTTGGTCCATTGAACCTTAGGGTTTCAGTGACCGTGTGCCTAATAGTCTAGCTTGACGCCAATGATTAGGTCCCACTCTAGAGTATATTTTATTCCATTGTACCTTTGTATGTTTATATTGTTTAATATTAAGCATTCACACACTTGTTTCAAATTTTCAGTACTGGCTGCAACTCAAAGCACGCTGCGACGTGTATGCACCAGCTATCAACTATCTTGTACCCTGAGAGACTGAACCACACTGAACTGGTCACAGACGGCTATTGCGCATTGAGAAAACAACACACGGCAAACTACACCGCCTTGCGAGCTCGCTACTTGACTCGCCGCACAGCAAGCTTGATACAACTTGCCTCAAATGCACAGGCGTGCCTCTCTGCGTACTGGACCAGCACCCAAGGTTGCTTATTGGTGCAGCAATCGCATTGCTACAGTGCAGCATCGTTTCATTCACTTAGGTTTTTCTGTTAATTTTTAAGCATGTCCGATCATGAGGAAGATTCACTTCCTGAGCCTTCTGCTCTTTTCAATGCAAGAGACAATTTACACCAGGAAATAGATTGGTTCATAACCAGCTATAACGATTATGTTGTGGACACTGAAGCCACTTATTATCAATTATTGACTGTCAAAAATGAACTAGGTTCACTTAGAATTAAGTATGATAAAATACATGAACAGCTATGGAATTCAGAGTTGCAAGCACAAGACACTTCAACTCATTTTGAGATACTTAATAAGTTTATCTCCATTACCTCTAAGGCAAACGCTGCATTAACTGCCTTTGAAAGCAGACAACGCAACAATGAGGCCACTGCTGGTGCTTCCCAGCGGCCAACATCTCAAAACTCACATTTGGCAAATTTTCAGTTGCCTCAGATTCTGCTTCCACGCTTCAATGGGGAGCTTTCAAAATGGCAAGCATTCTCAAGTGCTTTTACTAATATTATTGGTAATCAAGATAATATTAATGACTCATTGAAATTTTTCTATCTTTGTCAATCACTCAGTGGTGAAGCTCTTGCTAGAGTGGAACACATTGAAGCTGACGAAAATGGTTTTCAGCTTGTTTGGAACCTCTTAAGGGAGAGGTATGACAATAAGAGATTAATTGCTGCCAGGCACGTCACGGCAATTGAATCTCCGCCTACCATAAAGCGTAACTGTCCACAATCATTACGGGCATTCATTGACTTTTGCAAGTCCCACATTACCGCGCTCGAAGCGCTTCAACTTGGAGTCCAAATCAAGGACTTATTGTACATGCACAAAATGTTGTTGCAGTTGGATACTGCTACTGTTCAAGAATGGGAAAAGAGTGTTGGTATACACGACATTCCCACCATTGATAAATTTTGGAATTTTTTGGAATCACAATGCAAAATCATGGAAGCTGTTGCTTCAAGCTCAGCTAACCATCATCAAGGAAATGTACAGCAAAGTACATCCAACTCGGTTGGTGCTCATAGCAAGCCGAAGTTCAATCAAAATCAATTGAATGTTCAAGCTAGGATGCAGGTTACTACCTCTTCTATGTCACCTTGTAGTTTTTGTAATTCTGTTGGTCATTTTCCAAATCGTTGTAATGAATTATTGAAGTTGCAGGTTACTGATCGTTGGAATGCTGTCTGTGACAAAAGGTTATGTTATAATTGCCTCAAGCCTTTCACACCCAATCATGTTTGTTCGGACAAATCATGTACACTTTGTGGCAAGAGTCACCACACTGTTCTTCATAGGTCGTATCCTCAATCACGAGACACTCAGCCTACTTCTAAGGATAAGGTAACTTCAAAATGTTATTCATTCTCAATCCTTTGCTCCCTCCAAGGGTAAGAATGCTGTTTTGAATTCCGTCATGGTTCAGAATGCAGAAACAACTAAGCAAGCTGTTTCTCATGCAGAACAGCCTCAGAAGAACTCTCATGTCACGATGAGCTCTACTTCGTCACTGTGTTTGCAACAGCAATCAACTGTCGCTTTGTTACCTACTGCCGAGGTTTTGGTTCAAACTTCTAGTGGGGAATTTATTAAAGCAACCGCGCTTTTAGATTCTTGCTCTGATTGTAATTTGATGTCAACTAGGTTGGCTGAAAAATTGTCACTTGTTACCTTGTATTCTGACACTTTGATTCATAGTGTAGGTGAGAATAAGACCAAATCATCTATTTCTCATTCAGTTTGCTTGTCTTCATCTGATCATTCATGGTCGGTTGAAGAAAATTGTATTGTAGTTGATAGCATATCATCTAATGTTCCTAGTGTGAACATCAATCTTTCCAAAATTTCAATTCCCGTTGAACTCAAATTAGTGGATCCATTGTTTGATCAATCTAAACCTGTAGATTTGTTACTTGGTGCTGGCATATTTGCATCTGTTCTTCAGCCTGGTAAATTGTATCTAGCTCAAAACGCTCCCATCCTTCAGAAAACCAGTCTAGGTTGGGTCATATTTGGTTCTTGTAAAACCATTCGTCCTATTGCAGCACCTCGTTCGTGCCTCCCTGCTTCACCTGTGGCCGCTCCCCGTAGGGTCATGTCGAATTTTCTAACTTCAAATGATGTCTCTCATCAGTTAGAGAAATCAGTTCAGGTATCAGTTCAGGAAATCAGTTCTCAATCAGTTCAGGTATTAGCTACCACTTCTTCTCATAATGATGTTATTTCAGGCATAATCAATAGTTGCTCAACTTCTCACAAAATTGTTCGTACAACAGCGTATGTTCTACGGTTCATTCATAATTGTAGAAAAGAAAATTCAGTCACTCCGCGCTTTGGTCAATTAGCTATCTCTGAAATTTCAGAAGCTGAAAATTGTATCTTCAAATCCATTCAAGAAGAGGCCTTCTCTGCTGAACTTAAAGCATTGCGTCAAAATCAGGAGCTATTGCCTAATAGTTCTATTAAAGCCTTGTCACCATTCATTCACTCAGATTCTCTGCTCAGAGTTGGTGGACGTTTGCAAAATGCAAATGCTTCCTTTGATTACAAACATCAAATATTGTTGCCTAGCAATCACAAATTCACTCGTGCATTGATTGTTGCTCACCATCGTCGTCTAAGTCATGCTGGTGTGCAGGCCACCATGGCCAGTGTAAGACAACGATTTTGGTTTCCCTCCACCCGTCGCACCATCAAAAGTGTATTGCAGCATTGCATATTGTGTTTTCGCTTTTCGGCTCTTCGTTCTGAGCAAATCATGGGTAGTTTACCAGCGGCCCGCGTTCAGGCTAATTTTCCCTTTTATAATTGTGGTTTGGATTACGCCGGTCCTATTTCCATCCGTGTAGGCGGCCCCAAATCTCGTACTTTTTCTAAAGCATACTTGTCGCTGTTTGTGTGTATGGTAACTCGTGCCGTTCATATTGAAACTGTCTCGGAACTTACTTCCAAGGCATTTATTGCTGCTCTGATTCGTTTTTCTGCTCATCGTGGCATTCCGCATTCCATTTTTTCGGACAACGCCACAACTTTCGTTGGTGCCAACAATGAGCTACGTGAGCTCCACGAATTTTTGTCCTCTGATCGTCTCAAATCAGATATTCATGACACTATGTCTGTACTCAACATCCAATGGCACTTCATTCCTCCTCGGGCTCCGCACTTTGGTGGACTCTGGGAGAATGCGGTAAAAAACTTCAAACGTGTATTCCGTGTAGTCACATTCAACAAGGTATTTAACTTTGAAGAAACCTGTACTCTTGCTGCTCAGGTCGAAGCCATATTGAATTCGCGCCCTCTTGTTCCCTTGTCGGAAGATCCACATGATCTTGCCTACTTGTCTCCAGGTCATTTTTTGATTGGACGTCCACTTACGTCATTACCCTTCTTGCCGCCTAACACCAAACACATTGATCATCGTTCACGTTGGTATCAACTTGCTGTTTCTATCCAGGAGCTTTGGGATCGATGGTCTCGTGAATATTTAACCACTCTTCAGAAAAAAGGCAAATGGCTAAACAGTTGTGAAAATTTGAAGGTCGGTACAGTTGTCATCTTGAAGGATCCTGGTTCCGCGCAGTCCACTTGGAAGCTGGCGCGCATTACTGAAGTTCATCCTGGTAAGGACGACAAGGTTCGAGTTGTCACTGTTCTCACTCCCTCTGGCACTTTGAAGAGAGCTATTTCGAGTTCAGCACCTCTTCCCATTGATGAGGATTCTAGTTAATCCCCTTGCTCTTATGGTTCATGTTGTATTTTCAGGTTTCATTGTTTTTTCCCCTGGTTCTCACATGGGGCCCAGTTTTCAACTTCCAATTGCCTTGCCAGATTTTACATATTTCTTACTTTTTCTTATTGTGCCATACCCCCGTATGACACAAGGGGCCCAGTTTATGTAAAATCTGACAAAGCATTTATTGGGAACAGTTCCACTTGTTACTCGTTCCACTACTACGTAGACATCATGTCGTCATTTTGTTTGTCTGCGCTGACCAGTGACGTCACAGTCGGTTCTAAGACACTGCTTTAGTCAAGTTGGTTTTCTATACTTCTATTCGTACTTTTTCGTCGGATTATTTGCCGTTGCAATTTTAATATTTGTACTATTCGATTTTTTGGAATTTAATCTTGTCTTTAGGCATCTTAGTTTCTAGATATTTGTTACTTTTTCACCAAACGTCTGTAAACGTTTTACCTACGTTTCAAACACATCCGGCATCTTCCTTTTTCTGAACAGCATTAGCGGTTTCCGTGTCTTTTGAAATGGTTCTTAGTCAAGAGCGCATTTACGCTTTTGGTCTAAACCTTTTATCCATTTTCATCGGACCTACGAAACGTTTTTAAAGGTGAATTATTCTTCGAATTAATTCGTTTGTTCTATTCTTCAATTGTGATTCAATTATTTCATTGATTGCTTCGTATATTTACTCTGATAAACTTTTGATAAACTTTGTCAAAAATTGCAACCTCGTGTGAGCGTTCATCGCTATTTATTTGATCTACAGAACGTTTTTAAAGTGTGAATTATTCTACAAATTAATTCATTTATTCTATTCTTCAATTGTGATTCAATTATTCATCGATTTCTTCACTCATTTACTCTGATAAACTTCATCAAAATTGCAACCTCGTGTCGGCGTTCATTGCTATTTATTTGATCTACAGAACGTTTTTAAGCCTACATTTCCACTGGGGGATTCGCCTGCTGTGGTGGACGTTTCCATTCTTGTCATCGCATGGCCAGATCACATCATCGCTTGCTGATGTCCTGTTCCTGTGGGTATTGCGGAGTCATTGCCTGTCTGCCTGGCTGCATCTCCTCTTCAAAATTTTATTCAGGTTATGTAAATCGGTCTATTCAATTTTCATTTACGTATGTATCATAATTGATTTATTAATGTCTATCTTGACATTCAATTCTGAGGCCACTGACGCCTACTTATTGTTTTATTAATGTCTATCTTGACATTCGATTCACTGAGGCCACTGACGCCTACTTATTGTTTTATTAATGTCTATCTTGACATTCAATTCAGTGAGGCCACTGACGCCTACTTATTGTTTTATTAATGTCTATCTTGACATTCAATTCTGAGGCCACAGACGCCTACTTATTGTTTTATTAATGTCTATCTTGACATTCAATTCACTGAGGCCACTGACGCCTACTTATTGTTTTATTAATGTCTATCTTGACATTCAATTCACTGAGGCCACTGACGCCTACTTATTGTTTTATTAATGTCTATCTTGACATTCAATTCACTGAGGCCACTGACGCCTACTTATTGTTTTATTAATGTCTATCTTGACATTCAATTCACTAAGGCCACCGACGCCTATTAATTCATTGGATTTGACAGCTACCCTTGGCTTCACAAGTGATTTTCTGAGGCCACTGACACCTATTAATTCATTGGATTTGACAGCTACCCTTGGCTTTACAAGTGATTCACTAAGGCCACTGATGCCTAATTATCGTTCGATTGATGTCTATCTTGACATTCAAATCACTGAAGGCCTATGCCACATATATTTTTATGTATTTTACTTGTTGAGCATTATTTACAGCTTATTGTCATTTTTTAATCATTAAGATTGAACCTTACAGCAATAACTTTCATTATAGCACTCAATTTATACTCATTTCAGGTATCATTAATATCACCTTTTCGTTCATGGTCATTAATGTCATTGACCTAATCTCATTTAAATTTTGTATTTCTCTAACGTGTTATCATGTTGTAATTATCCCAAGATATTTGACTCAATCTACTTACAATTGTTTTTGTATGTGGCTATCTGCCTATTATTATTTTATTGATCCCAAGATATTTGACTCAATCTACTTACAATTGTTTTTGTATGTGGCCATCTGCCTATTATTATTTTATTGATCCCAAGATATTTGACTCAATCTACTTACAATTGTTTTTTGTATGTGGCCATCTGCCTATTATTATCTTATTATTATTAAATCTTATGTTGTTGATTCATTTAGTCTTTTATTGGCATACTTACCACACTTCAAGCTATCAGTATTTTTATGCACAGAATTCAAAGATTTATTTGTAGGTATTAATACCAACTATCATTCACAGTCCACTGCCCTGACCATGGATTCTGTCATCTACGATTTATCTGGATAAAAAACACGACTGTATTATAATATAATCACAAAATTTATTCTATGATGCAATTAATTAGAACGGTATTTCTATCATTACTGATTGTATTTTTTTAATTAATAGAATAATAATATGAAGTTTGGAATTTAATGTAGGAATAACTTTATAATATTCTGTAAATTGATATCTGAAATATTATATTATATAGAAATACCTGTAGTATTATATTCTGGAGGAGTGACCTGCCATAAATTACGTTGGCTAACCTTATGCAGATTTTTTTCAATTATTTTTCAGCAAGAGTAGTAGTTGAAAAGTCTAATAAAATTACAGTAGTTTTACAATATTATCCGAATTAATTTGGACTGATCGCTATACGAGCAAAACACTCTTCATTAAATAAACTGCGGTGAGTTTACTGCAATTAGTTTTGAATATCACTTTCCTTTGCTATAGGCGCGTATCAAACTAATGTTTGTTTGTTTGTTTTTAATATCTTCCCAGAGACTCTTAACAGAGTATGAGAATTGTCAAAAAAAAATGCTTGAAAAGATTATTTTCAATAAGAAAAAATACACATGACACATACTCAAATACATACATACACATACACACACATACAAACACATCAACACACAAAGGGCCCCTCCCTAAACATATATTCCTGTGTGGTATAAAATACACCTTCCATCAATAACTCTTTCAACTTCTTTCCGAATAAATTGAGATCTTCAACGTTTTTCACATCATCATGAAGCTTTCTAAAAAATTTAAGACCATATATGTTGGCTTCTTTTCAAAAAGAGCTGTCCTATGGTACATGGAAGCAAAGTCTCCTCTATTTCTGGTTTGATACCTGTGGGAATCACTATTTCTAGCCGAAGCCTTATTTCTCCTGAACTACATAATCACCTCATAAATGTAAAGAGAGGGAACGGTGATAATGCCTAGCTTCTTGAAATGATTCCTGCAAGATTCGAGAGGTATAATTCCTTTTATTGACCGTATAGCTTTTTCCTGCAGCCTGAAAACTCTCTCCAAATTCTGACAGGACCCACCCCGAACAACAATGGCATAGCGAATATGTGACATAATAAGGGAATGGAAGACTGCCATTGTCAGTTTGGAATCATTTAACCTTCTAATCTGTTTGAGTGCAAAAACACCTGAGGAGATTCTATTACAAAGCTGATCAATATAGTAATCCCATGATAAATACTGGTCTAAAGCTACCCCTAGGAACATAACAAAAAGAGGCTTGTCAACATTTGTATTATTTACCTGGACATTAATATTATGTGTTGGCCTAGAGTTATTCTTATGTCTAAACTGTAAGTACGGTATTGTGATTTCGATTCATTTATTCCAAGCTTAAGTTGTTGAAGGTATTGGGCTATGGCATTTATGTTTAAAAAAGTGTCAATTTCTAAAACATTCACATCTTGTGATCCACAAATGTAGGAAGTGTCGTCAGCATATAATAGAACTCTACCCTGTGATATAACCTGTGGTATGTCATTCACATACAAAAGAAACAACAATGGTCCAAGGATACTTCCTTGTGGGACACCTGCATTTACTGATAAACTATTCGATAAATGTTTCATCAACTGCCCATCTTCCACCCTTGAAATCTCAACAGCTTGAGACCTATTCAGGAGATAGGACCTGAACCACTCTAGCTCAATACCTCTCACACCCACTTTCTCCAACTTCTTCATCAAGATTTCATGGTCCACACAGTCAAAAGCTTTGCTTAAATTCAGGAAAACTCCAACAGTCTTTTTCCCCATGTCCATCATGTCCTCAAACATAGAATGCAATTGCCGTCTTCGTGGATTTATCCTTCTGAAAACCATGCTGCTCCTGCGCCAATATTCCATTCTGCATAAGATGCCCAACAAGACGAATTAACATGCATTTTTCAAACACCTTGCCAACAGAATTTCCTAAAGTGATCGGTCTAAAATTGTTTGCCACATTTTTGTCACCACCCTTGTGGATAGGTAGTATTTTTGCCTCCTTCAATTTATTGGGGAACACACCATTCTTTAGTGATTCATTTACTAGATAAGTGAGTGGAGTAAATAAGTTCTCCTTACAATACTTGATTACCATTGTCGACATTCCATCCAGACCGGTAGACATTTTTCCCTTCAAACCAATCACAATCCTATCCACCTCTTCTTCTGAGAAAGGAGCAGCTATAAACCTGTTAATTGGGTTTGCTTGGTCACCTGGATGAGATGCAGAGGAATTTACACTGTTTAATGGTACAGAGTTATTAATCTTTGTGCCAGCCTCCTGAAAAAACTTATTTAAATAGTTTGAGACCTCAGAACCTCCTGTTAGTACAATTCCCTCATCCGTCACTACTTTTCCTATGTAAATGTTCTCATTTTTTCTTAATGCACCACGCTCCTCATTTATTATCCTCCATACTGAACGATTTAAATTTTTGGACTCTTTTAATGAATCTGCAATAGATTTACCCTTAGCTATTTTAACCTCATTTATATAGAACCTCTTCAAATTCATATAGTGTTGCTCCTTTGCATAGTCTCTACTTTCCATCATGCGTTTGTATGCAGCTTTTAAATCATCCCGCAACTTCAAGAGATCATCGGTGATCCATTTATTTTTAATGTTCCCTCCACTAACTAGGACTTTTTTAATAGGACAGCAAACGTTGTAATGATAATTCAAAGTTTGTGTGAATGCTGAAAATTTTTCATTTAGATTATTTCCACTATAAACATCATCCCATTCTTCCCTAGAAAGATGCACATTTAGACAATTAAGGTTTCCATCACTTACATCTCTCGAGCTTTTTGAGACCACTCGACTTTTCTCTGCAGATCCATACTCATCACTCTGCACCCTTAAAGATTGAAATGTATGGTCTGATAATTCAGAGTTCTTTACTACAACAGTGCAATCTACTATATTTGTTACTAGCAGGAACCCGTGCTTCGCAAGGATCTAATTTCAAACTTGATAATCTGAAAAATTGACGTTATGAAATTTTGAACAATTGGAAATAGGCCTATAACCATCCTTGGTTAATTAAGAATCTAGCCTACATGCAAAATTTCAAGTTAATTAGTTCAGTAGTTCAGACGTGATGATGCGTCAAACATAATTTTCCTATCCCGTACGTGTATAAGCCAATTTCTTTATTTTATTATAGATATGGTCAACGACTGCAAGAGATAGGAGTGTGGAACAGAATAGTTGTGAAACTATGATAGCGCCAGAAGTGTCTCAAACACAATAGTAGGTACTACATAAACTTTTTGAAAGTGATTTGAAAAATAAATGTTAAAACAGAACTGAAAGCTGTCAACCTTATCATTCTACCTCCATTTAGAGAGGCTTTTGTTTGAGCTGAATGAAATCTTCTATCTTCTATATTATATATATATATATATATATATATATATATATATATATATATATATATATATATAAAAAATGAATGTCTGTTTGTGTGTTTGTTCCCTATGACTTGAAAAATATTTGACATAACGGCATGAAACTTTGGGAATATGTTGTGTGAATATTGGGGATAGTTTCTGACCAGAAATTCTAATAGGGTGGCTAATAATGATTATTTATTAATCCATTTTTTACAGACTTATGTTTTCGAAATTGTCGGCCTAGCGGCTACCGAAGAACGGAAAGATGATCATGATTCAAGATCATATTGAGATGTAAATGAAAATATTGATTGTCAGATAAATTTCATGATTCACCAAATAAAGTAAAGTGTGACATGAGATACATAGACTTTTTGGCGGTACGTAGTTCGCCAGGTAAGCTAGTTGTACCTAAATAAAGCTTTACTATTAATAGTCGACGCTGAAAAAAGACAGGCTCAATCACCAGGAATACTATAAATTCTATGAAGGACCAGTACGCCAATAATTTTGAGTAGTTCAATCACTTCCATTATGGACACTGGATACATATTATGGACAATCAATACGTATGAAATTTATTAGCTACGAAATGAAAAACTTTGATTGAAGTGACCCAGACTACTACAATATGAATAACCATTTAGATCAAATATAAGAAATTACTCACATATCTCATCAACTCGTACTTCTTGTACACAAAATATCAACACAAAAATATAAGTTATATTGAATGAATTCACGGCTAATAGTACTCAAGTTTGTCTTTTTCTGGCCGTGCTACAAATAAATGTAGGTTTATGTTTGACATCTTGTTTTTGTAGTCTTGTTGTCTATTGAGAAATCTTTCAATGTTTTTTTCTTGTTTGCATTAAAATTTAAATTTGAAAAAATAATTATCAACAAACTCCTAACCAAAGAAAATCTCTGTGCTCAGTTCTAATGGAATGTATGAGACTCCATATACAGCTGATAGAAGGCCAAGCATAAGCATACAACAATGGAACAAACACGTGGCAATAAGCTCGCGCTTTCGATCCACAGAAAATTAAATTCGATCAGCTGATTGATAAAATTATTTTAAGCTTTCCAATGATTACAACATATGTTAGAATATCATGTGTCAATTATATCAGTTCCATATGGCATTCACCTTACCATGTTCATAACCTTACTAAATCGGATCCTTTTTCATCCTTTGAAACTCTTAGAGGCAAAATATCTCAAAATCCGTTCTTAGTGTGCGTCTAGCATGCTTGAAGAATATTTGTGCAGAGTTTTAAGTCTGTCGGCCATTTAGTTTGAGCTGTAGTGTGATTTTACATGGAAATTTTCAAAAAATTCCCTCTCCTGGACCCCTCTCTGCTCCTGGTCAGATTTTTTCTGCAGAGATCTGATTTTTTTTTCGTAGCTGAACAAAAAAGTTCCTCATGACTTTGCTGTGCAATGAGCGGTTAAAAAGTACAAAATTTTTTAGGGGCCCCAGATCCCTCAGGGGGGCAAATTTCTGAAAATCCTTTCTTGGTGGATGTTTTGAGGCTATCATAAACAATTGTGCAAAATTTCAAGTTTGTAGGCTCAGTAGTTTGGGCTGTGGTGTGATTTCAGTCTGTCGGGGCATAGCCTTTTATAGATATAAGAGAAGAGAAGAGAAGAGAAGAGAAGAGAAGAGATGATGTTGTCGATAATTGTCCGAGTGTCTCTAGTGATCCTAGTAAATTCACTAACTTTTATTATGAGGTCATTTTCGGCAAAGAGGTCTTTAAAAGCATCGCTCATTGGGTTCTTTACATGAAGATCAACATTAAAATCTCCTGCTATTACAATTCTATTATACTTCTGTGTTAGGTATTGGAGAACTGTACGGTATCCATCTTGTCATAAAAATCATTCCAATCTCCGTTTGGCGATCTATATACTCCAACAATAAGTAAGTACTTGGAGTATACTATTCGCTGAGTAATATTTAATGACGCGAAAAAATTAAGTTATAATTAAGGTTATGAACACAATATTCTACTTTAATTTCTGAAAGCAAGAAACGAAAGGAAACAGGCTATCTTATCTGAGACGGAGCTTCACCAAAGACACAACCGTCCGCTACCACTGACTTCACTGCCAGAACTGATTTTATTTTCTGCTGATAAATTGAATTGAATCTCACAATAGTACGTGAAAACATGTTTAGTCACAGTACTTACTATTTATGATTGAGAGACGCAGCCCAGCTTAATTCAAGTATTGTCTTGTCTTGTCTTGCCTGACGTGTAGGCTAACAGATGGGCGAAGATACGCATCTGTTTATGCGACTGAGAAAGAATACTAGAGATTCTTATCTAAGTTCTCACATTTTTGCTGTAGCAAACATTTGAACACACCCAGTAGAATCAATTGTAGTCTTTCTGTGTCAGCCGCATAAAAAAAATCGTCCCTTAAAACATGGACCGTTTCAAATCATGAGAGACTCCCTGTATCACTCTAACGTTTTCTGCTATTTATATTTTCTAACATCATTTGAAGCTAAACGATTCAAAATTGTCAGTTGATTAAATTATTATTTTCAGTCCACATTCTACTTTTAATGTATAAATTGAGTGATGTATGTTACTACAAACTGAAGAGTTCTTTCCAGTCGCGTTTTTATAACTGTGAATTTGGCTCGATTTTTGTTAATCGATGATAATAGGTATGATATGCATAATATAATTCAACAACTTAAATAAATATAACTGTACAATTATATTTCTGAAAACCTCCAAGCCAAAAGTTTGATTATAAGCTGTTCTAACCTAAACATCAGCTTTTGTACTGTTGTTGAGGTGAGTTTGGTGAGTTACTATGTTCACAAAGTGTGTTTTATTGATGGCTGAATTAAAATCAGTAATTTTAGTTCAACGTGCGTTCCGACGTGAATTTGGAAAAAATCTAGCAAACAAAAATAACATAACACGCTGGTTCAAACAGTTTGAAGAGACTGGATCAGTTGAGAAACGGAAACCAACCGGCGGACCAAGTGTACCAGATGAAACGGTTAAACTAATTAGAAAATTGGCAATTAGAAGTCCTGGGAAGTCCATCCCTTGTCGTAGCGTTGAATTAGGGATTCCAAAAACAATGGTTCACAAAGTTTTACATAACGTTACAATTTCGCTGTTAGAATGTTGGACAGAATAAGCGAAAACGAATAATTTTTTCATGATATAATACATTTTTACAGATGAAGCTACTTTCCATGTGAGTAGATGTGTTAACATACACAATTCACGAATAAGGGACTGAAAACCTACACGCAATTGTTGAGAAACAAAGTGATTCGCTTAAAGCTAATGTTTGGTGTGGTGTGATGAAAAATCGCGTAATAGGACCTTTCTTCTTTTCTGAAAGAACAATTATTAATGGAGTTATTAAAAAGTAATGGATCTCGACATGTTAATTAATTATTGCTTTCCTCAGCTAGATGAACTCGAAAACATTCATCAATTCAATTTCCAACAAGATGGTGCTCCTCCACACTTCGGTGCATTGGTGACGGATGTTTTGAACGAAAAATTTGGAGATCGATGGATGGGCCGGCAGGGACCTATGCTGTGGTCTATGCTTGTGGGGTTACATCAAGAACATAGTTTATTCACAAAAAATTTTGCGACTTGAACCACTTAAAAAAACAGGATTAGGCCTAATGAAGCAATGACAACCATAAACGAAGAAGTGTTAGCGAGAGATTGGAGAGAAATTGATAATCGTTTGGACATTTGTCGAGCGGCTAAGATCGCACATTTTTAAATTGATCAATTATTGAAATTTTATAATTATATGTAAAAAACTGTTTGAGACGACAAATAAGATGAATAAACAACATTAACTGTAAGTAATTTGTTTTTCTTTAAACCATGTTCGAAACCCTACCATTCTTTTCCGATAACTCTATATTATTGTGAAGTACAAAGTTTAACATTAAAGGCAAGTGATTAAATGAAAATAACACTAAGCTCAGGGGTATGTTTACATGAAGTTACATTTTCATCAAGTCGTTATTAAATAGCAAAAGCATAAATTCATAAATCGATCGGCTGTGCTTGCCATAGTATCCACGTCTAAAGTGAAGAAGCCGTTTTCCTTCATTACAAAACTTCAAAATTGTGTGAACAGGATCCATACATTGAAGTACACAGTATTGAAAGTATTTCAAACAATTTTTCAAAGATATCCATTTAATTTCAAAAAATATCAGACTTGGAAATGAAGATTCAGTCAATAATGTCTGGCAATCCACTCAATAATGTATTTTGTACAAGTTAAAAGTATAATTATTTCATAAAGCGATTTCATAAAGAGAACTATACTTCTCAGACACAAATAAAATAGAAAAAATCTGGTGTGGCGCACTCACACAACTTTCCTTGCCGTTATGAAAATTGATAACCTGACGCTAGTGTTCACGCGCATATCAAGTATACTATTCAAAGATCTGAGCCAGCTGGTGACAGGCCAATAACGCTGGACACACACGAGATCTGCTATCTCTTCATAGTGCATGATTAAATTGAATCAACAGTTGCCAACAGTTTGCAATTGAATAAATACATTTTCTCAATTTTCAAGCTTATTTTCAACTTCAGTTGAAAATGTTACTGGACATTAATTGTAGACATGTTTTCATGCTCAATCTTTTCCAATCGAAATTTTTAGTTTAAATTATATCTGAGACCTGATAATTGAACATCTAAAATCAAACTTTGCATAGATGCTCCTGAAATTTTTACAGATATGGGACTTGTGGCAGTTGATATAGCTTATCAATGACTATTTTGGGTATAAATTTGATCAAACTCGTTGGAGCCATTTTCGAGAAAATCGCGAAAAACCCTGTTTTTGACAACATTTTCGCCATTTTAGCCGCCATCTTGAATTGTATTTGATCGAAATTGTTCGTGTCGGATCCTTATAGTGTAAGGACCTCAAGTTCCAAACTTCAAGTCATTCCGTAAATTGGGAGATGAGATATCGTGTACACAGACGCACATACACACACACACACACACACACACACACACACACACACACAGACCAATACCCAAAAACCACCTTTTTGGACTCAGGGGACCTTGAAAAGTATAGAAATTTGGAAATTGGGGTACCTTAATTTTTTTCGGAAAGCAATACTTTCCTTACCTATGATAATAGGGCAAGGAAAGTAATACGTGCATCATAAAACAGGTGTGATTGAAAAAAGAAATTATGGAAATTGAAAATTCGTTTGAAGAAGGATACTTACTTCTAGAATATATTACTTTACTTGGCATTTTTTTTTATTTCATTTTTTGACAGAACAGCTACAGCCTATGACTAGCCGGTTTTGCTGATTCCATCAAAAAGGCTTACCCTCTTTTTTTCGCTCTGTCTCTCACACTATTAGCTCACAGACTCTCTGGATTCTGTGAAATCTGGCAGCACTGTACTCCATAGGAGTAATGCTGCAATCTAAGGTTCACACATAGTTGGTTAAAGAATTTCATTAAAATGTGAAGTCACTTAGACTTTTAATTCAGTGGAAGCCAGACAGTCATATTCAAACAAATTTTAATATTGAATCCAAACAGAGGAAAATATTCAAGTACTATAACTCTTCTGTGAAGAGTTTTTCAAAAAGGGGTTTCAAATAAGGATTGAAATTTAAATATGATTTAGTTCCATCAAATGAAAGCATTAGTTCTAAGCTTTGTTATTATGAAATCGAAGGTGAATGCACAAAAAACAACACATTATGTAGAAATATTGGTATTATTAATCACTAAATTCAACAAATATTATCGAAAAATAACAACAACCCAACATTGTAATGAATGTTGGGTTAGGATAACACAGTTTTCAATAAGATACTAGCGCACACATGATAATTATTCAAATAATTTATGAATGATTAAATAATAAATTGATTGAATAACTATTTCCAATTAGCTGCTTCTACGGGGTCGTACCCTTCTTTCTCGATCTTCTCTTTGAATTGTAAATATTTTCTTTTTCTGTCAAAGTGTTTAACCTGGAAAAAAACAAATTTTATAATGATACATTAATGAATAATCCTATCAATTGGTGGAAATATTGAAGTTGTATTCTCAATGAACATAATAAGTGAAAGAGTTGATAGATAAGAAATACCTGTAAAGTGATTATTAATCACAATTAAACAGTTAGAATCATAGAATCAAAATAACAGTTATAATCACAATAATAGAATCAAGATTACCGTATTTTCTCGCGTACCACGCGTCTCCATGTAAGACGCGCACCCTAAAACGAGAGTAAGTTTATATGAAAATAAATAAAAAAACTATAGGAGTAATACTAATGCTTCTATTGGAAACTCCGTTTAATGATATTATTCATCTACAAAATATTCAATAAATTAATGATAAAATGTGAGTTGCCTTATCTAGAAGTAAAATAAACATGATCAATACATAAATCGACGGTAAATAGTTATCACATTGTTGACAAACTGTTCACCACACCGGTATTGTAGTTCCATTTGGAAACCCAGCTTATGACGCCCAAAAACGAATTTTGCTTTGGATTTTTTGAAAAAGGTGCGCGTGGTATGCGAGAATATACGGTATTAATAATAAGTTACTTCTATAAGTTATTAAAAATGCTACAGTAAGTTCCTAACTTACTTGAAATTGAAAAATGCTTAAGCAAACTCAGCAGTAGCTGGAAATAATATTGTTTTGTAATGGTGAATGCTAAGTCCATTTGGACGATTTTTAACTCTTGGTATTAAGTCAATTCTCCAAATCTTGATATAAAATATCAAGTAGAAGTAGAGTGGCAATTTGAATCCCAAAAAGGGGTATCTTTTTCACTATTATTTTCTCTAACTCAAAAATGTAGAGACTATATTAAAAATATTAAAATTGTAATACAGATACAAATGAGTTCAAAGACAGATTGAATACAGAACCGAAATAAAATGTTGCTCTGCAGTCACTTTTAAATATAAAATTATTTTAAAAAAACTTCACGTATTTTATTATGCGAAAGAAGATAGCTTTATTTTATGTATTGATTCTTTTACTTCTGAGACATCTTTCCAACTTTAATGTTTGAAACATATTTTTGCTTTTAAAAGCACTTTTCATAAATCTCCCTCAATTGATATGATAGTATACAGACTAGACAGCAATAAAAGTGTAGAGATATTCAACTTGGATGCTTTGAAAGCTTAGATGTTTATCGTGTGAGCCATTTGAATAAAAACCAATAGCGTTAGTTTCATTATTGAATCTAGAAATAACATCAAGGTAGATGTAGAGCAATTATTGCTGCGCGGAATAGAATTTTCAAATTGTGACAATGGCAATAAAAATAGCAGAGGAAAAAGTGAACGGTTCAGATCACAAAGAGCTGGCAGCCACTTGACTAAGTGGTGCTCAATCCGAAAATATAAATTAGTTTAGTGTCATAATTTGCAATTGGTGTAATGAGGGCAGCTGAACTCCCAACCACTATTTTGGCGGTACTTGAGAATAGCCACAGCAAATTTAGGCACTAATTTTAGCGAGGAATCCAAGAATAGTGGATGTTTTTATTGCTTCTAAACTATGTTTAGAAATAAATGTTTTGCAACAAACTCTAAATTAACGTTTAATCAACTCTAAATTAACTTTTAATTATGTTTTTAACTCTTAAACAAACTCTAAATCATTATTATCCAACGAAAACCCCAAATAAATGCTGCAAATCACCCCGATTATTTGGGATTTTAATTGGATAATAATTATAAATCAATTAGCATTTTAATAAATGCATTCTCTATTTAATTCCATCTGAAACTAAATCAATGCTAAAGTAGAAACATAAGTTCTCCCCAGTACACTAGCTCCTCACAGGAAACTTCAACGAATTCAAATTTTGCAATCAAATAAATAATATTCATAGATCCAAGTGAATCTATCCACAACGAATAGAATTTCAATGATACAGAACAGTTGACATTTTATTAAATCTATAGAAGTTATTTTTACCGCTTAATGATATTTTTGCAGTTACACGATGTGCATTTTGGATGTCGAGATGTAGTCTGGACGTGCTCGGGGCGCTGAGCCCCATCTTTATCAGGCAAGGAGTACCTTAATACTCAAACGATTTATGAGGCAAAATGAGATAACGTTTTAATGAGGTAATAGAGTTACTGAAGATGGGGCTAAACGCACCGAATCGCGTCCAGACTTGAAAAGCACTATTTTAAAAGTGAAAGGAGTGCTTCATAAAGTTTAGAATTTACTATGTTTATCATTAATTTATTTACTATTGCAAAGGGGGAGAAGTGCTTCATAAAGTTTAGAATTTTTATATATTAATCATCCACTCATTATCATTATTAAAATTTTTATTTTTAAACAGATCTTATCAGAGATCGTTATATTTCTTTTCGTTTGATAATCAAACGATATCATCGTTTGATAAATCGATCGTTTAAATAAATTCGAATTTGAATTTCTTGTCAAGCATTTTTCCAAGTTAGATTCAGCATTAGGTTTGTTAACCTATACCACTGTACACTATGAATATATTGAGTTGAGAAGATTCAAATTGTTTGGATTGATGAGTGAAAGTGGATTGATGACTCACCCATTGCGCTGGACAGAGGTTCTCGTAGACGGAGCGCGTTTCCAAGCACTGTTTCGCCTCATCTGCATTCAAGTCCAAACACTCCCAATATTTATCACGTGACTGCCAGCAAGCCTCTCGTTCACTTTTCGTTGGAAACGACATTTTCAACGACCACCAACAAAATCTACCGCATCGACACAGAATCAACAATTCAACAATTCAGGAAATCTCATTCACTTCAACTCCAATCAAGTTCATCAAGAGAATATACACTTTCCACAGCATCTCTGAATAAATGTACGTTATAACACGTATGCTTCACTATTTCAATATTTTTTTTCAAATATTCGAGAAATTTTCTTAATAAAAAAAATCTCAATTGAAGAGGTTCCACAGTATCAATATTGATTTTTTTAAATATTTGTTTTCAACTAGCAGGTAACCCGTGCTCCGAAAGGGTCTAATTAAACCCTTGACAAACTGAAAACTTGACCTACTAAAATCTTGAAGAATATTTAGTATATTCACAGAAAAGTTTTACAGCATCAAAATTCTTCTTGATTTTTTTCTCATTAACCTCTTACTTTTCAAAAGTTGGATTGTTAAGGCAAAAATGTTAGGGCTACAATCAGTAAAAGTTTTACATAACAATTATATGAATTTGTATTTATTTCGGGTTGGAAAATGATGAATTTTTTTAAGATGCACAAATGGTCACATAATTAAGAAAATTTCATCTAGCTTAAAGGAATATCAAGAAGCTTCCATCTGAGCCTGTCGCTTCAATTCAGATATACTGTCATTGGAAGAAGCCATATAATTGGGCAATGATTATGTTTTAATTCATCAATTATCTTTCTTCAGATGATAATATGGTGGTTTAAAAATCACAATAGGCCTACCCTATTGTACACGACTGATTGGGGTTTAGAGAGTTTCCACAATTACAATACACGGTTGAACACGATTGATATTATAATATTGTAAACATTCATACTACAATATCACGAGTAGAATATCACAAAATGAGCCAGCAAGCAACAATACCGAGTAAAGTATCACAATTAATAATTCAGTGAGCCTTCAACACAACATTTTGAAAACGACAATTCTATTGTAAATCCACTATTATAAACTGTTGAGCCACATTTTTAAACAATACCGAGTGGAATAATTGAACTAGAATATTACATAGACCGATAGTTTACAAAAATTATGATTCCGTAATAAATTAGTGAACCACTTGTTTCAACAATATCGCTCAAGCAAGGAACGCGAACTAACAGGTAGTAAAAACTTGAGAGTTTCACTACTCACCACTAGATAAGCCTGGGCACCAATCAGAGAGCAGCTTTAGGAAGGGTCCACCAATGGGAGACGAGATCGCCGTTAGCAGAAGTCTGTCAATGAAAGAAAGAGACACTGAGGATAAAAATAAATACGAGCGTGAAGAGAATATCGAGAAATAAGTACACACGTTGTTATTTATAGAAATAACAGGAGAGGTGAATAGGAAGGAATCAAGAAGTGTGTTTACATATGAAGTGAGATAACTCGAAAACTATTTTTCACCCGCTGGGAGAATGAATACGGGTGTGAAGCGACATATAAATATTTTTAGAAATAAGTATAGTGCTGTTAGTTTCGGTAATTTATTGGTTTTGTGTTGGCTAGCATAGCAGCTAACTGCATTCAACTGCCACCGATATCACAGCTTTGAGCAAAGCTGAAGATGAAGCGGTGAAGCGGATGAAACACATCTGACACTGCCACGGATAGATAGATAGATAAGATATTCGTCAACGCATCAACACTTGAGCCCTGCTTATATACAAGTGATTGATTCAGTACAGGTGGACATTTCTCATTAATAGTGGAGATTACAGTGGGTATTTATCAAACTCTGAAATAAGGTGGGATGGATTCAGCGGATTTCAATGTTGATAAATAGTTTATCATTAATCCACATTTATATTTAAAATACTTTTGCAAAACTACTAACATTGAGGCCTTAGTGTTGATTCGATTTACTTGCATTATGCGTCGAAACAGAGGTTATTGGACCGATATGGGAAGGGTGAACTTGTATTTTGAAATCATGAGTTGATTTTTGAAATCATGAGTAAAAATAATTCAGGTGCTAATTAGCGACCTACATCTTGAAAAAATCGTAAATCAGGCTTGGATTACATTGTTAGATAAAACGACGAAAAATTTGACTAGATCAAGCTGCACTTGACAAAACGTTTATTGAAAATTGAACAGAATTAATGATTTAAAGTGTTTTTGATAGAAAAGTGTCTTACATCATAAAAAAGAATGCAGTAACTTAGATTTTAGTGGACTAAATCGAGTAAATACATAAAACAAATACTGTAATTGAATAATGAGGAATAAATTCTATATGGAATTTGAAAAGAAAAGTGACTTATTGGAAAAGAATACTGCGTATATAGGAAAAAATGGAACTAAATAAATACAGAGTGAGTCATATGTGTGGGAACCCTTCAATAAGTTGGAGACTGTTGTGGATATAATACGGTAACTTCCAGGATAAGTTATTGGTCAAATACTCTAACTTTTGACGTACAACTGAATTTCAACCCCTCATAAGGGGGTGACTTGGAGTTGTAACTCGAATATTTTAAATATAAACATGCATTGTGTGATACATCATTTTGAAGATCTTTTTAAAACAAGTAAGATGACATAAATAAAAATGTTCTGTGATACTTGTATCTAAAATGGCGACTGATTGAAGTTTTGAACTTCAACTTGGTGGCTGGTTGAACTTCGTACCGCCAAATAGTTAATGCATCTCATGACAAACTTTAGCTGGATGCAAACCTGAGGAGGCGCGATGCGGCATTTTGCATCCAGGTGCTTATTGCTTTGAATGAAAGCACTCACACACACACACACACACACAACACACACACACACACACACACACACACACACACACACACACACACACACACTGAATCGGGCATGGCGTGGAACAGTGTGATAAGGCAATCTCCATAAGATCAACACTTTGTATCACCAAGCCGCGCCTCCTCAGGTGTGCTTAGATTTAGCTGAATCTGATGAATAGTATAGAATAAATTTTATTTCACTTGTTCAAAATGCAATACAATATGAATATATAGTACATATTATATATTTATGCATTATACAATATTATTACAAAGCATTAAAAAATAAATAAATAAAAAGTATATAATACATAACTAGCATATTACCTATTTGTTTATAAATAATAAACTGTAAATTTTAAAATTTGAAGGGAATTTTGTATTATGACCAAATGAACATAAAATATATCTTCTTGAAAATACAAATATATTTTATTAATTGACATTGTACAACCAAAAAATAATGTATAATATGCATATTGATGCAAGTGGAATAAATACTAGCTTGCAAAGTGAGAGAAATATCACTCACTGATGCATCACTATATTTTTATGAAAATTATCCAACAATCAGTATTTACATTTATATCTCAATATGGACTTCCTATGTGCTTAGTTATATATTTTTTATCTAGTAATAATTTACTAAAAATCAATTAATTCTAAACACCGAAGGCAGCACAATCATTCGAAACAAAGCAATGTCTTTAGAGCATGTAAGTCTTTAACCTGAGGCCGCACTGCAGGATGGTTACACACAGAACAGTCATTTTGTTTTTAGTCGGGGCGTTTAAAATAAAATACATGGGCGGTTATGGAGCAGCACACACTATTGTCCACTATCTACCGACGGCTGTTGGATGACGCAATGATTATAACAGCTGACTTTTATTTCTGTGTATGGCCAGCTCACTAATCTTCTCCCATAAGGATTACATGCAAACTTTGAAGGACCGTAGAAAAGAGTCCTGAATTAGGATTATACATTTTATTGGCCATAAACCTGGTCCTGAGCATAACAAACACAACTAAAAAAATCATGAAATTCGGTGTATACATAAAAAGTTATTGAATGTCAAAATTTGAGGCTTGATTTTTATTTATATAGGTAGATAGATAAGATGGGTCTGATTCAATAGAATATTTATTTAGTGTATTTATTATTGGAAGAGTGATCCTAAATTTTAACTAAAAATGTAATATTATTACATTATAAATGGTTTCTATTGAATTTTTTTCAGTAATTAGAAGAATAAAGTAATCACAATTTCAATTCATGAGTAGGTATTCAAATGTGAATGTCTGTAAAACGGTTTGAAATATGGATGTGCGGTATTCGCCATTCATTTTCTCTTGAAATTCTGTATCGGAATCATGTATCATATGACCACCTTCCCATTTATAAAAATGAAGTTGGATTCAGTATTCAATAAAAGATGGAAAAGTAGTTTTTTTTTTAAATTCTAGTATGATCCCAAATGAAACCTACTGCCAAATTATCATTGCAAAAGAAATATTGAACTGTTTCTATGATTTTCACCAACTCTGTATATAGTTGTCTTCAGTTGATAAGTTAGGACAGATTACAAATGATGCATTAAATCAATAATATCGGGGCACCGAGCTTCGCTCATTATTTGTATTTATTGATAAACATAGCACAATTTTTTAAAATGATCGTGTTTATATTTTACACCTGGCTATACAGCTTATGAATTTCGGGGATGCGATATTTTGATTTACCACATAATCACTCGCTCACTTTTTACTATCCTCAGACGACGAAAGTCTCAGCTGTTTCAGCCAAGGATGAATAAATTATCCTTTAATGACGTTCAGCGAGTTTTCCCAAGGATGAGACCTAGTGCAATCGAATTTTTATATCATAAGCCTACTATGTTCCAATTTTCGTGAAAATCGTTAGTGCCGTTTTCGAGATCCGTTGAACATAAATAACCAGATATCCAAATATAAAAATATAAACAGGTATACAGAAATTGCTCGCTTAATATAATAGGATAGATAATTAGGATACATAAGGCTGTCCACTAACGGTAGGACATGCATATTTTGTCATCAGCGAAGGGCTTCTAGCATAAAATAAAACCAGTAACAATAAATAGACCACTGGAAAATTACAAATTAAAATGATAGGAGAATAATTTAACCTCAAATAGAGCTGCGAAGGAAAAGAAACTAACCTCGAGAAAGTTTGCTGGAGAACTTTCGCTGTGATGGCACAACAATCAATGTATGACGACATGTGTTTCATGCATGATTGTCCTACAGTTAGTGGCCAGACTAATATTATACATACCTACATGATTTGATAACATATCAAATACATGCAAATTATGTTGATTGATTAATTTTATTCAAACAGTAATCCATTCAAGCTTACATTAATTGCCAACCAATTTTAAGGATAGGCCTACACTGAAGAGCATTATTTGAGACTGGAATAGTGAAGCAGCAGGAATTTCTGTACTTGTATTAGATGAGTTCTTTTTCAACTTAATATGTTGAACTTGAACTAAGAAGACTACAAGGATATAAATTAATACGTTTTGGCACCAGGATCAGATAAATCTTATAAATCAAGAGAGTTGCCAGACGTCTTGTTAATTTGGACCTCTGGTGAATGTGAATTACATAATACGACCACACCATTGACCATCAATAGCCATGACACTAAATGAGTTCGAAATAGGGGACCATTAGGCCTACACGCTCACATATTCTATAACAGATATTTAGTACTGTAATATAAATCGCTGATCAAAAAAAATGGACATTTAGTCTCACGGAAACTAAAGGTTGCAATATTATAGACCAGTAAATTTACGCATGAGAATTTCAAGTATAACCAAACTTCAAATTTATCAGATCAAACTCAGAAATAGAAAAATTTTGTAGACCTCACGCAGTTTTCTCATCCACAAGTATCTGATGTCACCTGTTTGAAAAGTTAACAAACTCAGTTCACGTTTGAATTTGTATTCCATCTTCTATCTTCTTCTTATATAATTATATAAAAGCGAAATGGCACTCACTCACTGACTGACTCACTCACTCGCAGAACTAAAAATCTACCGGACCAAAAACGTTCAAATTTGGTAGGAATGTTCAGTTGGCCCTTTAGAGGCGCACTAAGGAATCTTTTGGCGATATTTTAACTCTAATGGCCCATAACACCTGAACATGGTAGCGACTAGAACCGGAGCCGGAGACAGTGGAGATACGACCACCGAAGATTCGATGCAGTCAACCAGCCAGCACACCGAGTCTACATTCGCCGGCTGGCCTGCACAGACTACCGGTCAAACCGACAGCAGCACGACGCAGCCGCCCGCTTCCACCAGCGAAACCGGGGCAACGCAGCCACCCGCCTTCACCAGCGAGCCCGCTCGACCAACCACCCTGCAACCCAGCGCGCTGACCGTCAACCTGCCTGCTCCACCGTCAACCTCTAGTCACGCCACTACCGCAACCAGCAACATGGCCAACTTACCGGCTCCAGCCGTCAGCTACACCGGCAACCTCAGCCAGCTGACCAGCATAGCGACCCTGCTACCGCTCTTCCGCGGCAAGCTCCATGAAGACCCCATCACCTTCATGCGACAGTGCACCGAGCTGCTACAGGGTCACCACATTTCCAGCTATACCTGGGTCATGCTTCTAAAAGCGCAACTACAAGACGACGCCGCCGCCTGGTGGAGAGACTACAGAGAATTCGTCACCACCTGGGAACAGTTCAGTGACCGACTTCAGGCCCGTTTCTCGGGAGCCCATAAAATCGCAGCCACTCACATGGAATTTTATGGCACCACCCACAAACCGAACCAGCCAGTGGAGCGATTCATCCGTCAGAAGCTCCAACTACAGCAGCGCTTAGGAACCAACCTAGCTGAAGACGAGGTGATCGCCCTGCTCATCGGTCAGCTGAGTTCCGAGCTTCGCACCCTAGTTCGAGCTGCTCGTCCCACGAACTATGAAGAGCTGATCATGATCGCCAACGACCTGGAAACCGACCTCAACAGTCGACCAAAATATAAGTCACCGAACCGGCCAGCCAGTCATTCCTTGGTCACGCCACCGTGGATCCTGCCAGCGTCACCAAGCCTCCTTCCAACGTCACCGAAGACCCCTCGCTCTTCTCGGCTGACGGAGACTCTCCACGGTACCTAGCAGCCACACCTCCACGGGCTATCAAGAATGACCCAGTACCAGTCGTCACCCGGGTCACCGTCTCACAACAGCAACCGCGTCCGGCACACCCTTGCGCGTCAACCACCCAGCCGTCACTCATGACCGTCTCACTCACAACGGATCGATCGCCTACCCGTCACGCCACCGTAGACCCTGCTAGCGTCGCTAAGTCTCCTTCCAATGTCACCGAAGACCCCTTGCTCTTCCCGGCTGACAGAGACTCTCCACAGCACCCAGCAGCCGCGCCTCTACTGGCCCGCGAGAGGACAGCATCACCAGCCGACGATGAGCGCGTCATCGACCACCAGCCTGGGGAGGAACATGCAACTGTGACCCACACGCACCCGCCACCTACCGGGGTCGCTGTCATGGACGGAGTCACCAACACTGCCCTCGCCGCAGTCGACGAACAGGTCACCAACGCTGACCCAGCCGCATTCAGCCACCAGGTCACCAACACTGCCCCAGCCGCAGTCAGCCACCAGGTCACCAACACTGACCCAGCCGCCATCAACCAGCCGGTCACCAACACTGCCCCAGCCGCAGTCAGCCACCAGGTCACCAACACTGCCCTGGCCGCAGTCACCGACAAGGTCACCAACACTGCCGCCCCAGTAGTCAACAACCACATCACCAGCCCTCCGCCCAGCCAAGCACTGAACCTAGCCGTGATCCAGATAGACGGACAGACTCTACCCCGGATCCCTGTCATCCTCGCGGGTAAACAACTACACGCTCTACTCGATTCAGCCGCAACGCACAACTTCGTGAGAGCTGCCCACCTCGACCACAGTACACGGATCCAACCGCTGAAGCTACCTGTACTGCTGGCCAACCGTCCCACTAGCTGCGAAACGGCCATACAAGGACATCTGGAACTCCAGATCCAACAGCACATTCAAAATATTCCCTTCCTAGGTCTACCTGACCTACGCGAAGACATCATCTTGGGACGACCATGGTTTCAGGAGAATAAGGCAGTGCTTGACTTTGAGCAAGACAGGCTAATCCACGGCAAGACGCAGTGAGATACGATCTTCTGGATAGCGCAACCACCAGCCTCAGTAGAGATGGACACTCACCTGGTTGACAAGTTACTAGAAGACACGCCCAGCGACCAGCACCGACGGTTAACAGTATTACTGCAACAACATGCAAAATTGTTCATGGAGCAGATGCCGCCCTCCATCACCACGGCCGCCACCATGACAATTCAACTCAACAGCTCAGAAATACGCAGCCAGCGGCCTTACCGATACTCACGGGAGAAACTGCAAATTATCGAGTCCGAAGTTGCCGCCCTCAAGGAACGCAACCTGGTAGAAGCCAGTGATTCGCCTTACAACTCTCCAATCGTCATTGTCCCCAAGAAGGACGGCACATCACGGTTCTACCATAGGTGGCCTCCACCTTCCTGCGACCAGGAATACCCTTCCGCGGGTTACCAGATCGGCGACCAGGTGCTCACACGGAATCATCAACTCTCAAACAAGGCTCAGAAATTCCACGCGAGCCTAGCACCCAGATGGAAGGGACCATATACGGTCGCCCACAACCAAGGAGCTGTCTACTGGATCACCCGTGACAACGAGACCATCAAGGTGTACGAGACTCAACTACGCCCGGCTCCAACCACCGACCAGCAACATCTCTTGGAATAACAACCCACCTGTTGGGGAGACCCTTCTGGTCTTATTTCTGTAATTATTGACCACAACCCACCTGTTGGGGGAGACCCTTCTGGTCTCACTTCTGTAAAATTATCACCCAATGGCACTTTTGTATATTTTGTAAACATTGTATCTTGTTTTTTTGCAATCAATAAATTCTCGCCGTGGCTACCTCAAACGGGGGGGGGGGGAATTGATACCTCCCTCGCGTTCGCTACCTTTCAGCCTGCCGCTCTGCTCTGCTCCCCACGCCACGCATCAACCAAATGAATGGTTGACCCACCCGCCACCAGGGTGCGCCTCAGTCGCCGCCACCCATTCCTGCGTTTCTATTGGCCGAAGCACCGCCGGCCAATAGCAGCGCAGGTGAACTCTGGGACTGTGAATAAAAGGGGGCTACTCAGCTACCCTCGATAGCACTTTCTCACTAGCAGCCTTCCACTGAAGAGCCAGAAGAGACCACCAGCCGAGACCACTACCGAGATCAGGAGCAGAGCAGCGAGCAGGCCAATGAGGGAACCACGGCGAGACTAACCGCAACCTGAGGTGTCTTCCTTGTCTACTACCCAGCCGATGCCTAGGAGGAACCGAGCCGGCCGCCGAACCCAGAAGAGGAGGGCCCTATGTCGGCTTCGCCAGGTGGAGGAGAGGCTGAGGCTGTACACCGCCGCGCCAGCTGCGCCCCAGCCTAACAACTGGCGCGCGGTTCTGGATGCGCGGGTTGGGTGCCGAACCGACATCGGAGTGTGTGCAGTGGAAGCCTACGACCCTGCCTGCCCGGGGTTTGACCGAAGGCCCCTTCTAAACGAGGAAGTGGTCGAGGAGGTCCTCCCGGCGGAGATTCGGCACGACCTCTGGCTAGTAGATCACCCGGTCAGCCCTCTCCGTAGCCCGGGTAAACCAGAGTGGAGACTGCGAACCATTGACTTGAGCCCCTGCCGGCCTGCTCTCGCACCAGACGGACCTGTCCGGGACCCTCGTGCGGCGTGGTATCGCGCCAGTCGACGACTACTAAACATCTAGCCTGCCTTGGTCCCTTTTAGGGCCACCAGCAACAATCTTGGTCCCTTTTCAGGGCCACCAGCAACAAACTTGGCCTTTTTCAGGGCCACCAAAAGCTTTTTCGGACAGTGGTAACAAACCCCTCGCTCGACCCGACTGAGTAGCCCAATTGATGAACGAGCCACACCTTCCGCCATATCAAGAGGTTCCGCTGAGGTCTACATGCAGGCGAGCGAAGCGAACCCGCTGATCTCATTTTTGGACGATCCAGTCGGGGGTCCAGGGGGCGGAGCCCCCTGGCTAGACGGATATGGCGAGCGAAGCGAGTCTGACGGCTAGTATGATATAATTCATCCAGTTCCGTGATAATCTTTCCCTCTGATGAAAATTATTTTTTTACAATCAAAAATATTATAATTTCTTCAGCATTATTTAGTTCATTTGATTAATTTTAATCACCTATCAAATTAGTTTTTTTTTCAAATGTGAGAATATTGATACTGATGGGCACGCATAATAATACCATGACTGCAAAACAAAATATTGAAACCAAAGACCTTAAAGATGCATAACTCTTTAAGGTCTTTGATTGAAACTTTACAGAAAATTTACAAAATCCAAAAAATAGCAAATTTTATCAAGATTTTAAGGGTACCTCATTTATAAAGATTGGTCAAAGAATAACAGAGAAATTAATTATTTCCGTACTGCATGCATCACCACTCTCACAATTTAAACATAGATATTATTTTTTTAATTCCAATAATTATTGTATTTGAGATGAAGATTTGAAACTCGGTGTGGCTCCATATGGCCATACAGCTTACATTTTACAAAGTTTTTCAGATGATCTTGTTTGTTCATGGTCATGCATGCAGTACGAAAAGAATTAATTTCTCTGTTATTCTTTGACCAATCTTAATGAATGAGGTATCCTTGAAATTTTGATGATATTTGCTAACATTTTTGTCTCTTCCTAAGTGAAAAAAACAAAATGGCAACTATAAGGATAACCACTGAGTTTTGGACACTTCAAATACGTCATTAGTCTCCTATAATCCAGGAACAATACCCTAAAATGTTCGACACTACTTCTGAAACTCCTGTATAGTGATATGAGAGTTTAGTTTACTAAATTAAACTAAACAGTTAAACTAAATTGAACAGTTTTTTAATAGTGTGCTTGATAAAGTTAATACTTTGTTAGACGCGAAGTTCGAGGAACTAAAAAGTGATATTCGAGAATCAATACAAGAACTGAAAACATTGTTCAGTCGATAGGAGGTGAATTAGGTCAAGTGACTGAAAAGTGAGAATTTTTAGAAAAAGAGAATGATCGACTCTCATGAGAATTAGTTAGTTTGGAAAATTATTCTAGGAGAGAAACAATTTGCTGTTTTTCAACTTGCGTTATGAGGACAGTGAAAACTGGAATAAAACCGAACTTATTATTAATGAATTTATCGAGAATGTTATGAAAGTCAAACTGGGAACCTATGATATAGAGAGGGCACACCGCTTGTGGAGGAGGGGACGGGAAACTAGGGCTATAATCGCGAAATTTATCAACTGGAAAAAGAAGATGGAGGTACTAAGGGCTTTAAATAATCTGAAAGGGATTCCAGTGGGTATTTCCGAGTACTATGCTGAGTGTACAAGACGCACCAGAGACGAATTAAAACCGTTCTTGAATCAAGCCAAAGCAGGCGGTTTGAAGGCTTTCCTTAAATTGGGCAAGCTGATCGTCAACGGAAAACCCTATTCCAAAAACGAACTGGATCGAGATGGCTTACCGAAGCAGAGCGCTCAACAGCGGAGTCAACGGATGAACAGTCCCCCGCCAACGGGTGGGAAAAATTCTGAGGGGCAGAGGTTCATAACGCGGAGGTTGTGGACCCCATCACGACAACCTGTTCGAGGAGGAGCCGAGTGTCCGGAAGTAATCAACAATCCCCCAGCGGTAACCGATAACTCTCCAGAGGAGCGAGAAAATCTCCAAACAGCATCAGCCGCTTCCAGGTCCCCGGGTCCGGGTCCAACGGGAGGTGACGTGCTGACGACCGGAAAACCGACGGAGCTGGAGCAGTGGCTGAGCCAGGGCGCCATTACAGAAAGCTGAGTACGGAAAACGCAGGGCAGCGACCCCGGGAAAAGTGCATAGCAGGAAAAGACGAACGGTAGGAGTGTTAATAATTCGAAAAATAGTAATGGCGTGAAAGGTAGCCTAATTCACAATTTCTAAATATCATTTTCTGGAATTGCCATGGAATAAATAATGTTTCTAACATGGACGCTGAACAATCTAAAATATCTAACAGTTTTAATGTAGTAGGAATAAGCGAAACTTGGGCCCACAAAGACATACATCAATTAACTTTTCTGAATTGATTCAGAAAAATTCTATAAAGGACATTACTTTTGGTAGAGCGAGGGGTGGGCTCTTGTTTTTGATTAAAAAAAGGGTTCAATGTCAGATAATACAGAGTAATGATACATTTATTTTTATCCAAATCAGAACTGTGAGTCCTTCTCTAACAGTAATTATAGGACTTGTTTACTTGAGATTAGAAAATATGAATACTGATTTAGAGTTATTGAATAATTTCTTGAGGAACAACTCCTAACTTATTGATGAGATACCAGTAATCATAGGTGGTTATTTCAATTGCAGAGTAGGAGATCTTAATCATCCCTTTAATAGCGATGTATTTCAGTACGCAGACCTATTAGATTTAAGACTATCTTGTGATAAGATGGTAAATGGATTTGATAGAAAACTATTTAATGTGATGCAAAAAAAACTCATTCTGTTTGCTGAATGGCAGAACTAGAAATGATTCACCAGGAAACTTTACTTTTGTTAATAGAAATGGTAAAATCACTATAGACTTGGTTTGGGTGAACTTGAACTATTTGCAGATAATAAAAGATATGACCGTATCAGACTTTATACTGTCTTCGTACCACTTCCCACTTCTGGTTGAAACTAGATTAGGCGTCAGTAGGATTCAGGATGGGGAGAGGGGGTTACAAAACAATTCGAGCAGATTGGTGTGGTGAGCCGAAAAAGAAGACTTGTACAAAATGTCAATGCGGTCATCAATCCGATTGGATAAACCTTGTCATAATATCGATGATTGCTACGATAACCTAGTACTGTGAAAGAGGAGGCTGAGAATTTAGATATGATAAAGATTTCTAACAGCAATACTAATTTCAAAAACAAAGCATGGTACGATAAGCAGTACATTGATGCAAAGAAGGGTCTCCGAAAAATATACAGAATTATGAAATAGCAATTTTAGTGAGGAAACTTTGAATACATATTTGTTGCAAAAGAAATCGTATAAACTGCTCTTGAAGAACAAGAAAAATGATTATAGTATTTAAATGAAATGAAAAATAAAATTTCAAAAATGTGAAATTCAAAGGAGTTTTGGGCAGCTGTCAGATTTTTTAATAGCAGGCCATTCACACATAATAACATAAGCGATCAGATATGGATGGATTTTTTAAAATAGAAAGTACACTGCTGAATTGATTTCTCCGCCTCTTTTTCACGATGCTTCACATCCTATTTTAGATAATAGGGATTACCTATGATGAATTACACTGTGTGCTCCATTCCATGAAACCCAAAAAAGCCCCTGGAACTGATGGTATCAGCTACGAATTCTATAAAGATTGCACAAGAAAGGCAATCCTAAAGAGAATAGCTATTATAGGATGATCGCTTTGATAAATTCTTTGGTGAAGATATTTACGAAAATAATAGAAAATCGGTTGATGAGTTGGATAGAAGTCGGAAAAATTCTCCCGTAGGGCCAATGCGGATTTCGAAAAAATAGAAGCTGTGTAGATAATATATTTACATTGAACTCAATAATATATTAGCAAGTTGAACACAAGAAAAAGGTCCTGTTTGTATTATTTGTCGATTTTGAGGCTGCGTTCGACTCTGTCCCCCACTACCACCTTTGGCATAAACTGGAAAGCCTCGGAATAAACAGTAAAATAGTGAGGCTTTTGAGTGAGCTGTACAGAGATGCTGGTTTAGTGATAGGCAGTCATACAGTCCCGGTTGAGAAAGGCGTCTGGCAGAGAACTTTTGTTCTCTCTGTACCTAAACGATATTGACACCTATTTCAAGAATCAAGATTCGTTTATAGTCTAAACATTAAAAATAATAATGAAACACATCGTCAAAAAATATACAAGCAATCACAAATTTAACAATATATCACAGGTCATATAATTACATCACATTATCAAGTATTTTTCAAACAAATTTAACATCAATAAAACACAGGTCATAAAAATTACAAATTGAATCACATTACGTATTTATACATTACATCTCAAGTCATTTCAGAAGCTGAGGTTTGCATGGCATCCCTGTCAACGAGGAAACTGATATTCTTACCCTCCTCTACGCTGATGACATCGTTTTATTAGCTGAAAGCGTCCCCGACATGAGAAATAAATTGAGATGTCTGGAGAATTATTGCAGTGAGCTGAAGTTGAAAATAAATGTTTCAAAAACTAAGATAGTTCTGTTCCATAAGGGGAGAATGAGAAGATTGCGGCCTTTCCGTTACTCAGGCGGTGAAATAGAAATAACCAAGACCTACAAGTATTTAGGTGCAGATGAGCTGGTCGCTTTGGAGGGAACTGCGCGTCAACGATATCGAGGGCTAGATGCGCGACGGCCGCTATGATGAATGTTTTAAGCAGAGCTCGATCGGTTACATGGGACAGTAAAGTAAAACTATTCAGCGCAGTAGTTTTACCGATGGCCATTTATGGCTCTGAAGTTTGAGGACTGAGTTGTCTCGAGCAGATTGAGAAGGTAGAACTTTACGTTTCTAAGAGGCTCCTCCTCCTTAATAGAAGAACGGCTAGTTGGGCAGTACGGCTTGAATCAGGAAGAATTATGATAGCGAATATAATATTTTACAGAAGCTTGATGATATGGCTTATTAAATTAATGAAAATGCCAAATCATAGGTATCCGAAAATATGCTTCAGGAGACTGCTACAAATATAGGCCTATACCTCAAATAACAACCAGCGCTTGCTGGATAAAAACATGTTCAACTGGGTGCATCAATTAAAGGAACAAATCACTGTCGCATCTGTGCAGTTTAATTTTCTTGGTAATGACGGTACAATTAACCCCCGAAATTGAGAGTAAAATGTGGGAAGTGATTTCCAAGCATGCTATTGCTCTTCATGAAGCAGACAGAATAAGAGCATTAGAATCGGTTTCATGCCCGGCATATAAAACGTTGAACCCTGACTTCACTCTAGACGAACAACTTCTGCTTCAAACAGTCTACACCTGGGTCAGATGTGTATTTCAACTACGTTTAGCTTCCACACTTTCGATGTATTTATTTGTAGACAATAAAGGTATTTTGATAGACTGCACTGAATTGTGCCCAATCTGTAATTTACAAGAAGAAGAAACGATATCACACTTCTTAGTGTACTGCCCTATGTACGCAGACGCAAGGAGGCAATATATTTACAACTATATTCTAAATGTAGTCAATATCAAAGACCAATAGATGGTCCTATTGTAAAATTTTTGCTCAGAGAAAATTAAAAAAACTTATATAGCTGTACACGAAGTGCGGTTAGAATTGGGGAATTCAAAATGGAAACGACAGGTTAAAGATTCAAGTTAAAATGCCGGATAATTCAATTGTTTGCTTTTTTTATTGTCACTTCTATTGTTATTAATTAGACCTGTTGCACTATTTTTGTTTTATCGTGATATTGTTATAAATTGTTGAAATTTAGTTAGTCTATTGATATGTTATCTACTGTTATGTTATCTATTGATGTTATGCAATTATTTAAATAGAATGAAGAGTTGAAATATTGTTTATGCAAGAGCAACTCTTTGTATGAGCTAACGCTTCAAACAAATAAACTTATTTATCTATTTATTAAAACATATCTCAACGTGGACCCCAACCCCATTCAGCATATTACAATTCCAACCAAAAACCTATCCCCCCCCCTAACCCAACTTTTTACCTTTGAAACACTTCAATAAACATAAATATCGGGGACCGAGCTTTGCTCTGGAGTACAAAAGCATGAAAAATTTATTACGAAAGAAGAAATTATAATAACATTCATAAAGAAATGTTCTATCTAATCACAGTAAATTGAGATTAATTCCCAGAGGAATGAAAAAATTTACCTCACAAAGGCCCAGTTGCATAAAAGCCGGTTAAATTTTAATCCTGATTAACTTCACGTGAACCAAATCAGAGAAGACCATTTCAAGATGGATCTACTGGAATTAATCTGGATTGAAAATAATCTTCTTTCTAATCTCCGTCTTTTTAGCAACCGGCACTAAGTACTTGATTGAATTACAAAAGTTCAACAGCTGAGTCATAATTTTGACACAGTCCCACACACATGAACTCGCTCACTCACTTCCATCACCAACAGACGACGAAATAATTATTAAGGTATCAGCTGTTTTTCCAAGGATGAATAATAATTATCCTTTTAATGTCCTTCAGCGAGTTTTCCCAGGGATGAGACCTAGTGCAATAGAATCTTTATATTATAAACCTACTATGTTCTGAATTTCGTGAGAATCGTTAGAGCCGTTTTCGAGATCCGGTGAAATACAAACATCTAAACAGAAGTTGCTCGTTTAATAGTATAGGATTCAACCTGATCGCAGATCGGCGTAATTCTAGGACCAGAGGTGTGTGAAAAGTCTTGAACAAAGTGCGGTTAGTAAATTTTAACTAATTTATTTTTATTTATGAGTGACAGCTGTTTAATTTTTATGATTTTGTGATTAAAATAACTTAATTAATTTGATGAGAGATATACTGGGCCATATGAATAAAGTTCAGCATTTGCTTATACTTCTTGAATATTGAGCATATGCTTCATTTTCTATGAATAAACGTGAACAGACATTTTGCTCATACTAATCTTTTATTTATGAGTGACATCTGTTTAATTTTTATGATTTTGTGATTAAAATAACTTAATTAATTTGATGAGAGATATACTGGGCCATATGAATAAAGTTCAGCATTTGCTTATACTTCTTGAATATTGAGCATATGCTTCATTTTCTATGAATAAACGTGAACAGACATTTTGCTCATACTAATCAAAAAAAAGTTTGAGCATTTGCTCAAAAATAAAAGCTTAGGCTCAAAATTGTATGAATAAACTAGAGCATTTGCTCAACTTTTGAAGCAAATGCTTCATAAAAGGTGAGTCTAGTCTGAAGCAGATTTTCACCTTTTGTTTATAGTAAAATGGCTCAACTAATTTAAGTGAGTAAGATGAAACTATACCAGATACGATCACAACCAATAGTTGAGAACTATAAAACTCTTTTTAGATTCAACCATGATATATATCACTATTATTCCAACAAAAGAATAAATACAAGAGGTACCTATCCGATATAAAGATAGCCAACACAGAATAGGAAATAGGCATTTAAGAAGATGATTATAAGAAGACTATTGAAATTATAAGATTATGCTGAACATTATTATAGAGATGACATTTTTTAACGCTACTATTTCATTCAAAAATCAACTAATCTAAAACAAAATTCTTAGAGAACATAAATGATATGATATTCATGATAGAGAACAGAGCAGACGACCAAACACAAGCGGTGTCTATGCTTGCATATTTAGTGCTAACCTTTAGTTATAAAAACAAAGTAAGGCCACAAAGGCGAATCAGCTTATGAAAAATCTTTAAAATACGTGAGCATTTGCTCCAGAGTTTAGAAGCATAAAGTAAAGCTTATTCATATAAAAATTAACAAATGCTCATGAGCAAAACCTTATGCTCCATGCTCATGAGCATATGCATTGTTTTTATTCATATGGACTAATTTTATCAAGACTGGAATTGAACCGAAAAAATAATTTTGTTTTACACAAACGTGTGTTAAGAACTTTGTCATTCAAAAAAACTTGACTACATATTTAATTTAAAGACAGCTTGGAGTTTACAAAATTGTTTAAATTATTGAGCTAAATTAAATAGCGTTAAACTTAGGCTATACCTTACTGTAGACTGTTTCATGCTTAGAATGAAAACATATTTCAAACGGAAAATAAACATTATCAGCAAAAATTGAAACCTCAAGCCGTATTTAAATTAAATGGTCATTTTTTTTGAATGACAAAGTTTACACAGGTTTGTGTGAAAATAAATTATTTTATTCGTAGGCTAGTTATTCAATCGTTGTGATTCTAACACAAGTTAAGAGATATGGTTGACGTAAGTCAACCAAACCGGGTGTAAGTGCACGTCTAGTGCCAACATACCTGTAATCAAATTTTTGGTTGGGATCGATTTAGTATGTTATTTTGAGCACAAAAATTAAACGGCGGTCACTATTGTTTTTAAAATAAACTAAGTTCAAAGTAGCACAATTTTACATGCATTTAACCTATGAGTAGCAACCATTTTGATTATTGAAATCATCAAATTATGATATTCCTAATCTGAGTTTTCCTAACTCAAAGCTTTTCCTAACCTTAGCTACTTATAGGTTAAATGCATGTAAAGTTGTGCTACTTTAAACTTGGTTTGTTTTAAAAACAATAGTTTTATAAAAACTTTTAATAAATTTGTATTATTGATAATATATCAAAAAATAAATGCATATTAGCAAGATAAAAATCCTGCAACGATATCATGATGTGTAGGCCTAATTGAAAACAAAATGCTTACCACTCAAGACTGCAGTAAAACAATATCTTCAAATGTGCTTTCTGTACGTTGAAATGCTTTTCATATTGAACTCGAATCACAATATTAAATAGATATAACTATTATTATGCAGAAATTTTAGTCATTAATATTATTATAAAAGTGAGAAACACAGAATATTTTGAACTTTCATACTTCATTCATCATTAGGTTAGGTTTAGTTTATAAAAATTATGCCACCTGCCATCATGATAAAATGTCATTCGTTCTATATCTCAAATGTGCAAGTACTACAATTTCTAATGCTCTTGTACATAATATAAAATCATGAACACATTCCAAATGGTATTTTTATATTGCCATTTGTAATTCAAAACTTGAATTTCCCAACATTTTATTTTACCATCAAAATTCAATTGAACAGAGCCTTTGGTTTTAGGCTTAGACCAGTTATAGAATAGGCACGGCCCATTGTATATTCATACTGAAAGTCAATGAAGCCAAAATGTACTGCCTTATCACCATATCGTGACGTCAGCATCGGATGAAAAATAATGTAAAAAACTCTGCAGAAAAGTTTTCTATCCTATGCTGACGTCACGATATGGTAATGTGGCAGTAAATGTTGGCTTCAGAGGCTAGACTTCCCAGCGTGTCTATTCTATAACTGGTCTAAGGTTTCAGGCTATGTTCTTGAACTATACAAATTGAAATCTTGCAGTATTGAGGCACCACCACAATCATGTTCATGTCAAGGAGCTATATAGAAACTATAGAGTGGCTGAGTGGCCGCTATCACAGAGAAGAGGAGAAGATCTCTTCTCTGTGCCGCTATCGAGTCATCTTAACCATAGAAGTGAACATATCCCTGAATGTGAGAAGTGAACGTATCCCTGTTACGAATTGAACATGGGCAGCCATGACAGAGAGAGGCAAGAAGTGGCGGAAAATTTGAATGGCCCTATTGATATAATGGGAACTTGCATAAAAGACAAGGCGCAAATCAGTTATATTTAATAAATACTACATTGCATTTTTATCGAGCATTTTAAATATATGTATTACAGTTGTTTTGCATCCATAGAATTAACTGTTTGAAATGCTTTACTTGAAGCCTTGGTGGAATTAATGTAGCCTAAGTTACAGTGTTAATACTGCTTAGCCGTACAAGTGCTTTAGTAAGTTGAAATGCCATATCGTAAATTATTATTTTAGAAATTGGATTATTTTTTTAGTTATTTTGAGTAAGGAATTCAAAAAACTAGTTTATGAATACGTTTCTTTGATATCGGCTTACGGTACTTATCCACATAACTTCAAGTTCATAACAAGAAGGCAAAATATGATAGTCAAAAAAAAAAAAAAAAAACTAAGGCCGGTATTAGATGGTAATATTCTGTCATATGCAGATCATATGAAATAAGTTGTACGAAATCATATACCGTATGTATTATCATATTATTATATACCGTATATAATTATTATATACCGTAATGATCATGTTAGGCCGGTTTTGTTTCTATTCTATTCACGGTAGCGTGAGTTTATTACAATGTTGCTGTTTTGGAAACAAAAAAGCTTTTTCATAAGAATAGAGCCACCTTCGGTCATTGATAAATGATAAATGATTCTTATTGCCTTTAAGCCATCAAATACAGCAATTGGTTCATCAAAGTTTACAAGGTACTAAAATTGGTTTTTAATAAATATAGAGTTCAGTCTATCCAAAATACAGAAATATCACAGTAAGATTCAGGTACTTTTGTAAAACACATTGATAGTCCTTTCAGGAACACTGAAAAACTTATTCATTTCATACATAGGAGTTTGTTTCAGAAAATTATAAGTGCCCCGGAGAATCTCCTTGGTTGGTAGAGACCTAGCTGCTGCCGGAAGCCTGTTGAAAAGTCTGGCATTTAGGTTGCTAGGGCTATTCCTCACTCTGCTCAGCCTTGTGAATGACACACACATATTTGTTTTCTTGTTGTCAACTGGCACTCTTAAATACATTGTGTCAAATTCAAGCCGGGACCTCGGGAATAAATACTGTAAAGCCTCAACCAGCTCCCAATAAGTACGGTATAGAACTCTTTACATCTTATTTAAGATAGTACTTAAAATACTATGACAATTCATTGATTGAAAAAGGTTGTCATACTCAATATTATCCTGTACAAATAGAGACAAAAAATTGTGAAAAAATTAAATTTCATCTCCCTCAATAAAATTTCACACAAGTAGACAAAAATAATATAAAAATAAGTTCATTTTTATTGGATAAAAAATTGAAATATGTTCATTCTACAGCTAATAAAAATGTTTGGGAAACACTGGTATTATTATTGTACAGTACTAGAACTTTCTTGCTATAGGTTCAACCAAATTCTTCATAGAAATAGAATTCTTCATTAATATTATTAAATTATTAAAGTGCTCACAGAGTTTTTATTTTCGACTATTTTAGAGTTCCCGCGAACTCTTTCACTAATTCGAGAGCGCTGAATTCGAATCTGAAATAAAAATTTTGCTTTCTCGATTTTTGGTAACTACACGCGCCCGCCCGGCTGGAAGAGCCTACACACTCACAGATTTCGCCCGAGCCGAGCCGAGCCTATCCGCGCCAGTAGCTCTGGACGGATTTGGCCTGGCTCGGCTCAAGCAAAATCTGTGAGTGTGTAGGCCAAGACAGGCCAATTCCGCGAGCCAAATCTGTAGGTGTGTAGGGCCCTGTAGTCCTCTTTCACACGATAGGAGACGTGTAACTTGAACACTGAACAGTGTTCAGGGTTTTTTTGTCGAAGTACATTGAGTCCAATCGTGTCTTTCACATTGGACAGGAACCGAGCTTTTTGTTACGTCTCTTCCCCTCCAGGCAAGCAGAAACCTGTTTTGATCGAGATACTAGCGGACAAATCGCGGCTTTCACATGAGGATCCTACGTCTCTCCGGTCATCACTTTTTCTCAAAATTGATTGAACCCACATCACTTCTGTATGAGCTTACAGAGTATTAGTTAATTATTTAAATAGATTAAAACTCAATTATTTCGGAAGTTGATTGAGTTAATCGTATATATTTCTCATAAATCTTGAAATACTTAAAAGAACAAAAAGAGCTTCTAAAGTGACTACAATTTTATCTGGAGCTATTGTTCCAATATTTTAGCAGTTACCAACTGGAAATTCAGCGATTTTGGACTTGTGGTATTCAAGTAACAGTCTTTAGAATAATTGAAGTGAGGTATCAGGTTGTGACTGGAAAGATACATCAGCTCTGGGTAACAAGATTTGTCATATTCATAGTTAATTCAAGAACCTCTCGGGATATGCTCAAAGATTCTGTCTTGAAATTTCATCCTAAGCTTGATTGAGCGATTGAAAGTTCATCCCGAGAGGTTTCTGAATTAACTATGAAGATGACAAAATCTTGTTACCTGAACTTCTTTGTTATCTGTCCATTTCACAATAACAACTTTTTTTCATTGTCAGCCATCTCAATACTATATCCTCGTTCAACTTTCTCCTCTTTGATTCCAATCTCACTTCCACGAAGTCGATTACTTCTAATTGTTCCAAGCACTAAAATCCCATATGTCTGTCTGAGGTAATGCAATAGCTCCAAAGATGTGAAGAAATTATCAAAATAAATATTGCTGTCTAGCAAGGTTCTGGAATGGTCTTGCATAATTTGAGGATGACTTTACCTCCAAGTACAAACTCTTCCTCTATTCCTGGCAATGAAATTTCTTCTCTATGAACAATGAAGTCATAGATGATTCCAGAAACACCTGATCGAACAAATATTTTAAAACCCCATTCATGAGGCTTTGATTTGATGTATTGTTTCCGTGATCCAGCACGTGTTCCTTTGAAGGGTGCCATCATCTCATCTATTGACTGCTGCTTTTCATTCACAATATTTTGACAATTTTTCCTTATTATGTCAATTACTGGCTTCAATTTGAAGTACCTATCAGTTAAAGTTTTTGTAGGGTCAACAAATCTCACATACTTTCTCAGTTTCTGATAACGTTTCAGAGGTATGACATCTGAAATCTTGGGAACTCAAAATTGCCTACTCCAATAATCCAAGTAAATGACGGCAATTGAATGACTCCCATCAGCAAATGAATTACTATGAAATCCTTGATTTCTGCTTTTATTGTGTTTATTGAAGCCCAGTCTAATGGACAGACCGTTGGTTTGCTCTCAAAACAATAAGTTCTAATTGACCGATCGAAGTGAGGTCTAAGATTCAAGTCGACAGAATGACATTTTTCTTAATGTTGAAATGTTTAAATGTTTAAATGTTGTCACGTTATTTTTTCCAATAACGGGTTGCCCTGCTTGGCTGCAGTCGATAGAGCATGAGTCATAAATTATATAACTCTTGTTGTGGTTCTTAGAATATATATTATAACAAATTCTTACTGGCTCGCCCAGGAGCTCCCGCAATTCTCTGCTCTTGCCGGTTACTGACGTTGGCTGCTCCAACAGTTCACAATTTCTGTGACTGATTTGTCGAAATCCGCAAGTATAGAGCCCAGGAGCTCCCGCAATTCTCTGCTCTTGCCGTTACTGACGTTGGCTGCTCCAACAGTTCACAATTTCTGTGACTGATTTGTCGAAATCTGCAAGTATAGATGCGAGAATTTGCACTGCTATAACTTAAAGCTATAAATTTGAGACTCTTCTGGTCGTATTCAGTGATATTGGATAATTTATATAAATCTCTGGAATGTATTATTTCCAAAGATTTGACTATCAATGCTGTATATCGCTGTCTTAACCAACTTATTCGGTGAAGAATATAGTTGGATGGTAATCTTATTGATACTCCAATATTGGTAACTCAATAGATAAAAATGAGATTTGTCATGCATGGAAGTAGGGAAACAAATAAAGGGTACATAATAAAAATTTATATACAACACAAAAAAATCAACGAATAAATAAATATAGATATGTATAGAGCAACAAGCAAAAATAGTAAATATAAGAACAAAATATATATATATATCAAAAAAGAAAGTATCACAGATTAGCTCACTAGTTTTTTAGCACGAAAATTTACCATGTCCTTCTTAAATCATTTACCATATGCATTTATTTCATGCAGCTCAGATATCAACTTGCTGCTGCTTGTCAATAAAAATCTCAAATATATCTTCTTTCCAAATTAAATAAAAATAATCAATTGATAAATTATAAATCTCAAATATAATAATATGTATATAACTCAGTATATATCTCAGGGCTTAAGGTTTGGCCTCTGATGGAAATTAGATAAATTAATTTATCCCGTGAACATGAGCTTCATTTATACCTTTATAATTTGCTAATAAAATTAATTATCGAGTGAGTATATATATATATATTACAACATTAAATTTAAATATTCCTTTCATCTGTGTATCCTTAGATATATAAATCTGATATAGTTCTTAATTAATACTTTTTTAATAATTAAAAATTAGAATATGTTTTTGTACTTTTTAAGACTAGCACAAGTTTTATATAATTTCAATATTTATATAACCCCTCGACAAGCTAGCTTTTTAAATCTTATCCAACTCAAAGCACTGAGGGCGCCCTAGATTCATATATTTCTCGATAATTATCATTAACGTGCTGAAATTCACAAGATGATGGTGGCAATCCGAATTTCCTGTCGTCCTGGATTTTCTGGTGGCCGAAGTCATCTTCTCCAAGGGAATAAATAAATATCTAAATGACTTATGCTTTAATACAGCATCACAAAGTCTTATAAAAAATTAATAAATGAATTTAAACTTTAAATCTTTCAAACATAAAATTTAACAAAAAGGGACTTGTGCTCTATAAAATTTGGTGGCATTCCATGGTGGCGTCTGGCAAGCAAGTGGGCTCTGATCTCCCCTATTCACTAAGGTCATACTTCCGTCTTCCAAATTTGCATATATTTAAATATCCAACTACTATGCCATTATAAAAATCAAATAGTCCGTGCCAATCTGCTAGGCTATTACCTATCTCTTAGGTATTACATTTTATAATTACTTGGATTACATCTGATGCATAAACTGAGTAGTGATAACTTATAAATTCTTATCATTTATATAAATACCTATGGTTATATTTGAATCGGCTCGTTATTGCTGCCCATCAACTACTGCAATTTGATTGGTTCATCCAAAATTCACAAATGTATCCATGCGCCTACTGAATATACATACTTCCTTAATATTTTTATTTATTTTATGTGCTTTGTACATGCTCATTACATATAATAAATTTTTATAAACTTTTTAAGTTGTTTTTCCATTTATAATAGCATGCCATGTGGTTACCAAATCCTCTAGTTGAATACTATTTGTTGACAACAAAAATTTGCCAAAGGTGTCTGGCCAAATTTCAAATTACATGGCTTGATCAATTATTAGGTTGCCAACCAGTAAGTATTATAGCCTAACCTCGAAATTCAAATATTTTATATAATAGATAGCAAATAAAATTCTTTTCTATTTGGCTGTTCTAATTGTAGCCAGGATACCCATTATTATCTAATCTTCCACTTGTTGCTATCACACCCGGCGATAATAGAGCAGCTGTTTGCTCGAGACCTATAAAATCTGTTCATTTAGCGATTTTGCTTGCTTATCAAATTCAATTTATTACAATGTTTAAATGTTCAAATGTTTAAATGATTAAATGTTTAAATGATTAAATGTTCAAATGTTTAAATGTTTAAATGTTTAAATGTTTAAATGTTTAAATGTTTAAATGTTTAAATGTTTAAATGTTTAAATGTTTAAATGTTTAAATGTTTATAATTTGCTAATAAAATTAATTATCGAGTGAGTATATATATATATATATATATATATATATATATATATATATATATATATATATATATATATATATATATATATATATATATATATATATATATATATATATATATATATATATATATATATATATATATATATATATATATATATATATATATATATATATATATATATATATATATATATATATATATATATATATATATATATATATATATATATATATATATATATATATATATATATATATATATATATATATATATATATATATATATATATATATATATATATATATATATATATATATATATATATATATATATATATATATATATATATATATATATATATATATATATATATATATATATATATATATATATATATATATATATATATATATATATATATATATATATATATATATATATATATATATATATATATATATATATATATATATATATATATATATATATATATATATATATATATATATATATATATATATATATATATATATATATATATATATATATATATATATATATATATATATATATATATATATATATATATATATATATATATATATATATATATATATATATATATATATATATATATATATATATATATATATATATATATATATATATATATATATATATATATATATATATATATATATATATATATATATATATATATATATATATATATATATATATATATATATATATATATATATATATATATATATATATATATATATATATATATATATATATATATATATATATATATATATATATATATATATATATATATATATATATATATATATATATATATATATATATATATATATATATATATATATATATATATATATATATATATATATATATATATATATATATATATATATATATATATATATATATATATATATATATATATATATATATATATATATATATATATATATATATATATATATATATATATATATATATATATATATATATATATATATATATATATATATATATATATATATATATATATATATATATATATATATATATATATATATATATATATATATATATATATATATATATATATATATATATATATATATATATATATATATATATATATATATATATATATATATATATATATATATATATATATATATATATATATATATATATATATATATATATATATATATATATATATATATATATATATATATATATATATATATATATATATATATATATATATATATATATATATATATATATATATATATATATATATATATATATATATATATATATATATATATATATATATATATATATATATATATATATATATATATATATATATATATATATATATATATATATATATATATATATATATATATATATATATATATATATATATATATATATATATATATATATATATATATATATATATATATATATATATATATATATATATATATATATATATATATATATATATATATATATATATATATATATATATATATATATATATATATATATATATATATATATATATATATATATATATATATATATATATATATATATATATATATATATATATATATATATATATATATATATATATATATATATATATATATATATATATATATATATATATATATATATATATATATATATATATATATATATATATATATATATATATATATATATATATATATATATATATATATATATATATATATATATATATATATATATATATATATATATATATATATATATATATATATATATATATATATATATATATATATATATATATATATATATATATATATATATATATATATATATATATATATATATATATATATATATATATATATATATATATATATATATATATATATATATATATATATATATATATATATATATATATATATATATATATATATATATATATATATATATATATATATATATATATATATATATATATATATATATATATATATATATATATATATATATATATATATATATATATATATATATATATATATATATATATATATATATATATATATATATATATATATATATATATATATATATATATATATATATATATATATATATATATATATATATATATATATATATATATATATATATATATATATATATATATATATATATATATATATATATATATATATAATGTTTAAATGTTCAATGTTCAAATGTTTAAATGTTCAAATGTTCAAATGTTAAATGTTTAAATGTTTAAATGTTCAAATGTTTAAATGTTTAAATGTTTAAATGTTTGAATGTTTAAATGTTTAAATGTTTAAATGTTTAAATGTTTAAATGTTAAATGTTTAAATGTTTAAATGTTTAAATGTTCAAATGTTTAAATGTTAAATGTTTAAATGTTAAATGTTAAATGTTTAAATGTTCAAATTTTAAATGTTTAAATGTTTAAATGTTTAAATGTTAATGTTTAAATGTTTAAATGTTTAAATGTTTAATGTTTAAATGTTTAAATGTTAAATGTTTAAATGTTTAAATGTTTAAATGTTTAAATGTTTAAATGTTTAAATGTTTAATGTTTAAATGTTTAAATGTTTAATGTTCAAATGTTTAAATGATCAAATGTTTAAATGATTAAATGTTCAAATGTTTAAATGTTTAAATGTTTAAATGTTCAAATGTTTAAATGTTTAAATGTTCAAATGTTTAAATGTTTAAATGCTTAAATGTTTAAATGTTAAAATTTTTAAATGTTTAAATGTTTAAATGTTCAAATGTTCAAATGTTCAAATGTTCAAATGTTCAAATGTTCAAATGTTCAAATGTTTAAGTGTTTAAATGTTTGAATGTTTATATGTTGCACATTTACGGCGAAACGTGGTAATAGATTTTAATGAAATTTGACAGTTATGTTCCTTTTTTAATTGCTCATCGACATATATACAAGGTTTTTGGAAATGTGCGTGAACACTAGAGTCAGGTGATCAATTTTCATAACAGCAATGATAGTTGTGTAGGTACGCCACACCAGAATTTTTACTTTTTAGTTGGGAAAAATATCGGATGGATGACCGATGTCTAGGTAAAACCATCAATAAGTGAATTACATCTGTTCTGAACAAAGCTCAGGCTAGAGCTACCAGTGGACTGTAATTTACTATTCAAATAATCAAATACAAACAAGGGGCAAAATTTAATCTTCAATTTGAGCCAGGTTATTTGTACAGTTAAACTCTGCATTAATGAACAATAAAAAAGAGCAAAAACTCACCAGATTTAATCCAATTTTGTCTACTTGCCCTTCGAAGCCTTTATTAGGTGTTTTGGTCAGATTCAGGTGGGAAGAAATATGGGAAAAAGACAGGTTTGCTTCCGGGCAGCCTTTTCATGTTCAAATTGCAGGCTCTGTATTGTATTTGAACAAAGCTCAAACTGGATTCTTTATTAATTCAAATCCGATTCAAATTAATTCAATTTAACACTATTTAAGCTGTTATATTCAATTCACACACACTATACTCAAACAATTATCTACAAGAAATTTCCGATTGAAATTACATTACAAAATACAAATTCGGTCTTGCCACAAGACAATGGGGACGAGACAAGCGAATGACGAATAATGGACGAAAGCAAGAACAACTGGACAAAACAGCTGGACGATCTGCGCTTGCGCAAACAAGCCTACTATTGGCAGAACCAGTCTGGCATTTGGCGCTACAATTCGAATGCTCTGGCCGGACCATACCCCCGCCTCTGAAAAACTATTTTTCAGCCAAGTTACAAAACTGAAAAAACCAAGGAAAGGAAAAATCCAGACATGCCAAAAAGAACAAAAACACCAACACCAAAAAACAACACAAAGAAAAAATGCAACAAGCACAACAACTATTGAGTTGGGAGTGGATACAATTTTGTTACTAGGTCGAATATGGAAACAGCGATTACACTTAAAAACACAAATACGAATAATAGAGCGAGCAATACGAATAATAGAGCGAGCAGACAGTATCCAGAATTTCTGTCTGATCAAGGACAACAATAACGAAGGTTCAGCATGACAATTCTTCTTGTGATGATAATCAATTAACATCGATACGAAAGTGTCAGATTTTGGTAAGATCATCTGATGACAAGTCTCAAATTCCAGTCCAGCATGACAAACGACCGCCGACGCAAATCACACCTCTATCAATGAATGGAGACAGGCGACGTAGGCGCATAGAACAATCCTCTCCCCTCTCTAATTGCACAAATTCAGATGAAAAATGTATCTTCTGTACCACTTTACATAGATACCTCTCAGAAACATCGAAATCTGATTCTTCTGATTGGGGTAAGATTTGTAAGAATTTGAGAACAAGAATTACAATCCTTTAAGCCATCAAATACAGCAATTGGTTCATCAAAGTTTACAAGGTACTAAAATGTTTAAATGTTTAAATGTTTAAATGTTTAATGTTTAAATGTTCAAATGTTAAATGTTCAAATGTTTAAATGATTAAATGTTCAAATGTTTAAATGTTTAAATGTTCAATGTTTAAATGTTTAAATGTTCAAATGTTTAAATGTTTAAATGTTTAAATGCTTAAATGTTTAAATGTTAAAATTTTTAAATGTTTAAATGTTTAAATGTTCAAATGTTCAAATGTTCAAATGTTCAAATGTTCAAATGTTCAAATGTTCAAATGTTTAAGTGTTTAAATGTTTGAATGTTTATATGTTGCACATTTACGGCGAAACGTGGTAATAGATTTTAATGAAATTTGACAGTTATGTTCCTTTTTTAATTGCTCATCGACATATATACAAGGTTTTTGGAAATGTGCGTGAACACTAGAGTCAGGTGATCAATTTTCATAACAGCAATGATAGTTGTGTAGGTACGCCACACCAGAATTTTTACTTTTTAGTTGGGAAAAATATCGGATGACCGATGTCTAGGTAAAACCATCAATAAGTGAATTACATCTGTTCTGAACAAAGCTCAGGCTAGAGCTACCAGTGGACTGTAATTTACTATTCAAATAATCAAATACAAACAAGGGGCAAAATTTAATCTTCAATTTGAGCCAGGTTATTTGTACAGTTAAACTCTGCATTAATGAACAATAAAAAAGAGCAAAAACTCACCAGATTTAATCCAATTTTGTCTACTTGCCCTTCGAAGCCTTTATTAGGTGTTTTGGTCAGATTCAGGTGGGAAGAAATATGGGAAAAAGACAGGTTTGCTTCCGGGCAGCCTTTTCATGTTCAAATTGCAGGCTCTGTATTGTATTTGAACAAAGCTCAAACTGGATTCTTTATTAATTCAAATCCGATTCAAATTAATTCAATTTAACACTATTTAAGCTGTTATATTCAATTCACACACACTATACTCAAACAATTATCTACAAGAAATTTCCGATTGAAATTACATTACAAAATACAAATTCGGTCTTGCTACAAGACAATGGGGACGAGACAAGCGAATGATGAATAATGGACGAAAGCAAGAACAACTGGACAAAACAGCTGGACGATCTGCGCTTGCGCAAACAAGCCTACTATTGGCAGAACCAGTCTGGCATTTGGCGCTACAATTCGAATGCTCTGGCCGGACCATACCCCCGCCTCTGAAAAACTATTTTTCAGCCAAGTTACAAAACTGAAAAAACCAAGGAAAGGAAAAATCCAGACATGCCAAAAAGAACAAAAACACCAACACCAAAAAACAACACAAAGAAAAAATGCAACAAGCACAACAACTATTGAGTTGGGAGTGGATACAATTTTGTTACTAGGTCGAATATGGAAACAGCGATTACACTTAAAAACACAAATACGAATAATAGAGCGAGCAATACGAATAATAGAGCGAGCAGACAGTATCCAGAATTTCTGTCTGATCAAGGACAACAATAACGAAGGTTCAGCATGACAATTCTTCTTGTGATGATAATCAATTAACATCGATACGAAAGTGTCAGATTTTGGTAAGATCATCTGATGACAAGTCTCAAATTCCAGTCCAGCATGACAAACGACCGCCGACGCAAATCACACCTCTATCAATGAATGGAGACAGGCGACGTAGGCGCATAGAACAATCCTCTCCCCTCTCTAATTGCACAAATTCAGATGAAAAATGTATCTTCTGTACCACTTTACATAGATACCTCTCAGAAACATCGAAATCTGATTCTTCTGATTGGGGTAAGATTTGTAAGAATTTGAGAACAAGAATTACAATCCTTTAAGCCATCAAATACAGCAATTGGTTCATCAAAGTTTACAAGGTACTAAAATTGGTTTTTAATAAATATAGAGTTCAGTCTATCCAAAATACAGAAATATCACAGTAAGATTCAGGTACTTTTGTAAAACACATTGATAGTCCTTTCACGAACACTGAAAAACTTATTCATTTCATACATAGGAGTTTGTTTCAGAAAATTATAAGTGCCCCGGAGAATCTCCTTGGTTGGTAGAGACCTAGCTGCTGCCGGAAGCCTGTTGAAAAGTCTGGCATTTAGGTTGCTAGGGCTATTCCTCACTCTGCTCAGCCTTGTGAATGACACACACATATTTGTTTTCTTGTTGTCAACTGGCACTCTTAAATACATTGTGTCAAATTCAAGCCGGGACCTCGGGAATAAATACTGTAAAGCCTCAACCAGCTCCCAATAAGTACGGTATAGAACTCTTTACATCTTATTTAAGATAGTACTTAAAATACTATGACAATTCATTGATTGAAAAAGGTTGTCATACTCAATATTATCCTGTACAAATAGAGACAAAAAAATTGTGAAGAAAATTAAATTTCATCTTCCTCAATAAAATTTCACACAAGTAAGTTAGACAAAAATAATATAAAAATAAGTTCATTTTTATTGAATAAAAAATTGAAATATGTTCATTCTACAGCTAATAAAAATGTTGGGGAAACACTGGTATTATTATTGTACAGTACTAGAACTTTCTTGCTATAGGTTCAACCAAATTCTTCATAGAAATAGAATTCTTCATTAATATTATTAAAGTGCTCACAGAGTTTTTATTTTCGACTATTTTAGAGTTCCCGCGAACTCTTTCACTAATTCGAGAGCGCTGAATTCGAATCTGAAATAAAAATTTTGCTTTCTCGATTTTTGGTAACTACACGCGCCCGCCCGGCTGGAAGAGCCTACACACTCACAGATTTCGCCCGAGCCGAGCCGAGCCTATCCGCGCCAGTAGCTCTGGACGGATTTGGCCTGGCTCGGCTCAAGCAAAATCTGTGAGTGTGTAGGCCAAGACAGGCCAATTCCGCGAGCCAAATCTGTAGGTGTGTAGGGCCCTGTAGTCCTCTTTCACACGATAGGAGACGTGTAACTTGAACACTGAACAGTGTTCAGGGTTTTTTTGTCGAAGTACATTGAGTCCAATCGTGTCTTTCACATTGGACAGGAACCGAGCTTTTTGTTACGTCTCTTCCCCTCCAGGCAAGCAGAAACCTGTTTTGATCGAGATACTAGCGGACAAATCGCGGCTTTCACATGAGGATCCTACGTCTCTCCGGTCATCACTTTTTCTCAAAATTGATTGAACCCACATCACTTCTGTATGAGCTTACAGAGTATTAGTTAATTATTTAAATAGATTAAAACTCAATTATTTCGGAAGTTGATTGAGTTAATCGTATATATTTCTCATAAATCTTGAAATACTTAAAAGAACAAAAAGAGCTTCTAAAGTGACTACAATTTTATCTGGAGCTATTGTTCCAATATTTTAGCAGTTACCAACTGGAAATTCAGCGATTTTGGACTTGTGGTATTCAAGTAACAGTCTTTAGAATAATTGAAGTGAGGTATCAGGTTGTGACTGGAAAGATACATCAGCTCTGGGTAACAAGATTTGTCATATTCATAGTTAATTCAAGAACCTCTCGGGATATGCTCAAAGATTCTGTCTTGAAATTTCATCCTAAGCTTGATTGAGCGATTGAAAGTTCATCCCGAGAGGTTTCTGAATTAACTATGAAGATGACAAAATCTTGTTACCTGAACTTCTTTGTTATCTGTCCATTTCACAATAACAACTTTTTTCATTGTCAGCCATCTCAATACTATATCCTCGTTCAACTTTCTCCTCTTTGATTCCAATCTCACTTCCACGAAGTCGATTACTTCTAATTGTTCCAAGCACTAAAATCCCATATGTCTGTCTGAGGTAATGCAATAGCTCCAAAGATGTGAAGAAATTATCAAAATAAATATTGCTGTCTAGCAAGGTTCTGGAATGGTCTTGCATAATTTGAGGATGACTTTACCTCCAAGTACAAACTCTTCCTCTATTCCTGGCAATGAAATTTCTTCTCTATGAACAATGAAGTCATAGATGATTCCAGAAACACCTGATCGAACAAATATTTTAAAACCCCATTCATGAGGCTTTGATTTGATGTATTGTTTCCGTGATCCAGCACGTGTTCCTTTGAAGGGTGCCATCATCTCATCTATTGACTGCTGCTTTTCATTCACAATATTTTGACAATTTTTCCTTATTATGTCAATTACTGGCTTCAATTTGAAGTACCTATCAGTTAAAGTTTTTGTAGGGTCAACAAATCTCACATACTTTCTCAGTTTCTGATAACGTTTCAGAGGTATGACATCTGAAATCTTGGGAACTCAAAATTGCCTACTCCAATAATCCAAGTAAATGACGGCAATTGAATGACTCCCATCAGCAAATGAATTACTATGAAATCCTTGATTTCTGCTTTTGTTGTGTTTATTGAAGCCCAGTCTAATGGACAGACCGTTGGTTTGCTCTCAAAACAATAAGTTCTAATTGACCGATCGAAGTGAGGTCTAAGATTCAAGTCGACGGAATGGCATTTTTCTTAATGTTGAAATGTTTAAATGTTTAAATGTTGTCACGTTATTTTTTCCAATAACGGGTTGCCCTGCTTGGCTGCAGTCGATAGAGCATGAGTCATAAATTATATAACTCTTGTTGTGGTTCTTAGAATATATATTATAACAAATTCTTACTGGCTCGCCCAGGAGCTCCCGCAATTCTCTGCTCTTGCCGGTTACTGACGTTGGCTGCTCCAACAGTTCACAATTTCTGTGACTGATTTGTCGAAATCCGCAAGTATAGAGCCCAGGAGCTCCCGCAATTCTCTGCTCTTGCCGGTTACTGACGTTGGCTGCTCCAACAGTTCACAATTTCTGTGACTGATTTGTCGAAATCTGCAAGTATAGATGCGAGAATTTGCACTGCTATAACTTAAAGCTATAAATTTGAGACTCTTCTGGTCGTATTCAGTGATATTGGATAATTTATATAAATCTCTGGAATGTATTATTTCCAGATTCAGGTGGGAAGAATTCTGGGAAAAAGACAGGTTTGCTTCCGGCAGCCTTTTCACGTTCAATTGCAGGCTCTGTATTGTATTTGAACAAAGCTCAAACTGGATTCTTTATAAATTCAAATCTGATTCAAATTAATTCAATTTAACACTATTTAAGCTGTTATATTCAATTCACACACACTATACTCAAACAATTATCTACAAGAAATTTCCGATTGAAATTACATTACAAAATACAAATTCGGTCTTGCTACAAGACAATGGGGACGAGACAAGCGAATGACGAATAATGGACGAAAGCAAGAACAACTGGGCAAAACAGCTGGACGATCTGCGCTTGCGCAAACAAGCCTACTATTGGCAGAACCAGTCTGGCATTTGGCGCTACAATTCGAATGCTCTGGCCGGACCAACATCAAATAGTAGACATCGATGTTAAAACATCAATGTTTGATGTTGAAACATCGATGTATTGATACCCATCCCTACTTTCGAGTCGCATGAATTGGGAATATCTGGAACTTGAAATATCCTACAGCTAGCCGGAATTGGAAATACGTATATGGAACTCAAAATATGTTGACAGGCGGAGCTTCGAATATCGTGCAGGCTGGCGGAACTCAAAATATCTTTTTCCTATACAGTTACCTTGAAAAGTGACCATTCCTGCACTGATTACAGAACACAAAGAATCACTTTTCCACATAAGTGATTACTTTGTGTACTCCAGATTTGCAACATGACAACATGAAATAGTTGGTAAGCTATACAGAGTGAGTCATATGTATGGGTACCCTTCAATAAATTGGAGACTGTTGTAGATATAATACTGTAACTGTCAGGATAAGTTATTGGTCAAATACTCTACCTTTTGACATACAACTGAATTTCAACCCCTCATAAGGAGGTGACTTAGGGGTTGTAACTCGAATATTTTAAATGTAAAAACATTAAATATAATTTAAATATAATATAATTTTTAAACAAAAATATTTTTAATGCAACATCCATTGTGTGGTACATCATTTTAAAGGCCTTTTTGGAACAAGAAAGATGGCATCGACAAAAATATTCTATGATACTTGTGTCCAAAATGGCGGCTGATTGAAGTTTTAGTTTTTAAAGAAATGAGGGGTTGTAACTAAAATATTTTGAAAACACCCATTGTGTGTAACATCATTTTAAAGGCCTTCTCAAAACTAGAAAGATGCCATCAATAAAAATGTTCTATAATACTTTTATAGTATTTATATATTGTACTATAATTTGGTGTGGAAGCATGGACATTGAATGGATGGGGTGAGAAGAAAATACAAGCCTTTGAGATGTGGACCTATAGCAGAATGCTGAGAATCTCATACACCGATCATGTTAAAAACGAAGATGTTCTCAGGAGAATGGGTAAGAAACTGCAACTCATTGGTGAAATCAAGGAGCGCAAATTAAGGTACCTGGGTCACATAATGAGAGGACACAAGTATGGAATATTGATTGCACCTCATTATGCAAGGCAAAATAACAGGTAGGAGGTCAGTGGGGCGAAGAAGGATATCTTGGTTGCGCAATTTAAGGGATTGGTTCAAGTGCACCTCAAATGAACTTTTCAAGTCAGCTGTAAGCAGGGTGAAAATTGCTATCATTATAGCCAACCTCCGTCATGGAGACGGCACATGAAGAAGAAGAATACTTCTATTAAAAATGGAGGCTGATTGAAGTTTAACTTTTTAAAGAAATAATATTGATAAATCTGTACCCGAAACCCGGAAAGATAGATTAGGAAAGTGGTGTCAGTCGAAGTGGTGTCACTCTGTGACACCACTCTGTGTCACTCTGCTACCACTTTAGAAGTGGTGTCAGTCAGAGTTCAATTTTCACTGTTCAAGTTCACCCAAATTCAATCAGCTGCTCTAATATAATTATTATGCTGTATTCAGACAATACCTACTATTACTTATAGTAATAGTAGGTATTGATTCAGATAAGCTACGCCATACATCCACATGTATATGCACTAGTAGTTCTGTGAACAGTAGACCTCACGCAGTTTTCTCATCCACACGTATCTGGTGTCACTTGTGGGGATGTTTCACAGAGACAAGTAGTGTTTTTAAACGATGATAGTCACATACAGACAAAGTTTCATAGAAACAAGTAGTTCTATAAATGGCAGTCTCACAGGAACAAGTTTCCACAGGGACAAGTAGTTTCATAGAGACAAGTCTCCGTCCAAGCTAGTAGCCTTGAAAAAATTACCTGGTCCTTCAGGTTGGGGGTTTGGTGAGGGGCCATGAATCCCTCGCCGGATAAAAATCACACGTTGAGAATAACACAACACAGCTCAGATCGGACCAGAAACAAAAGAAAATGAAAATGCACCAATAGAAAAAAAGATATGGATTTGATTTTAGCAACTTGGAACGTTAGAACACTTAAAATACCAGGAGCACTATATGCATTGAAATGACAGTTAGAACGTCACTGGGTTGAAATCGCTGCAATTCAGGAGATGAGATGGCCAGGGAACGGAGTTTTGGAGAGTGGAGACTGGACCGTGTTCTTTAGTGGTAGTAATGATGGAAGAGGAATGACTGGTACTGGATTTCTGGTGAATAGGAAAAGGAAAGAAGCAGTAATCGGTTTGAGACAAGTGAATAAGAGAATCAGCACTCTAAGATTAATATCTCAATTCTTCAACATCACATTAGTATGCGTATATGCTCCAACAGAGGATACCGATGAAGAGTTTTTAAGGTCTTTTGCAGAAAAATAACAGCATGAAGTGCCCTACAATCATGCAACCTCATGAGATTAAGTCTGTCAAAGTCTCCCAAATCGAATGTTTTTACAATAAAATCGATCTTTTCAAGTTTGTAAATATATTTTTCATTGGATACAATATTCTTTAACAAATGATTCCATTTTATGGGAGGTTGTAGGTATTGGTTCAATCATGATCATCAATATCGTATTGCGAGTATACACATACGCTTGTGGCCTTCCTCCGTCACTGTCCCTGATGATTAATGACGCCCAAGTCCTCCCATTCATAGCGTCTGCCTATCCTTATTGTTATTCTGATCAATGGATCGCTCAGTGGACAACGTTTTCTCTGATCGCTCATCTAACGACACCGTAATATTCTATCCCCCCTTCGGCCAACAGTAAAAGCCTCCCCAAAACGCATTTGTCGATCGGTTATGTCCGATGAGCGATTTTGGGGGTTAGCAGTCCGCTGAGCGATCCATTGTTCAGAATAACAATGAGGATAGGCAGACGCTATGAATGGGAGGTCTTGGGTGTCATTAATCATCAGACACAGTGACAGAGGCAGGCTACAAGCGTATGTATACTCGCAATACGATATTATATTGATGTTGATGATTCATCTCAATCAGTACCTACCACCTGCCACCTTCATCAATTTTTGATAAAGTTATTCAACTGTCAATAAATAACTGGAATTTATTTATTCTGTCGTTTTTTGAAAATGGAATAGCTTTTTCAAAAAGCCTTTAGCCTTTGCACAGCCTTAAGGTGCAAAAAATAAACTTTCTACTGGTGATATTTTTCAAAGTTGAATATTATCAAGTTGGTCATTTTTAGCTAATTGAATAACTTTCTCAAAAATCTATATTATTGTTATTCTAAACAATGGATCGCTCAGTGGACTATTTTTTGCCGAATCGCTCATCGGACGACACCTGTCGATCCACCACTGAATAAAAAGTATAATAGGCTATCAAACTACCTGTCTGAGAATTTTTTTGGTCCTGCACTATTTGAACCACTTTCTGTGAGAAATCGTTAGCGAATATTTGTCTGTATCACATAACAAAGAATCAATTCTTTGCTTCGTTAACAATCATTTCACAATCCCTTCCATTATCATACTTATCATTTCTGATATACTTATTGTTGACTAATTGAATAGAAGCAACATCAACCAATATTTGATGAATACCAATAGGAAAAGATTTGAATAAATAAAATCTTATTTGGAAAATGCAACTTGAATGAACTTTCAAATTTGTACACCGACTTTCTCGCAAAATGTCTTCCTAGATTTCTCTGGAGAGATTGATGGCGCCTGAGAACAATAAGAATTATTACAAAGTAACAGTTCTTTTTCAATGGTCCATGTCAATACTTTTAACATTGTAACGCATTTTGATCGTTGCATTACAATAACAATCAGGGTGGCTCAACGGTTCTTCTGTTTTTTTTTGTTTTTTTTTAACCTTTGAAGTTGAAATGAAAAAGCATGTTGACTGCTATAGTGAGACTCAATTGTCAGCGTTAGTTGGATGAGAGAGCATTGATGTTATTTATGAAGGATACTGAAGGTTTGAAGTGAATCTTATAGGAGAACGGTAGATGAATGATTCAATTTCATTTTCTAATATGGATTGCTAATACGGAAATTGAATACAATGAATTATCTGACACGATGCACAAGAACGAAGTATCGCTTGTCACAAATCTATTGTATTTTTTGTCGAAAAAATCTTGAATGCAGATTAAAACAGATTACGGACAGAAATGAGGGAAAGAGGAGAATAGACGATGAAATGGAAGAGAAGTAGAGAGAGGATGGAGAGAGAAAAAGATAAGCGTGATGCTTCAGATGGATGCGTGGAAGAGGAAGAAAGAGGGATGTGTTTCCCCAGAGAGAGAATATGAATAAGATGATAATATAACTTATTCAGAAATATGATGATGCAAAAAGTCAATGTAGTGAAGCTGCGGTAAGGAGAGAATAAGGAGAAGGAAACAATGAAGAACAATAAAAAATGAAGAGAGAAAAGAGAACAGGAGTTAAAATACAAAGTGATCAAAATAATGGTTAGGAAGAGACATGAGGATAGAACATGTGGAACTGAGATAAAAAGAAAGAGGGAGAAAGAGGTGGGTAGATTGATAGGAAGAGAAAGGATAAAAAAGAGCAATAATAAATTTATCAGGATAATAATTTAGGAGTTTCCAGAATTAAGTTGACGATCAGACAAAGTGATATTATTTTCAATAATTGTGTGAGCTAATCTACAAATAATCTCAAAAATAGAGTGGAGAGGTAGTAGGTGAGACTAGTCAGGTCAAGTCAAATCAAGTTTTATTGTTCACATCGGTACACATCAAATAATTATAGGCTACATTGGAAAGCAGCGAAATACAAAATGAAAATATTCCAGAAACAAAAATGTATTACATTATAATCAATATAATTACTATTCAACAGCAATGAACTAAAAGCAACTATTAATCTATAATGAAACTAAAATAATCAATTGCTCCCGAATAACAACGCAACAATAATTAATACTGTACAAAGCATACTCTTCTTTCATTGAGGGAATATACCATCATGTATGCTAGAAGAAATAATGTGAACAATTACTGCTCACAAAGAGCAGTGGCAAGGGCTTCATGAAACCCTTGTCCGTGAACAGGAGTTGAGGTTTAATCGGGAAGCGATATAAGGGAAGAAAAAAGCCTTCACACACACACCCGCGCACACACACATTCAATCATCATCATCATCATCTAGTAATTTTATTGATTGATTGAAGCATTTCCTCTCTTTAAAATATACTTATATTATGAATTGTAGTTCAAATTGCGAAAATATGGGAGGAAGAATCACCAGTATAATTTTTGCATCAACATAATTCATGACAAGGGAGGGAAAAAATGAAATGAAAAATAAAACATGAGACATAACAAGTTATGAATAAAACAATGTTTTTAGATCAAAGCTCAAAGAGGAAGGATGATAAACAGAGAGAGAAAAAAGATAAATTTGAAGAAAAGAAAGAGTAAATGAAAAATAGACTATGAGACCAGGAAGGATGGAGTTGAAGTTGGAGAGCCGCCGAGAATGGCAATTGAGAAAAAAAGGGAAAATTCACTCTAGAGTAGTATAAGTGGGATAAAGAGGTGGACGAAGCAAAATTAGAGTGGACGAATTCAAGAGTGAGAAGCAAAATTAAGAGAGAAGGAAGATTAAATTAATGAGACATCATCCTACGGGAAAATGGATTAATTGGAAAACTGTGATAAGAAGAATGTAAAGCAGGAAAAAACATAAGAGAGGTAGAAAATGATGGTAATAATACTCATTTTCAACCTCTCTAGAGAAACGAAGAGAGGAGGAGAAGAGGTTGAAGAGATGGTGGAGGAGCAGAAGAAGGAGGAAGAGAGGAAGAAGGAAGATAAATAGTAGTAGTAGAAGAAGAAGAATATGGTGATGATGATGATGAAGCCGAAGAAGAAGTATAAGAAGTAGAGGAAGGATAACTGAAAAGATAAGATAAAGGGAGAGTAGAAGAGAGATGGCAGTTCCCATTGTGACGGCAATAAATCTTTGACGACCCATAAATTTTTGGAGAACAATAAATACAAAAGGGTGTAGATATTTTATATGCAGAAAACCTCTGCGATGACCTCTGCATTATTTGACTCTTCAAACAAACAGAAAAAAGCCTCCCAACAACAAAACAAGGCGCATAAGAAAAGGAAGAATGATTTTTTAAATATGTTGAAATCGATTGTTTTCTGTGCCGTTTCTTATATGCGCAGAGATTAGTGTGATGACCTCTGGCTGAATTCTTTTTATCAGTTGTTGACTGAATATATTGAAATTTAGAAAGTAGCGATATAACTTATCAACCTGTCACCTTCCTTAATCGGATTTGTCATCTTCGAACTGTCAGCACTCCCCTTATGAATAAGACCCTTGTTTTCTGTTCAATCTCTACTGACAGTTTTTAATGAAAATTACAATCGATTTCCACGAATTCTATAAATCCATACATACCTTGTTTCCTCTACCTTGGAAGAATGTATCAGTTACATGTTACGTCTACAATTGACTGTCTTTGGACAAGGTATGAATTTCGTCTGATTTATCCTCGTTAAACGTATGGATAACGTTAAAAATTGATTGTCTTCAGTATTAATAAGGATTAATCTTGCGTTGCACAGATTCTTTGTTAAGTATAAAATATCAGATTCTCCTGAAATTGAACTTTCCTCGATTTCATCTCTTGAGTGTGAGATGTAGTGAACATGTAGTAGAATCAAATAGACCTATACTTACAAATTTGTTTGTAAAATCATGAGATTATCATTTGGAATACGGTTGTAATTTGAACTTTGACTTGATTGAATACCAAATAAATCCAGGGAATATTGGTTTCAGTGACGGTGAAAGAACACATACGAATGACTGTTTTTACCTATTTCTCGCTGACGGACGGACACACAAGGACAAAATTCTCTCCGATTGGTCGTTTTCACATTACCGATATTTTATCGTCATGTCACTTCACGTCAGAATGTGAATGTGACGTGAGAATGCCCCTCCCGATTGGCATATTCTCATCAACAGCTGATCCTCAGCCAATCGGAGAACATTCTGGGTTAATAATATTGCTATTAAGGGTTGAGACTAGCAGCAACTAATCCATCTGTATTATTAAAAACGAGGATTCATTAACAAAATCATTGCATCGACTTGAATGATACTACATTGTTGCTCATGAAAATGGAGTCTATATAGCAACAGCCAATAAAAATGCGTTGGGAGCGTGGCTTTCACCAAGCAGTTGAACTTTATCAAAGTAAACTCACATTTGATTGGTCGACGTGTTGGCCAATAGCCAACTGACGTTGAGATTGGTGAGGCAAATAAGAATATTGTAGTGGCGAGAGGGCGTTTAGTAAACAAACTTCTCGTTTCTCACATTGTAGTTATCTTATTCAGAATATGATAGTGGATCCAATCAAAAGAAGTTGTTTATGATGATAATTTTATATCAGATCTATTATTCACTGCACTCACTAGATGTATAAAGAAGATTTCTATGGGAACTACAGAATAATCCATAAGAATTCGATGTATTGGAGTCAAATTTGTTGAATTTCCATTTTCGCGAATGAATTGGTAGAATTAATTTATTGATAACTGGAATAAATTGATAGTTTTGAGCTATTCTAGGCTTGCAAAATAGTAAACTCATAAATAAATTACATTCATTTCTACATTTTATATCCATGTTCATTCCACACATTATTCCAGCATAAATTCCTGCAATGTCAACTTCACCAGATTTATCTATCATTTTTATATCCACGTTAATACTACTATTTTTGCATGAGTTCCAAAAATGTCAACTTCACCAGATAATTACCCAACTTCACTCCGAAAGTAGCCATTTCTTCTGTTGATTGTTCATATTATAAATTATCATGACTCTCTAAAATCCTTCCTGACCGCTTATTAGAGGAATGTGAATTAGTAATTTCTCATACTGTGAATGAAACATCATGTCGTATTACCCGTACATTGTTAATACAGTATGTATAGCTGTGCAGGAATTAGTTTACAGTTCATTCTTCCCGATACTCATCATTATTCTAATTGCTATTTTCTGTCGAATTACCATTTTATCCACGTTTATTTTCGATGTGCACCCATAAGCGAAAGACCATAGACCAAATAGCATAAGCCTACATTTTGAACAAGCTCTCGTAGATACATAATAATTACTACCGCAAGATAAAATAGGAAACAACTCAAGAGAATCTACAGAATACAAGAAAAAATTGAGACTCAGTCATACTTACGGGATGTTAATAAACAGAGAGCTGTGGCTTCCGACTCATACATGCTTCACTCCATAGTGGTAGCATTGGTTGAAGGGGGCAGCGTAGGTCTTATTCATAGCAAATTCTGTTAGTGAATCTCACGTAGCATTTTTATCAGAATGCGTCACCTTTCTGAGTGTTGAGGTTGGAGAAGATGGTGATTGAAGCTGATGATTGATAGAACAACCTGAATAATATGCGAACGAGCAAGAAAAAGAAAAAGAAGAAGCAAGAAGGTGTAGAAGATTGAGGAGGGAGAAAGACTATGGAATGCAGTTAACGATTGTGGCTGTTGATATTAAGAGATAAATTGTATGACAAATGTTGTACATTCATCAATGTGATACATTCACTGCGGAATAATATATGAGATGAACAAGATGTTGGAAAATGAGAAGCTGATGTTGTTACTTTCATAGATGATGAAATGCGGGAGTTGATAAAGAGCTAGGAGAATAGAAGAAATCGATACTAGATGTGAGAAGAAGTCTGAGATGTGAGAAGAAGATGAGATGAAGAGGAAAGATGAGCTAAAGATAAAAGGAGAGTTGAGGACATGAATACGAAAGTGAAGGAGCAAAGAAGAATAGAAGAAAGCAGGAAGAATGCTGAGTAGAGTGACTTCCGCAAGTGTGTAGGCCTCACCTTATAATTTCAACGACCTGAAGAAGTATGGAATGATGTGAGAGATTCATTCTGTCCATTGTGGCAGGAGGCGAAGAATGCACTTGATGAATGGGAGACCAAACACCGACTCTGCTGGCAAATTTGGGCACGGCTTCTATTCACTTTAAACTGTCAGCATGCTATGAGAATAGCATCAATGCTTTCCACTTTCAACCAATGCTGACAGTATAAAGTGAATCTCACTACAAAACAGAAAAATAAATAAGAAAATACATAACAGGATATGAAAGAAGAGAAGAAATGGAAATGGAACTTTGATCACCAGTAATATATTCGAAAAGAGAGTAGGTAGGGTAAATACTCTTTTCATTCCTCATCTTCCATTCTTATCTTCAGAAAGTCTTCCTTTTTCCCTCTTCATCACCTTTTCTAAATCAAGAACCTCCTTAATTCCACTCCATTTTCAATTCTCCTCTATTCTTACTTCTCTATTTCTTGTTCTCTTTCCTCTCCACCACCTCCTTTCCAAACTTCCTTCCTCCTCCCCCATCTGTGGATTCAATAAGTTCCTTATTCATGTCCACCTTCCTTTTCTTCGCCACCCCCTTTCATTTCACAGTTCTTCCTTCTTATTACATTATTCTTAAGTCTTTGTCCCTCTTGTCCCTCTCATTCCCTTTGTCCCTCTCATTCCCTTTGTCCCTCTCATTTTTGGTAGAGAGTTAGTGGGGAGGATATTTTTAATATTCTTTCCAAAGAATGAACATTGATATGTCCAAAGCTCCGCCAATTTATGTAGATGCATAACAATATGATTATTATCTATAGTTATTATATTACAAACTGCTTTTTCATATCATATACAGTTCAATAATTATTTTCTTAGTCTATATTATGTAAATTCATCTATAATTTTGCTGTATTGTAAGCTATTGTATATAAGTGTATAAGCCAGTATATATTGTAATCTACATAAATAAAGTACTCAATCAATCAATCAATCAATCAATCAATCATCAATCTCTCTTTGGTAGAGAGTTAGTGGGAAGGATATTTTGAATATTCTATCCAAAGAATGGGCATTGATATGTCCAAAGCTCCGCCAATTTATGTAGATGCATAGCAATATTATCTATAGCTATTACCAATTATTGCTTTTTTCATATCATATGCAGTTCAAAAATCATCTTCTTAGTCTATATTATGTGAATCCATCTATAATTTTGCTGTATTGTAAGCTATTGTATATAAATGTAAAAGCTATTGTAATCTACATGAATAAAGTACTCAATCAATCAATCAATTCCTTCCTTTCTCATTCGTCTTCCTAATCGCTACCTTCTATAGTATTCTGTAATTGAAAGTAATTCCTAATTTTACTCCAGCTACTTTTATTCCTTCTCCATTCTCCTATTTCCTCTCTCCCGTCTCCATTTTCTTCTGTCTCCGCTCCTTCAATATCTTCTCACACACTTTCATTCTAATCCTCCTTTCTACTATATAAATCTACTTCCCCATTCCTTTTCCCACTATTTCCATCATTCTTTCTCAATGATATCTCAATTATTGATTTAAAAAACACAGATCTGTATTGAAAAACAGCGAAAATGACTCTAATGCATGAGACAAGGGTGACGAGGTAACGGAAATACATAGAAGAGAACGTTGACATTTGAATTTTGAAACAAAAACGCATGAGAAGATGAACAAACATGAAGCAAAACAAAAATTCATCAGAGAAAGATTGAAATACATGAGTGATTGCATACTAAAATTGAAGGAAATGAGAGTAATAAAGAAAAAGTAATGATTGAAAACTACAGTCAAACGAAAATACATGAGAGTGAGAGATTTGATTTGATTTGATTGAGTACTTTATTTATATACAATATATACTGGCTTATACACTTATATACAATAGCTTACAATACACAAAAATTATAGATGAATTACATAATATAGACTAAGAAAATAATTATTGAACTGTATATGATATGAAAAAGTAATTTGTAATATAATAACTAGTGTAAAAGTTGAATTATCAATCTTGTATACAGGATAATAGCTCTTGGATTGAATATTTTTTCAAATCTCATCATCTTCGACTCAAAAGTAACATTGATCAACACATTCATTGGCGTGAAACTAGCATTATTGATTGAGTTGGGTATTATTTTGCATTATTTTCATTTGCATAGAGATGCATTACTAATAAAGTGGGCAGTAGTATTTCCGTCATCGAACCATATTTGAGAGAGGAATAATAATTAATTTTCTCTCTCTCTCAATAATTTCAAATAGCTTATTATTCATATGCATGTACTAAATGAGTAGAATAGGAAATTACATCTCTTGTATTAGACACTTTCTCAAATATAATAAACCCAAATCGAATTGTTTTTTTTTCATTTCGGCTGAAGTCTTGCTGACCGATCGTAGTGAGGTCTATGTTTCAACTCGATTTGATTTTGTCTGTCTGTATGTAACGCGATTACGGCCAAACGCGTTGATAGAATTCGATGAGATTTGGCAGGAATATTCCTTTTTCAACTGCGCGTCGATGTATACACAAGGTTTTTTGAAATTTTGCATTTTAAGGATAATATGAAAAGAAAAGGGATTCCTCCATACTCTGATATCACTATATATATCATCTACTTTGAAGATAGGATCAATCAGACTATAGAATTATTCATAATCAATCAGCTGACAAGTGATAAGTTATTCGTTGCATGCATTACACAGATGTCTGACCGTGTCAATATATTTTATGATGTTCGCCCATCTGTATCAATATTCTCACATTTGAAAAACAAATTTAATAGGTGATTGAAAATAAAATAAAAAAATCTGGTGTGGTGCACCAATACCTACTATTACTTAATAGTAATAGTAATAGTAGGTACTGCTTGAGTCCAAAAACATGATTTTTGAGCATTGGTCTGTGTGTGTGTATGTATGTATGTGTGTGTGTGTGTGTGTGTGTGTGTGTGTGTGTGTGTGTGTGTGTGTGTGTGTGTGTGTGTGTGTGTGTGTGTGTATGTGTGTGAGTGTGTATGTGTGTATGTCTGTGAACACGATAACTCCATTCCTAATCAACCGATTGACTTGAAATTTTAAACTTAAGGTCCTTATACCATGAGGATCCGACAATAAGAAATTTAATAAAATTGAATTCAAAATGACGGAAAAAATGGCGATAATTACTAAAAAACCAGGTTTTTCACGGTTTTCTCGAAAACGGCTCTAACGATTTTCTTCAAATTTATACCATGGATAGCTATTTATAAGCCCTATCAACTGAAATGAGTCTCATTTCTCAGAAAAATTCTGGATCTCCGTAATATTCTTGAGAAAAATGGCGGATAATGACTAAAAAACCATGTTATCCACGGTTTTCTCGAAAACGGCTCCAACGATTTTCTTCAAATTTATTCCATAGGTAGCTATTTATAAGCCCTATCAACTGGCATGAGTCTCATCTCTGGGAAAATTGCAGGAGCTCTGTAATATTCTTGAGAAAAATGGCGGATAATTACTAAAAAACCATGTTTTTCACGATTTTCTCAAAAATAACTTGACCGATTTTTTTCAAATTCATACCCTGTATGGTTATTCATTAGCTTTATCAACTGGCATGAGTCTCCACTCTGGGAAACTGATGGGGGGTCCACCCCATCCTTGAGAAATGGACTTAGTAACCTCCTTCTCATGCATGAGGTAGGTAGGTAGCGCAGTTCATAAAAAGAACACATAGTCGAGATATTTCATCTGTAGAACAGCTGTTTTGACGACTTTAAAAAAATGACGACTAAAAAAAAACTTCGAATTTCACAATTTACACAAAAGAAAAAGTACCTCTGAAAACAATTATATAATTATACACATATAGAGAAGTCTGATCATGGGATTCTTCCTTGATCATGGGAATCATGAGATTCAAATATGAGCAAGGAAAGTTGTGTGAGTGCACCCAGTTACAATACCTACTATTACTTAATAATAGTAGGTATAAGTAGGTAATAGAAGTAATAGTAGGTATTGACTCAAGGGACCTTGAAACGTATAGAAAACTTGAAATTAGGGTACCTTAATTTTTTTTGGAAAGCAATACTTTCCTTACCTATGGTAATAGGGCAAGGAGAGTAAAAATGATTAAATGAACTGAATAATGCCGAAGAAATTATAATATTCTTGCTTGAAAAAAATTGATTTCAAAATAGTTGAGAAATATTTTTATCAGATGGAGAATTATCACGGAACTAGATAAATTAATTATCATATGGGATACAAATTCAAACGTGAACTGAATTTGTTAACATAAGTGAGTTTTTGATCTTGGAGAAAACAAATAACAGTTTTTAAGAGTAAATTATGATTCAACTGAATCAACCAGAACAGGTGACATCAGATACTTGTGGATGAGAAAACTGCATGAGGTCTACTGTACATTGAACTACTAGTATTGTTTATATCATAATATTCTTATGGCTTTCATTGGTGGGGAGCTCCTGACGGAAGTTCCACCTCGCCTGAATATATCATTTGAGCCGTCAATGGGCCTTACAACTGTCATACTTCAGCTTAATTGTTAAAAAAACACTGTTCATTAGATGGCAAACTGGCATGAAATCCACTCCTAATTTTCATGAACTAGCCTACCCTCACACTAGATTTGAAATTTAAGTGAGGATAAGTTAGAGTGTTGATTGTCAATTGATGGTTTTAGATTGGAAAGTCAAAGTCAAGTTAAAACTTGTAACCGGTACTGTAAGCTGGCGCTAATCAACCATACTAGCATTTTGTGTAAACTACAGAATCTTTTTTCCAATAACATACGAGAAAAATGATCACCTATAAGACCAATCATAGGCTACTTAAATCGTGTGGTCTATAGTAGTTGTCCAATAAAATTAAGCAATTCAACAATGAAAAATACAAAATGTAATTATAATATGATTCTACTATTTATGATTATATATAATATTAATTATACTCCACCTCATCCACTCTTTTTCATTTAATTATGATATCTTTGTTCCTGAAACTATTCTTTTGACCTGATATCCTCTTACTCCACTCAATATTTCGATTTCTATCCAATTGAATTTCAATTTAGTTCAATCTCACCTGCAGGCTATGAGATAATGAAATTCTCATAAATATTGAACTATGTTACTAACTAAGAATGAGACCACCATATTGATTGATATAATAATTCAAATGTAATACTCATAGCTACACTAGTTTGATAGATATAATTCAGCTGCATCCATTAGAATAGAATAAACTTCAAGTTACATGTTACCTTGGAGGTAGACCTAACGAATAGATTTTCATGAAATTTACAAACGCCAATTTGCCAGTAAACGTTCAGCAATAATATCTGGACCGTTCAGTTTTCAATTAATAATGAAACCTAACCTAACATTCACTATCAACCTGTCTCTCTAACTGCATAGTACAAGTTGAGCTCTGAAATTGATCTCAACCCACTCAACCCAGTGTCTCTCATTTTACTCCTGCAACTGCTCCAATATTCCTGTTGAACATGATTTGAAAAGCGTTTAAGAAACGTAGAAGTAAACTATCTCGGAAATATTATTCTAACCTCAAAACGAGAATCGCTTTTAAGAGGCTCTCTATGTTCCACTGTTCGATGCCAACAATTATATTCATGAGTTCAATTTCTGCGCCACTCTATACAGCTGTAATGCTCGTTGCTAGTTACTGTATTCATGAGTTTCATCTATCTGCGGCTTGAATCTGCCGCAATAACTATTCCTTGCGCCTACAGTGACTTAACACGCTTCACACCGGACAAGTATGTCTGTGAAATAAACATGTCACAGACAGTTATTTGTTGGGAGCCATTTAACAAGGCTATAGCTGCGGTAATATCAATTAATATTCAATTACGTGTTTTCTTTAATTATTCGAGGTGAGAAAATTTACGAGTTTTGTAATTGGAAAGCTCAATTTATCGACGTGGGTTGGTATGGAGTAAAGTGTGCAAATTACCCGACTTCTGTATTACTGGAGATCGGTGAGTTGAGTGTGGGCGGGAGTACAGTTTTGAACGATGAATAATCTATGATATTCAAGTTTTTTTACTGATGACTGAATTTTTGGGAAATCGACTGTTTCACAGTTGAAATTCGTCTGGAAAAATCATTCATTTCTCTATGAAGGTCTATTATGAGGGTTGTGTGGCAGAGTACCTGGAGTTCCAACTCAACCCTTGATAAAGGCAATCAATCAATGCATTTTCCTGGAACTCAAGGGACAATATTGAGAGATTCCTCTCCAAAATCTATAAAAATTATTCATTACTTCCTCACTCTCCATAGTTTCCAAGTTTTAAAGAGGATGCATAAGACTCTTAAAACTCTTGCTATTATTCCAATAGAGAATCCTTATCTCACTTCTACAGAATTATCAGCTCCTACTACCTGCCTGATCCTTTTTACGTACGGTAATTCTCTACTGTTCCGCTGTACAAATTACCAGATTAAAGTGTCCATTAGTGCTCCACAAATACTTGAGTTCCATTCATTCAGTTTATTTTGTGAGCAATGGATGTTCAAAAAAATGAAGCTTCTGTTTACAAGCCTACTGAGATTTTGGTTGAATAGGAGTGGTTGAAGGTACGAGGTGTGGTTGAAAGATAGAGAGTTTTCTACAGTACATACTCAGAAAGCATGGATGGTAGACCTAATCAACAAATCCAATGATAAGTTCCAATCACAGATTTCTTGAAAAGCAAAAAATAACCTATAAAATTTAATGATTGCTCAATAATGTTTCAATATTGTTCAAGTAGAAACATTAATCTTCTAAAAAAATTAGGCTTTTGTTTTTTGTTTTTATTAAACTTCTGAATCAAAGCTTCGTAATATCAGAGTGAAAATACTGCTCTCCGAATAAAGTCACAGTGGGCAAAAAGAATATAAAACCACCACATCATTCACTTTTGGAGTAGGTACGTTTTGCCAAAGTTGAAGAATGTACTAAGCTTCTGAATATCAGAGTGAAAATCTTGCTCTCCGAATAAAGTCACAGTAAGCTAAAAGAATATAAGACAACCACATCATTCACTTTTGGAGTAGGTACGTTTTGCCAAAGTTGAAGACCGAAATTTGAAAGAGATTATTTATTTAACGTCTTAACTTTTGATAAACGTGTCTTGTGTAATGAAATGTGAAAATATTGCAATAGCTCCTCTATTCTCTCTTCTCACCGTGATGGACAGCCTGGGTCTTCACTCTCCCACATTCTCGAAGGGAAACAAAAATGAAGAAAGACAAAATCTGAATAGTTAGTTCACTGGATTGTAGCAATTTTTAGTCTTTCCTATTAAATTTGGTTATAACGCGTGGGCTAGCCTATTACATAGTTATCAAAAAGTTAGTATAAAAACTTTTCAAAATGTGATCCGCACGTTTTTTATCCGTAACAGGTTCACGATCGCCCCAAGGCGATCTAATTTCAAATTACCAACATGTCAGTCAAAAGTTTGTCAGGATAGATACAGTTTTCTAAGTATGTTATAATCTGGGTTTGCCGAATTTCGTACACAAGGGAATCAGATCAGCTCAAGTGCCGTTTCAATTATTATACTCCAAAATTTATGATTTGTCTTCGCAAATGCCAATAGTAATGACCAATGAATACAAAACAATTATTATTTCTCATATACATCTGACTTATTATCAATGCCCTTTTTCAAGTTGTACAATGAATAAATATTAATGAATAGATAAATGGGTTGGATTTTTTATTTGAAGAATAATTATTTTCTGTAAGGAGAAGAATAATTCTAAGTTCGGATGAGATGAAATACATTATTAAGGAAAGGAAAATCATATCATCATCCAAGGAGCTCTTGTCTCTATGAGTTTTGATATATGGATAGATTGTGATAAGTAAAATGATTTTTTTGTATTATGAAAACTTTCTTCAGGTGGTAATTTCCATTATTATTAAATCATATAATATATCATGTTGTATATTGTGTGAAATTCTGTATGTAGGAGCGAAATGGCACTGATTCATACACTCACTTATCCATAATATTATTTATTAACAAATAGTCCAGTCAAATGGTCGTTTTTCAGGAAACAGCCCCGAAAGAATTTTTCTTGACGGTTCTATGGTATGTATTTTGGGGCGCTGAATTCGAATCTGAAATTTGCTGACACGCCAGAGGGCGGCTTCACCCCCAAAACCCCCAAAAACCCCCAAAATTTCGGGCTTTTTTCAATTTTTCCATTTTATCTCGTGAACCTTGAGTTTGTCAAGAAAAATCGTTTCAGACAAAATAGATTACCAATTAATTGAGTGGTCACGCAGGATTCTATCATTTTTGGTTCCGGAGATACGAATTTTCAAAAAAGGGGTTTTTCTTGAGGGGTTTTCAAAATTATGCAAACCCACCACTTCTACCCTATACAACATGGATATTTTTCTAGAATAGATAAAAAGCCACACATCACTTGAAAGAACAATTCATTATGAACAGTATTCCTTAGGAATTTTCGAATTTAGTAGAGGGGGAGGGGGGATATACCCAAAAATAGAAAATCATGTCCTACAGCCAAAATATAAATTTTTCATTTTAATACCTTTTCAAGGCCTTCCTAACAACAAAATAAATATTTCGGGTGAAATCATCTCACGCGGGCTATTTTCTATGAGAATCACCCGTTAGAAACATTTAATTTCAATATTTCCTATTGGGGGTACGTCATAAGGATACGTCAAGGATCAAAACTTTGAACACTTATAACTTTTGACAGAATGATCAGATCTCCTCGTACTACAGCTCATTCTTCTCAGCTCGTCAAGGCGGTTCAAAAGCTTTCATCATAATTGAAATTTGATGAAATAACAAAAAATTCACTTTTAGTGTATTCTAGCCCCTATTTAAATACACAGAAAAATGGCCAATTTCTATATTCAAAACTGTGTATCTCGGTAACCCGAAATGATAAAAGATGGTACTTGGTCTTGATTTAAAGAACAGAATCTCTTCTTTCATGTGGGGTGAATGAATTATGTAAAAATATAATCGTGAGGTAAGATACGTTTGATTCAAAAAATCAAGAAATTTGCGATATTTACCTCATTTTTACAGTCTAGACAGTTTTCGATAATAAACAGTCATGCAAGATGGGTTAAAGGCAACGTAGCTCATAGAGCATGTAATTCTCTCTCATTTGAAACCAATCCAAAGTTTCTATCATGTATCTTACTCGTTTTAGAGACTCTTGAATAACAGTAAAATCGCAGAAAAAATGAGAAAATGAAAATTATCATTTTTTCAATTAGCTGTAACTTTTGAACGGTACTGGAATCAGGGAAACAATACATAGGAGCAAAAAGAAGAGAAAATTCTCTACAACCTCAACTACTTTTTCGACTTTTTAACTGAAGTGTTTCACAAGATACGCAACTTTGAATATACGAGACTGTGGGAATGATTAACGTAGCAAAATTTTTTCGCATATTCAAAGTTGCGTATCTTGTGAAACACTTAAGTTAAAAAATCGAAAAAGTAGTCGAGGTTGTAGAGAATTTTCTTCTCTTTCCGCTCTCATAAATCGTTTTCCTGATTCCAGTACCGTTCAAAACTTACAGCTTATTGAAAAAATGATAATTTTCTCATTTGGCTGTAGGACATGATTTTCTATTTTTGGGTATATCCCCCCTCCCCACACTACTAAATTCGAAAATTCCTAAGGAATCCTGTTCATAATGAATTGTTCTTTCACGTGATGTGTGGCTTTTTATCTATTCTAGAAAAATATCCATGTTGTATAGGGTAGAAGTGGTAGGTTTGCATGATTTTGAAAACCCCTCAAGAAATACCCCTTTTCTGAAAATTCGTATCTCCGGAACCAAAAATGGCAGAATCCTGCGCGACCACTCAATTATTTTGAAATCTTATTCTCTTCAATTTTGTCTGGAACGATTTTTCTTGACAAACTCAAGGTTCACGAGATAAAATGGAAAAATTGAAAAAAGTCCGAAGTTTTTGGGGTTTTTGGGGGTTTTGGGGGTGAAGCCGCCCTCTGGCGTGTCAGCAAATTTCAGATTCGAATTCACGCCCCGAAATACATAGATAGAACCGTCAAGAAAAATTCTTTCGGGGCTGTTTCCTGAAAAACGACCATTTGACTGGACTAAGAACTAAAAATCGAATGACGTGAATACGTTCAAATTCGGCATGTACCACTGTATGTTCAGTTGTTGTATGGGTTTGTCAAGGTAGCCTAAAAGCTGAGTAACAAAATAAAAAAACGACATTCATTTATAAACACATTGATTGAGGTCCTTTTTTGTATTCTTGTCAAGTATTGATTATGAATTAGACTATACGAAGTTGTCCAACTGAATTTTAATCACATTTCCAGTATTGTTAGAGAATGCAGAGTACAGTATCACATTCTTATTGAACTGAATTGTAATCTTTAACAACAAAACATTGCGCATGAAATCGCACAAATTAAGCGCTAATTTCAAGGCACCTGCTCTAATTACGAGTTATTCCAGACATGTAGTGCACATTCCGTTAAAAAAACAGCCTCAAAACTGAACAGCAAGTATTACGAAACTGCAAGTTGAAATTGAGGAAACCATTGAACACAAATCAACAGCTTGGTAAATAATCTTCCTCATGCTGTACATGTACGTGCCTGACCTCGCCGAAGTTGGAGATAAAAAACAAAACATTCTCAAACGGTAACCTAAATCAAACGTGCAGTTCAATTTTGAATGAATGATTCCTGAAGGGTTTCCAGATTGATTTCTTTAGTGACGCAGGTACAGCTGCTTCCTTTTCCTGGATCCTTCGCTATCTAATTTTATTTTCAAACTAGATTCAAATCAGTTGGTTGATAATCAACAGAGGCAGATTCCCTTCAAACTGACCGTCTTTACAACCAATGCTAACTGTTTCAAGTGTGTCTTACTATAGAAACTTAATTGCAACAACAAAAATATAACTTATACTAAGTAAACTTCTACTAAATTATCTCTACTCAGCTTATTAGATATACTTATTATTGCAAGGATCCGGGATTAGAATAATAATCGATCTAGCTTGATGAAACCATATACAGTATAAATAAAACTATTGTAATACGTTCTTACTCATTCTATTTATTCAATCTATTTTCATTTAACATTTATCTTTTTCATAATAGTTTTATATGTTGCAACCCAGCATCATCAGAACTTGTACTTGTACGCGATCGAAAATCATCAATAATCTCAGTTGCACGGAAATCGAATGGAATTTAATAATCATAAATGATGTCAGGTTCATTTGTTGATAGTCGTGATCTTAAATGGCACCACCTTCAGGGTGTTTGAATTCCACCTTCAGCTTGTGTAACTGTCATTCTTTTCCAAGTTGAATAGTTTCTTACCTGCTTGCTTTTGTGATTGTCCTCTTATATCCCTAGAATTCATACATCCAATGGATGTAATCATGTACAGTCTTATTCAAAAAAGTTATCATCATTGTTTCAAATACCGAAAACTTATTGTAGAGAGTTTTCATCGAATTTTATAAATTTGTGAGTTGAAATGTATTTTTATGTACTCATGGGAGTGTGGTGGCAAATATAGATTTTTTTCGGGGTGGGGGAAGGCAAGGTCAATGTAAAGTTAAGTGATTTCAAGTGAACACCCCCATGATACATAATACAAGTTTTGCTGCTTATATTCATAGGATAATCTGCGCTGAACGCCCTTTTTACTTTATCTTCAGGACGTAAAAATACCTTTACCGTCAAAAATTATTTTTCTTTATCTACCTCCTTCTCCATCCTCCTACTTATTTACCTAATTACAATCTCTTCCTTCTCCTCCTTACCTCAATTCTATACTTCCAAACAGAGACCTCAAACGTCTTTGAAAGCAGCGACGCCATGTTGTGGCCAACGACTTCCAAATCAAGCAATCTATTCAAGAAGGCCAGCCAGCTATCATTCATTTGCTGCCTATTATTTCTCCAGCATTTGCTGTCTATATACAGTGAGATTCACTTCAAATTGTCAGTTTTGGTTGAAAGGGATGGTTTGGATGATTTTATTCATAATGAATGCTGACTGCCACAAGTGAATCATTTACTGCCCATAGAAGCTGTGTTGTGGTTGGTGATTGAGGTACGCATACATTTAATACACGCATAAATTTAACACTTGCCGCCTTATGATAATATGAGAATAACAACCGGAAAAGAAGTGAGTACCTAATCGAATAGAGGAGGGGTAAAGGCTATATATGAATGATTGTAAACATAACCACTCTTGATTTCTCATTTTCTTATGATTTTTTCCGTCTTTAATATTATTTTTCCCCTTCATCTTTGTACTTTTACTCATTTTCCTTTGTCACTTCCCTACAATTTATTTTCCAATTCTCATCAGTGTATCATTTTCCTCCCTCACATTCATTTTTGATTCGCCATTCTGAATGCATGAAGATTGTTTCCTCCCTCTCTTTTGAAAATAATCTGAATAAGCTCTCGTTTGCGCACAGGCATTTGCCCATTCAGACCCTCTTCATATAAGTCATTAAGCTGAGTGATTCCATTAATCCCCATTATATTGTTTAATCAGGATTTTAGACATTTATTACATATCTGGTCTTATAATACTCGTGAAGACATCCTCTCTTGCTTTCTCATCCCAACAATAACTTTATCCTTCCGGACTCAATCACTTTAGATCTCACAATCTCCTTAGTCTAACTTTATCATGTACCTTCAATATTTTGTTAATTCTCTTCAATTTTATTTTTTTTCTGTCTACATCTCTATTTCATCTCGGTTCTTTTTTTCTGATTCTCCAACCCTCTTTTCTCACAATTTCTTTGGTCTCTTTTCTCTTCTCACGTTTTCTTGCAGCAATAAGAAACTCATCTCTCTTTTAGTCCATCAAAAATTCTTCAAATCCTTTTGGTCTCTCTGGGTTCTGTCCCTTCCATTTGTTCTTCACTTCTCTACTTATATCGTATCACTCTCACTCTCTCTCTCTCTCTTTCTCTCTTGTAGCTTTCTTCCTCGTTGTATCTTGCAACCAGAAACTCATATTTCTTTTAGTCCATCAAAAATTCTTCAGATCCTTTTGGTTTCTCTAGGCTCTATCCATTCCATCTGTTCTTCAATCCTCTACTTATATTGTATCTCTCTTCCCCTCTTTTTCTATTTTCTACATCGACAAGGATAATAATTGGTAACAATTGCAAATATGGACGACAGGACAGTATGCGATGATGCTATCTCTGTTGAAGACCTTTTCGGATTTTGGTGTGTGCACTTTGCAATAACGTACTCTATCAAGGTAGGCAGGTATGATCAGAATTGGTATAAGGTAAAGAAGAAAAATGTTGAGAAGGGTGAGAAAGAGGAGTATGTGATAAAAGAGGAAGAAGATAGGTGGGAGGAGAAGGAGTAGGATGAGGATGGGACAGATGGGGTGAGGAGGAGGAGGAGCAGTAGGAGGAGGTGGAGGAGGAGGCCATCTCCTCTGTCGTGTGTGTCCGTGATGCTGTCTGAGACATAAAACTGTCGACTTTCGACAATCGGCGATAATAAATTTGCAGCCGCTCATTACCGAACAAAAGCCAAGGCAAGTACGTTTGTGTGAGTTTGCAACCATCAGAAATTTTATCAAATCGAATGTTGAATACAGTATTTGAACTCTATTCATTTGAACCGTTCATTGGGAAAATCACTTCAAAATATGACCATTTTGTAAAATGAGAAGCGTTGGTACTATTCAAAAGAAATTCTGACTGTACAAAGTGAATCTCACTATGAATGGTTGCTATAATTGTGCAGAAAAGCCGTATAGAAATCAGATTTTGCTGATAGAAAAGACTTGAAATTTTATTAAAAAATGTTGTAAAATCATGTTTCTACTAAGGCATTTACAATCAATAGCAGATTAAACCAAATTTCAATTCATTTAGGACTATATCAAGCAATGATGGGATTGATTATAATGTGATACAATTTGTTCAGCTGATGATTGAGACTCAGATCTCGATTAAACTTATTTATGTTTAATTCTTGTTCAGTACTTCAAATGCGTATATATATATGTATAAACAATATCAGTGAGTTTTCTTTCAACTAAAATCTGATTGAAATATAAAGAAAAATAGTAAATCTGGGTTTACACCAAAGTTATTAACAAAATGTTAATAACTTAATCCTTATAGTTTCTATTAGATTGGACGGAACCTGACAAACACATATGTTCATCATGTGTATGTTCAATCTAATAGAATCTATAAGGATTAAGTTAATAATATTTTGCTAATAACTTTGGCTATTCATCACTTATATGAGTGGTTATTCATTTTTGAAAATCACATTACATGAGATATGTGTTCTGTGGATCATGGAAACTGGCTACTCCAGTTGTTGTTTTAGTTAGAAAAGCAAATAAGCTTAACGAAGAAAATACAGTCCATCAACTACCTAAGATGAGGATATTTGAAAATCTGAAACTATTCCAAATATGAAATGAATCTATTCCAATTGCATGTTATTTTATAGTTACAGAGCTTGAAAATGAGACAAAATTCTTTATTATTCCTAACCCTATATTCTCCAAAACTTCGAGTCAGATGATTATATTCTTGACCATTGCAGCCTCTATTATTCTATACTGAGATTCATTATGAGTATTCAATCATAAAAGCAATGCATTGATGTTATTTATAACAAATGTTGACAGTTCAAAGTGATTCTCACTATCATATTGATCTTCTTTCTGCGTTTCTCTAATTGGAATTAGACATTTAAAATACTCAAATAAATACATCTTAAAATCAACATGAAACTCAAAAAAAAAAAAAATTGAGAATGAATCTGTGCTAAATGTAGATCTATATTATCTACATTTATCTTATCTATATTATACAACAGTTATGTCTATATTATCTACCTGGATACACAAACAAAAACTATAATACATAAGATAAAACCGTTTTCAAACTCTCATCATAGGCTGAAGTGTTTTCAAATTTTCATTACAACGGTAGTATAATAATAGAGTATCCAATAATATAGCAACAGATCCAATCGACAAAGATTTGACACGGAGACATTTGGAAGCTGAAAACGTTTTTCTAATTTTTACGGTAGTAACAGGTAGCCGAAAATAGAGGCGTTGCAATGAATACATCAGTGTAAATTTCACGCGGTGGCAGATCTCTAATTGCCTCTATTGGTGATGAGTGTGAGAGAGTGTCCGAAAACAAATATAGAAACAACATAAAAAACATGGAAATTCAGCGTAAAGAAAGTAGTAATGGAATATGTCGATGAATAATTTGGTGGAACAGTGGTAGCTTTGATGAAGTGTGCTGTGTTCAGAGGAAGATCTCTAAAATATCTCTTTTGGAGCTGAGGAAGAGGAATGAGTGAGGGGGAATAGGAAGAGAGAGAAACAGAAGTAGCAGGAAGATTCAAGAGTTGCTCATTGGTCGCTCAGTTGTTCAGTGGTTTATATGTATACATTGTTCAATATGTATAATTATGTTCTATAGTTTTCTCCCTCACTTTTTCTCAACCTTTTTTCCTACTGAGCTTTATCATACTGCTTGTTCATCCATTTTTTCAGAATTTCTCAATAGTTTTTTCCTCTTATATAACGTTTTCTTTCATGTCCTATTCCATTCTTGTTATCTTCAATTTTCTTCTTTTATTTGTCTTCTTCCATAACATAATGAAATGTTGGTGATAATAATCACAAGCGAGTTAGAGACTATATAGTTACACACCTCATGGCACCACTGGACTCCACCTACCCTTTCCTGATTGGTTAAAAACTCGAAATATATTCAATGCAGCAGTTTGTCATGTATATGGCAACACTTCCTAAATGACAAAATTTACTCTCGACTTTGCCCACACTCTCTTGTTTGGTCTACGATTTAAATCCATCAATCTCTAATGCTTATCAAATAATAAAGTTTTTGATGTAATTCCATTATGGATAATTCTAAAATGATGAATCAAAGCTGAAGGATCTCCATGAATGTAATGAGTTGAAAATATTAACTCCGCTGCTGTATACAGGCAGAATTTCCACTAACATACTAAAACAAATAATATACTAATTAATATTTATATAAATACCATTGCTCGTCGTTCGACCTTTTCTTTTCATATCTCACGCTCCAGAACGGTGAGTCATTATAACTCTCCTCTGAATAGAGCACAGAGAATTTTCAATAGTTGTTCTCAGCACTTGGATATCTTTTGGTTCTCCCCGTACAAATTCCGTAGGATGGCGTGCGATCTAGTCGATAATATTATGTGATTTGTCATTTCGTGATTTGCATTTCTTTCTTTCATTAATTTTATGTGGTAGTGATTCACAGACATTCTATTTTTCTTTTCATTGTAGGCTAAACTTGAATCAACAGACTTTATTAAGTTTTAAAGTTCAGGGTTTAATTAATTACCTTTGCAATTTTCTCATTATAAATATTGATTTATTTGTTGTGATTTATTGATAATTATTGATCAATTGAATAATTATTTTTCAGGCCTATTGATTAATTTATTGTAGTTTATTGATAATTGATTAATTGAATACAGTAATTATTGATTTCAAGTTTTCTAAAATTGTTAAAATCTTATATTTAATTTCATTCTCATTCATTTGACATACTTTTGTTAGTATTTTTGATTCATTCAATTTCCATTTCTTATTATTTCACTTACATTACATTTCTTGTTTTTTAACATTTCTTCATACTTAATTCTTAAAATACATTTTTGGATTGTATAGTGTATGATTGTAATGTGTGAAGGAGGCAAAATGGGTTTTTACCTGTTGTCTCCATGAATAAAATTATATATTTATTTATTTATTTAAAACTGTCAGCTTTCCTCATAGAAAAGATATTCGTAGGTACCAATGATGACAGTTTGAAGTGACTCCCACTGTGCGACTATAGGAAGCGAGTCAAATGAAATACTAGATTGACAAATGCTACTCACCTCATAATTTATTGTGTTGTCTAGTGTCTGCGAAAACATGGAGACACTCGGATTAAGTGAGAAAGTGCACAGAGAAGATGAATGGTAAATGGAAGAACGGTGAAGTAGAATTATTTTTAGTTCCAGAGTTGGAGATATTCAGGGTTGAAAGTGTAAAATAATGGACACATTTTCCAGTTTTCCTTCACGACAGTATCACGATAGTTATTTTCATGTTTCGGGCCCAAATTGAACCAGACTAGGATGCGAACAGAACGGTCAAGTCAATGTATAGCTTTCAGTTCAGGTGACACCCGCGATCGATCTTCATGTAACACAACTCATTGGGCCATATGAATAAAGTTGAGCATTTGCTTATACTTCTAAAATATGGAGAATTTGCTTCATTTTATATGAATAAACGTGAGCAAAACCTTTTGCTCATGTTCATCAAAAAAATAGTTTGAGCATTTGCTCAAAAGTAAAAGCTTTTGCTCAAAATTGTATGAATAAACTACAGCATTTGCTCAACTTTTGAAGCAAATGCTTCAAAAAAGGTGAGTCTAGTCTAGAGCAGCTTATCACCTTTTGCTCATAGTAAAATGGCTCAACCAATTCGCATGAGGAAGAGGAAACTATACCAGATACGATCACAACCAATAGTTGAGAAATAAAAAACTCTTTAGATTCAAACATGATATATATCACCATTATTCCCACAAGAGAATAAATACAAAAGCTACCTGTTATAAAGATAGCCATCACAAAATAGGAAATAGGCATTTAAGAAGATGAGAGTGTAGACGATTATAAGAAGGCTATTGATATTATAAGAATATGCTGAAGATTATTATAGAGATGACATTTTTTCACGCTATTATTTCAAAATTCTAAACTCAACTAACCTAAAACTCTATTCATAAATAGAAAACAGAGCAGACGACGCAAACACAAGCGGTGCACCCTACTTGCATATTATTTAGCGCTTCCGTGAGCTATAAAAACAAAGTAAGGCTACAAAAGTGAATCAGCTGATGAAAAATCTTTAAAATACGTGAGCATTTGCCCCAGAGTTCAGAAGCATAAGGTAAGAGTATAAGGTAAAGCTTATTCATATCAAAATGAGCAAATGCTTTTGCTTCTACCTTTTGCTCATGAGTAAAACCTTATGCTTAATGCTTTTGCTCATGAGCATTTGCTCTGTTTTTATTCATTTGGGCCATTGTGAAGCATGGGAGTGAACAAAACGGTTATAGTGTCGATCGCGTTCCAGCACGATGATATTCAAATGTTTCTATCAATGCCAGCTGATTAGTGGCATCTGAAAGCTAAACTGCGGCCCACCCGTTCTCTTCGCACCTGTAGTAAGTTTCGCTGTTCATTTCTCCAGCAATTTTCTAGATGATGTTATTTGATTTTGAATAAAAAAAAGAATCTCTGAACCAAATGAATCTTTGAATAACTTACTGCAAATTGCTGTTTGGAACTAAAACGGTTAGCGGTTTAGAACAGCTAAATCTCGCTTGATACAATGAGATTCAATGTTGCTATCCAACATTCATAAGTAGTGCTAAAAGTTTAAAATGGAAATAGAGAATTTAATCCCGGCTGTTGAAGAGCTTCTAATCGCTTTTCTCAAATAATGCTTCCTTGAATGATTGTCTCTGTATATGTCTCTGTAGCTTCTAATAGCTTTTATCAAATAATGCTTCCTTGAATGATTGTCTCTGTATCGTAAGGATGTCTCTGTAATAGACATCAATAACTCCACTATTTATTATTTTGAAATGCTTGAGATTTTGAGGATAGGATCGAAGAACACCTATCTTTGGTATGAACAAAAATATAATAGATTCACAGTTGAATATTCTACGTTTATACAGAGTGAGTCATTTGTATGGGAACCCTTTAATAAGTTGAAGACTGTTGTAGATAATACTGTAACTTCCAGGATAAAATACTCTACCTTTCAACGTACAACTCAATTTCAACCCCTCATACGGGGGTGACTTGGGGGATGTAACTCGAAAATTTTTTATGTAAACACTCATATTATGGTACATCATTTCAAAGGCCTTTTTAAAACAAGAAAGATGGCATCGATAAAAATTTTCTATGATACTTGTATCCAAAATGGCGGCTGATTGAAGTTTTAGTTTTTAAAGAAATAAGGGTTGTAACTCAAATACTTTGAATGTAAATATCCATTGTATGATAGATCATTTCAAAGGCCTTTTCAAAACGAGAAAGATGACATCAATAAAAATTTTCTATGATACTTTTATCCAAAATGGCAGCTGATTGAACTTTATCAATTATTTCTTCTAAAACTAAAACTTCAATCAGCCGCCATTTTGGATAAAATATCAAAGAACATTTTTTTATGTCATCTTTCTTGTTTTAGAAAGGCCTTAAAAATGATGTACCACACAATGGGTGTTAACATTTAAAATATTTGAGATACAAGGCCTACAACTCCTCTTTTCCTTAAAAACTAAAACTTCAATCAGCCGCTATTTTGGATACAAGTATCATATTAGAACATTTTAATTGATGTCATCTTTCTTGGTTAAAAAAGGCTGAGGTTTAAAAAGGTAGAGTATTTTACCAATAACTTATCCTAAAAGTTACAGTATAATAATAATAATAATATCGAGTGACCTGGCTGGCTCAGGTCTGGTGTCAGAGTTTTCAGGTCGCAACTGATCAATTTCAGGGCCTCTGACATGACCTAACGACTGCTTTTTAGGCAGCCGGGACCGACGGCTTAACGTATTAGAGTTACAGTATTAATCTACAACAGTTCCCAATCTATTGAAGGGTTCTCATAATCAATCCTCTCAGACTACCTTTATTGTTTGTTCATTGATAATCTATTGTTAATAGGTAATTTCTCATTGTTGATCACAGTTGGAGGTTTTCCTACATTAGTTGTTATTACATTGATTGATATTAATTATTGATTGTTCCAAGGATTTACTCTGCAGTATCAATGGAATATTAATTACATATATTATTCTGCATTATTATTTTCTATCCTGCAGTATTAATTACATTGATGGAAACAAAGTACTTCAGTACTTCTTCCCCAAGTATTCCTTTCAAATACCGCTCGACTGAGTTATTTAATTTTACAACTATAAATAACTCCTAATAAAATTATGCAAAGGAATCATTCTGTAGTGGAACTCACATTAAACGCCCAGCATTGGTTGAAAGGGAATTGGATTAATGTTAATATGAGGAACTCTGACGGTTTAAAGTGAATTTCACCATACAATGGCAGTGTTTTCAAAATGCCCCAATTTTTTCACGTCATACCTGCAGCTCTTATTCCTCCATGCAAATGAAGCAATGGAGGGTTTGCATCTTATTAGTGGCCAGCAATCAAAGTTTATGAACGAAATAAAATTAGCATCCGAACGTCAGTTGGTAATGACAGTGAATTGAGACGTCAGACTACACACCATTCAACCTCTCTCGATTTTATGACTTGGAATAAGTGATTTTTTAAACAAAAATGCAGAGATGTGCTAATGCCACAAGACTAGGTGCGATTATTACGTGGTGAGCTCTGTAATTTAGTGTAATAAAAACACCGTCGAATTATTCCAATGACTTAATGCAGAGAATCAGTAGCCAATCTTCCTATGATACAGCATTCTTGTATCTGTATTGTTCTATGAGGTCTGTGTATTGTCATGCTTCTTTTCAGAGAGCCGATGTATCATGCACCTGTTCTGAAATGAACCAAGCTCAAACTGTTCAACGTTTTGAATTGATAAAAATCTTCTAGTCAGGCATATTGAGAAGAAAGGAACTACTATTAAACCACATTCGAATCATTGTATACAACACTTTTACGATTAGAAAATGTGGAAATCTGTATTGTGCTCATGGTATTATGAAATAGTATTGTGCTAGAAATCAGAACTTTTCAGAGCTCATAATAATATAATAATATTTTAGATCTCTGTTGTGAAGAACTTTTCAAATAACTTAGGTAAAATGGATCGTATTGTTCTGAGTGATGAAAAATTTTCTTCTGTGACCTCATTTATGCAAATGCATGTAGATGTGGTTGTTGGAAGCCTGGTGGATTGATCACCTGATACTCATTGGTGGTAATTATTAGTAGTGGTTGCACTCAGAAGATGCAAAAGATTTCTGATTGTATTGCTGAATTTACAATTATTGATAGATTTTGAATAATAATTTTCATGATTAATTAGTGGAGCTTCACATTATAACCATACTTATTTTCCACTTCGGCAAATTAGATGTTCCAAATAAACTTAGTTTTCAATTCCAACGGATGTATCCTGTTTTTCAGTCTGTGGTTGTAGGTTTCCTATAGATGTTGAAGTGGTGTTTTCGATCTTGTGTGATTATGGTGAGGTCAAGATAATTCAACCGATGATTTTCTTCTACCTCTTTTGTGAATTTTAAGTTCTCATGTAGATTATTGTTCAAAATTGTCCAAAATATCAATAAAAATATTCATGGACAATTTTGAAAAAAAAACTCATGGAAACAGCTAAATTCCAGAAAACATCAAATATTGGTACAGATATGTTGATGATATTCTTTGCCTTTGGGAAGGCTCAACTAGACAACTGGATACTTTCTTCAAGGAGCTCAATAATCTACATGAGAACTTAAAATTCACAAAAGAGGTAGAAGAAAATCATCGGTTGAATTATCTTGACCTCACCATAATCACACAAGATCGAAAACACCACTTCAACATCTATAGGAAACCTACAACCACAGACTCCATAATACCCATGAACTCTTCACATCCACATCAACATAAGTTAGCTGCATTCCACTCTCTTCTCAACAGACTGATCAGAATCCCAATGTCTACAGAAAACTACAACAAAGAACTTGGAACCATCTTAGAAATTGCAAGGAACAACGGCTACAAATCAGAAGTTATTTGGAACATTCTCAACAGGATAAAACAGAAGGAAGCCACCAGATTAGTGTATTCTCAAGAGGACAGGAATCAGACAGGCAGCTGGATCACCCTACCCTACATTGGAAGAATTTCCCAACAAGTGGGGAATGCAATCAAGAGAGAAGGACTGCAAGTTGCCTTCAAGTCAACTCCAGTTCTTAATCAATTGATGAACTCCTCCAAGGACCCCATAGCAGATCAGGAAAAAAGTGGAGTATACAAACTGAACTGTGCTGAATGTAATGCCTGTTATGTGGGCCAGACTGGTAGATCCTTCAACACAAGAATTGCAGAGCATACCACAGCCTGGAAAACGGGTAATATTAATTCAAATTTTGCAGACCATCTATTAGAGAATGGACACAGTTTTAACCCAAAAAACAATACCGACATACAGCACTTTTGTCCTAAAAGCAGGCTATTGAATATTTTAGAAACAGTAGAAATTCAAAAAATAGAAAAAGACAGTTCAATAATAACAAGCCTTAATGATCATATTAACATATTCCCCTGTAATATAAGTAGGTTAGTTCAAGACCATCTAGAATAAACCAAACCAAATCTAAACATGTTGGGAGAAAAAAAATTAGTTTATTGAACATTCAAGGAAAAAAAAATAGACTAGGTTGTTAATCCAATTTCAGTAGTTTTCTAGGATTCTTGATAAGTATTCCCAACAGTGATGATGATATTTCACAATTTCTTCATTTTATTACAAATTTCCACTCTGAAATCGTTTTAACTTAGATAACCTATTTTACTGTCTTACACCTATTTATTTTATTATAATTTTTTTCATATGAAATATTCATGTAATTTCAAATAACTTGTTGGAATTAAGAAAATTAGAATTAACAATCAATTACAATGATCAAGTGGCTCTTGCTTTTCTTTGTGTTAGTTTTATAATAAGTAAAAAGTTTTTCATAAAAAGTAGGCCGAAATCATATAATTTCTAATAATTTTGTTAGAATTAAAATTAAAATCATAAATTAAAAATAGGAATGATAATTAGTCAGAATGATCAAGTAGCTCTTGCTTTTGTTTTTGTTAAGTTGGAATCTTTCTACTTCCTGTAACTTTACTGTAACTTACAGCTGATGATGTGTGAGCACACACGAAAGCATGCTCCTGTAAAATATTAATTTTTAATTTTTATTTAATTAAAGTGGATTTTTGACAACGTTCTAAGTCTATTCAATTATGGAAAAGTTCCACAACATCAACATTAACACTACATTGTTTGGTAAAATGAACGTTAACTGTATTATTGTTTCTCAGAGAATACTCATAGCACTCATAACACTAAATCATATTAAAGTGCGATCATCATGTTAAAAAGTCATCAACTTGGAATCATCCAAGACCTTATGAATATGTGATAAATGTAATGAAACAATGTTGAAATGTAATGAATATGTAGTAAAATGTAACAATACAATGCTCTGAAATGTAATAACTTGTCTCGATTGCAATTCAAATGATATAAGAATTAACATTGCACTAATACACGGAGGCCACAAAATGTGACACAGATTTATAGGACATTTTCAAATTGTAATGTTTTCTGCACATTAAAGTCAGACGGAAAACACAAAAGGACATTGTTTCTGTAGGCTGTAGAAACGGGACATTAAGTCAGGCATGCTTGCTGTAAATATTACCGAATCTTAAATAGGATGAGAATGATAGGAGAGGGGAGAAAAAGTGGGGACATGATGATGTGCGTGAAGTATATATTCCGGGGACCACCTACCGTATGGAAGAGAATAAAAGAGAAAGAAAGAGAAAAGATGTAGGCGGATGAAGATGAGGAAGGAAAGAAAAGAGAAGCTGAAAGTGGAAGGTATGAAGATTTCATGCAAGAAGGAAGAGAAAACTAAAGATGTTCATAGAGAACAAGTGAATCAGACACACAGAGGGTGAAGAGGTTTATAGAGAGGAAGTGAATTAGACAGAGAGAGGGTGTAGGAAAATAAAACGAAGATGGAAAAGTAGAAGTAGTAGGAAGTAAAAAGGGTAGAGAAAGGTCTGAGATGTGGAAAAAGGGAAGTGACAAAGAAGAGGAAGGGATGGAGGTTAAGATACTGACAGAGGAGAATGAAAAGTGGAAGAGTAAGAGAGAGGATAAAGCAGAAAGGGTGTCGAGAGAAGGAAAAAGCGTGAGATGAGATGAATAGGAGAGGAAGTAACAGGTGAAAAGAGAAAGAGATCAGGATACATATGAACGTTCAAAAATATCAAATGATAAAGTTGTAACACAAAGAAAGGATGAGAAGAAGTTGAGGTGGAACTAATAACTATAAATAATGAGAATAACTATAATGGTTTGAGAAGTAATAGATTCATGGATAAATGGCATTATTTTTGAACTTTAAAATATTACAAGTGTTGTGGGCGAAGTTGAGGCAATGATAATACCTTCTTTCACTTAACCCACAATGTTATGGAGAAGAGCAGAAAAAATATGACCGAGAACATACAAATGATTACGAAACGCAAGAAAATTTCGTAAATCGGAAGAAGAAAGCCACTTTGAGAATACTGGGAATGAGAAAAAAATATGAGAAAACTGGGAAAACATGAGGGAAACATGAATGAAGAGAATTAGAGGAACTGGGAAAGTACAGAAATTGGATATTGAAAAAGATGACGACAGGAAAGAGTAGAAAACAAAAGAGAACAGGATTTGATATGACGACGACGAAGGAGAAGACTAAGAAGATGATGAAGAAGAAGAAGAACAACAACAACAACAACCAAATAAAAGATCAGAAAAGTATAGGCCTTTAAAAGAACAGTTTAATAGCTGTTGATGTGATCCTAAACGTAGCCTATAACTCGCCTGGAGTAAGTTACACGCCGGGTGTTTTTGGCTGCAAGAATTATCGCCAACCAAAGGTATTACCACAATGGTTATCCTTAAGGATATTGATGATAAAGAAGGAGGATGCAGATGTGTGCCTGACAGGATCGCTGGTTCAGTTACGCTGATGAAATACTGAGGCGATAAAAAAGTCCGGACTTGGATGTCCCAAAAACCAGCGTGAATTATTCGAGATGGGAGTGTTTAGCTCTCATAAATTTATTGTCGGTTAGGTGCAATTTCTGAGGATCTTGGTTGATATCCCACTGAGGCACTTGGGTAGGGATGTCAATCCCGGGACTGATTTCCAATCCCGGTATTTCGGGATTATCCAATATCAATCCCGGGATCCCGGGACTGATCCCGGGATTGGCAAAAATCAGTTTAATGCATTTTTAACCAATTGTTCCTCCTCAATTAAATGTTCAGTAACAGTGTGTGGAGATGAAAAAGTGCCCATTAAAGAGGGAGAGGCTATTATTAAAATGAAAAAAAAAATACTTGGGAATAATATTAAAATATATTAAACATTCTATTTCTATAAATGTTTTCAAGATTAGGAGTACCTAACTGTTTTTCTTTCATGTCCAACCTTAAATTTGCTGTATCCTAGATGATAGTGAGAACTGAGGAAAGCAAGATAACTCATCAGAGCCTTTTTTAAGTAGAACAAAAACATTTCTATCCTACATCAGGACGGGATAGAGCACACACTTTAATTACGTCAAATACTGTAAAGTGAATTAATATCACTTGAATTAACAATATTAATAATAAAATAGAATACTTTTTGTAAGACTAGAGTCAACTATAATATTTACTTCAACTAGATATTCTACTTATGATAGAGAAAGAGAAGAGGTGAGGAATAATTAGAGAGAGAGTGAATCGTTAGTGCTTTTTTATTTCTGATTTCTGAAGGCTTTTCAAAGTTTGGAATGCATTTCAAGAAAATGCCATCAGCACTATTGCAAATATTGCGCCGTCTAGACTGGTAATTGGTGTGCTGTGTAAACATGAGGGAAACATGAATGAAGAGAATTAGAGGAACTGGGAAAGTACAGAAATTGGATATTAAAAAAGATGACGACGTGAAAGAGTAGAAAACAAAAGAGAACAGGATTTGATATGACGACGACGAAGAAGAAGACTAAGAAGATGATGAAGAAGAAGAAGAAGAACAACAACAACAACCAAATAAAAGATCAGAAAAGTATAGGCCTTTAAAAGAACAGTTTAATAGCTGTTGATGTGATCCTAAACGTAGCCTATAACTCGCCTGGAGTAAGTTACACGCCGGGTGTTGTTGGCTGCAAGAATTATCGCCAACCAAAGGTATTATCACAATGGTTATCCTTAAGGATATGGATGATAAAGAAGGAGGATGCAGATGTGTGCCTGACAGGATCGCTGGTTCAGTTACGCTGATGAAATACTGAGGCGATAAAAAAGTCCGGACTTGGATGTCCCAAAAACCAGCGTGAATTATTCGAGATGGGAGTGCTTAGCACTCATAAATTTATTGTCGGTTAGGTGCAATTTCTGAGGATCTTGGTTGATATCCCACTGAGGCACTTGGGGCAACTGATGTGATGATTTTCAAACATAAAATAGTAATCGATGAAATTATTTAAGGTACAACAAAATATTGTAAGGTAATTTCTTATCCATCTGATACACTTTAACTGATACCCTACGACCTACATGACTGATCCATCTGATAAGTGTATCAACTTTGTTTCTATCTGTCAACTTTATTATGCAATTTGTGATGATCTCTGCGTAACAATGATTTCTGTAGAGAATATTTTAATTCTGTTTCACATAATATGGCGAATGCGGATATGAGGAATTCTTTATCAATTGGTTTAATATTAGTCTGGGGACATCTGTTATGATTATGACAAACATATTGACAACAGTAAAATTGATGTGAAATCACAATCAATGGGCCATATGAATAAAGTTGAGCATTTGCTTATACTTATAAAATATGGAGCATTTGCTTCATTTTCTATGAATAAACGTGAGCAAAACCTTTTGCTCATGCTCATCAAAAAAATAGTTTGAGCATTTGCTCAAGAGTAAGAGCTTATACTCAAAACTGTATGAATAAACTAGAGCATTTGCTCAACTTTCGAAGCAAATGCTTTAAAAAAGGCGAGTCTAGTCTAGAGCAGCTTATCACCTTTTGCTCATAGTAAAATGGCTCAACTAATATGAGGAAGTATGAGGAAGAGGAAACTAAACCAGATACGATCACAACCAATAGTTGAGAACTATAAAACTCTTTCTAGATTCAACCATGATATATATCACCATTATCCCTACAAAAGAATAAATACAAAAGAAATGGGCATTTAAGAAGATGAGAGTGTAGACGATTATAAGAAGGCTGGCTATTGATATTTTAAGAATATGCTGAAGATTATTATAGAGATGACATTTTTCCACGCTATTATATCAAAATTCTAAACTTAACTAACCTATAACTCTATTCATAAATAGAAAACAGAGCAGACGACGCAAACACAAGCGGTGCCCCCTACTTGCATATTTAGCGCTTCCGTGAGCTATAAAAACAAAGTAAGGTTACAAAAGCGAATCAGCTGATGAAAAATCTTTAAAATACGTGAGCATTTGCTCCGGAGTTCAGGAGCATAAGGTAAGAGTATAAGGTAAAGATTATTCATATAAAAATGAGCAAATGCTTTTGCTTCTATCTTTTGCTCATGAGCAAAACCTTATGCTCCATGCTCTTGCTCATGAGCATTTGCTCTGGTTTTATTCGTATGGGCCAATAAGTTAATGAGAGATTATTCGATCCAGAAGTAAAGTAAAGTAAAGTAAAGTTTTATTATTCTCAATAAGCTCAATACAAGAAAATGTAAAATACATGCATATAAAAAAAACAAATAAACAAGTTTATAATATACATAACTGCATAGTAACGAATCAAACCAAATTTAATATTACTTATTGAGAAAAATACAATCCAGCACGTAAGATGCAACTTACGGACCGCTGGAGGGAGTCTAACACACTATTTACTAAAGCAATAAAATGGACTGAAAAAAAAGAAAAAAGAGAGATAAAAAAAAACATTTATGGGCTGTAATCAAAATAGGATATTAGTATTTAATTATTAAAGAGATGATGCTAATTAGAGAAAGCAAAAGAAAATCATTAAAAATAGAGATTCAATTTGTGTGAAAAGATTAATTTATTGATTTATGTTGCAAAAAAAAAACGGTAAGAAGAGCAGGGAAAATACAAAAAAAAATAAAGAGGAGAAAAAATAAAAAGAAAAGCAAGATAACAGAATGCAAAGTTAACAGAATGGAAAGAAAAATAGACGGATTAAACAATAATTATGAACAAAAACTCTAGAGCTTCGGGAGTGAGTGACAAAAGTTTAATTAATCTCTTAATCTTATTTCCACAATTACATGCAGCAATGGCATTCTTGACCTCAAGCGGCAAAGCATTATAAAATCTAGGTGCCAGGAAAATGAACGTTTTACGAAAAAGAGTGAAGTTCGTTTTAACTTTGAAGGAGAAGCTGTTAAATAAAAAAATAGATGTTGAAATATAACAGATGTACGAACAGCAAGGGAATAAAAAATTCTTAATATTGATGTTGAATTCCTTAATCATTGGTTTATTCATTTCACTAAATGTTTATTGATTCTATCACTATCAGTTTATCGATTCAATAAACGGGTTTACTATTCCATTGTATTCACAAATTCACTTTACAAAATTGATGTTACTGTATTTAAAGTTCTCTTACAAGTTGATTCGATGATAGAAGAAAGACGTTCCATAGTATACGAATACGGTGCATCTATGTATTGATTGGAAATGGTTAAAACATCACATATAGCAACATGTTAATTGTTATGCTGAATGAGATGCTTTTGAAAACATATTTAATACACTGATACATGATCCTTTGGAAAAATATAGGTTTGGGCACTGACAATTGAGTGCTTCAAATTTCTTCCTCTTGGAATCGACGTAAAAAAATCGTTATTTCATTCATATTTCATCATAATATCTCCTACTATGCACGCACAGGCCTAAAACCCATAATGTTAATCACCATCAGACAGAATATTGAGCTAAATGAAGTCCGTATAGAATTTTGATAAGATAATGGGTAGTACATACTCTTCGCGTATTGTAAACATGAATAATCATTCTCCTCCTGAACATAGTTCATGGAAAATTAGTAGAGATGTCCATATTTCTATAAATGGGACTCATGATATAAACATGATTATCAAATTACATGAACATTCATGTCAAATTAAAAGAAAAATAGACGGACTTAATTTGAAAGATTATGTTTACAAGTTGATAGTGTATAATTTATAGGATGTTGAGATAAGCGCCATCACCTTGGATAGGATAGGATTACACCTATTCTCGACAATTAGCAGCGATTCCGAAACAGGAGTGCAACCACAAAAACCTTGGGAAAAGAAAGTATCCAATCAATCATAGTTTTATTGATGCAAATTGATTCGAAAAACAACATCATAAATCCAACTTCAATTGCAATCTGATGTAGTTTTAGTATACAGCAAAGGAAAAAGAAGGACATCATACTTGTTTTCCTTGCTTTGCTCCCCCAGTCTGCAAGGCAAAAAAGATGCAAAATAGGATTAGTTAAAGAGTGAAGACAAATTGAGGAGATGAAGAACGAACTATTATTATTATTCGTAGAGAATAAAGGCCTACTGTAGCCTATAGAGTAAAAGGTATATTATTTGTGATCACTGATTAGCTTCGTAAAGAGTAGAACAGTTTTTAGTGTCGCTAATATACTTTTTTGTAGGGCTATAGTGAGATTCACATCAAATTCCCAGTATTGATTGAGTGAGAAACATTAATGTTTCCAATAAGAAATGCTGACAGTTTAACATGAGTTCACTATAGAGGATTATTATTTGCTCCGACTATGAAGAGCTCAGAAGTAGACGTATTTGAGCAAAGTTATCACAATAATCACTAATGATACACTAATGATAACTAATCATCGATACACTTATGATAGCTAATAGGATGATACACTAATCAATAACCGAAGTGAGATTATCAATATTGGAAGTTCCTTAAAATCCAAAATCCAATGTCTGGGCTGGTAGGCTTCTAAACTTAGTTGTAAAACTAAACTTTTAGTTTAAAACTAAAAGTTTACAACTTTTTGTTTTGTTTAAACTTTACAATAATCAGGCTACTAGAACACTGCAAGTCTAGCTTTCTAAAGAAAAAGAAATCAATAAATATAACTGAAAGATTTGAACAAATATTTCGAGAAAAGCAATAACAGTGTTGTAAAACAATAATTCCAGCAATGCATATCTCCACCCACATTCACTTAGAATAGAGCCGTTATCTAAAACTAAACCCATGACCAAACTTAGCTCTACAATATACATCTAAATACATTGTCAGCATTGGTGCGATACCACGCGAATAGTCAAGGTGTGTCTATCACAATCTTCCAACTGATAGTAAAGCAATAAAAGACCATCTTTTATTACACTTCCTGCTTCTATCAATGAATTCTGACCAGTTACCTGGATACATTTCCCACATCACGCCTCCCTCCCCCATTAATCACCCTCTCAACAGTGTTCAGGTTTATCAACACTAGTCCATCAACTTTAATTCATCCTCTCAATCGTGAAATCCACTCAAAACGGTCAGTATTAGTTGTAGGGGGCTGCATTAATGTGATTTATAAAGAATGCTGACAGTGTTCCAACTAAATCTCACTGTAGTGCCATCGTGATATCTATTTTTATGCTATTCTATCGCTATTATTTTACTATTCTTCTAAATTTTATGTGAGCCTATTTTTGGCAATCAATTCCAGAGAGGGCGCGACCCTCATGCAATTTAAAATGCATTAACGGCCTACTCTCGTAAAACACAGTTTAATGTGTTTTCGATTTGCATGCTGCGTGCCAAGAAACATAAACACATGTGTTGGGTTCGAAACACATGCGGTGCTGATAATTAACATGCAGCAGGTGGAGTCGGAGAGAAGATAAAATTTGAGTGAGAATCAAAATCAAAACTAATAAGAGGAGAAAAATAAATTTCTCATTTTGCCGATATCACGACGATTTATTGTGATTGGCTGGATCAGTGGAATCACTGAGAAAGCATACACTATTGTAATACAATGCAAGAAATCCAATTGTTTTGATTCAATTAATCTGTGTGAATAACATAACGAATGGCATAACGTTTCAAAATATCATTTTTGTGAGTTCTATGAGCTGGTCAGCACTAGAATTTTCAATCAATTTGTGGATTAAATGTATCCTGAATTTGAAGAAACTGAGAACAATTGTGAAATAAAGCATACGATCTTTGAGTAAAAATGTCGAGTGTCCGTGTGAAATATTTGCACATTTGTAGGCTATAGTTGAAATTTGAGCACTGATTAGAGCCTTGCATCTACAAAACCAAATCAAGAACCTCTATTATTGTTTATGTATGAATCTTTTGTTTTAGAGGAACTGAAGAAATGTTGAGAAAAGTTAAGTCTCACTTTTCCTGAAAATATCGACGTAATTATATTTCCTAGAACTAGACGACCCAAGTGAATGGTTTGTACATGTAGTGATAACATGATACCATAAACAAGAAGACAGGCTTGTATCTGTAATAATAAATAACTAAGAAACAACTGATAATACAAGTTAATGTGAGTCTTAGTAATAGTATATCATTAACATTTATCAAATATAGAACAAAACGAAGATCAACACAAGAAATATAGATGGAATAAAGATGATTGTAACTATTAATCGTAGCAAAGAATGCAAACGATGAACCAATCACGAGCAACATTCAAACTGGAGCTTACAGCCGGTGTGTTGCTCCGCCTACCTTCTTCTGATTGGTCAGTTGTGAGTTTTTACATCTGAATTCTACAGATAGATACTGAAACTTCTCTTCCCACTCATTATAGCTGGCAGAAAACTCTGCCACTCTCTCCTGATTAGTCAGTGATGAGTTTGGAGAAAACTTTGGAATTTTGCCTGCAAATTGAAGAAGTAGCTGAATAAAGTAATGAAATTTCCCTCTCTCCCAATTTTGCTTCCCTTATCCTAGTCCTAGATGGTATTGGTAATTGGGAGAAACAACTTCTTTTTTATAATTTTCATTCAATTCAAATTCCAATGCACACCTTCCAAGTGTGTGTAACAGTAGCCAATAAATATCCATTTAATGAATGAATTGATATAATAGGCCTTCAATGTCTTCGAAAATACTATAACAATACTAAAACTAATGGATTTACTTGGTTAATATGAGCGTATTCTCGATTTCCAATAATTGATATTGACTGCAAGTTCGGTGATTTGAGGTGAGAATCTAAGAAATTGAATTTGAAGAAATGAATTAAAGTAGAATAACATAGACAATTTTGAGAAATGGATATTTGTCTATTCAGAAAGTACAGATAGGCTTACAGTAACTTCTGAAGACTCCAAAGCAAAACAGACCTAGGAGAACCTGGATAAACTACAAGGAACCTATTCCACGTCATGCCACTATCATTCGTGATTCTCAACTCCAAAATAATTTCACGAAACCGGCAGTTGTGATTCTACGATCTTCACTGGAGTCACAAAATTAATTCAACCACGTCTTCTCTATATACTTCGAACTGTCAGCATTCCTTGTAGATAACACCAACGTTTCGCGCTCAACCAATGATGACAGTTTCACGTGATTCAGTTTCACCGTAGTCACGTGATTTTTTCCTAGGTTGTGTGTCGGTGATTCTCTATTAATCTTGTATTCTACGTTGATTATTTCTACTCTCCTATTATTTCTTCATCTACTGCTCGGCATTGTCTAATGAAAGAGCGACACAAGGCAAAGCAAAATAACAGTTTTCTTGTTTTTCTGTGCTCTCGTGATCGTTCTACTTTGGTGGTGTATTTGGTGACTGAGAAGGAATAAAAACGCCTGGCGATATTGTCTGTGCCGTGATGTATGTAATCAGTCCCATCTGTTTCAGTGCCGCACAAAAACTTAACGAGACCACCTGTGCCGCTGGCTTTGTTACAATGAATTTCTAATGAAATTTTATCTCTTAACGTATTTGACCTACTTTATAGAAAGCGGACATTGTGGCAGAAACCTATTATCATTGATTTGTCCTATTATCAATGGAGCACAACTAGTCTCATCTTTAATTTCTCATTTTAATTTTTTCTTTTATTTTTCTTCGTTAATCCATAATATAATAATTGATAAGCATGTTGTTCCTTTCCCAATCATTCATAGTTGAGAATGATATTGTTGTATTATTGTATAAATAAACTGATGCTTTATAGAGAAGGTGATGTTTCAGTAGATACATACTCATTTATCTATTAATTCACTATTTGTTTGATAATCTGATACCTGATACTTCATCTGAATTTTATCTCACACAAGTTCATAACAAAACTAATTTTGCTGAATCGTACGGATTTGATCAATTGGATTCAATACCAAAATACTTTAAAAATATTAATATTGGTAAAGCTAGTAGACAAGCAAAATCAATTTATAAACTATAATCACTTGCTATTACAATTCTCAACGCTTATTAAAGTACACTTCTGACAAAAGTTTTTGAAACTTTATACTCAGCTCTAGAAAGCTACTTTACATGTTTTTTTTCTTCAATCATAAAAACAATAATTCATGGTTTCTGATTGAAAACTATCTGACTTCTGGAATAACATTTTTCAGTTTTGATATCCTCATTCCTATATCATCTCAATTGACCAAAAGTTGTTTTCCAATCTTCTTATTTCAATTGAAGAAGTAAACGCATGTTGAGATTGTTAAATCGTACAAGGAACACCTAAGTTCAAGTTTTTTTGGAATTAATAGTATAGAGTCGATACAACGATGTCAGAGAGGCATCGAAATCTCACCAAACACAGAAGAATCACGAACGCTTTTGAAGATTGTTTTTTTACAATGAGCGTAAAAGTGCGAGCCGCCGTAAATTGCCACCGTAACAAGGTGTACTTTCCGTAACTGCAGTCGTATTATTTGTAAATGCGACTCAATAAATCCAATTAGAATCGGTCGAGAGCGGTAGAACCTTCGAATTTCGTCCGAAAACTCTTGTTTTGTTCATAAACTGAGCATTCTGGAAGTGACATAAACATTTATTGCTGCTCCAAATGTGTCCCTAACAATGTACCAAGTTCACTTACTAAGCGCAGGATATTCAAAAGAAAATGAGTGCCAGAAAGACAATGCCAGGACAGAATGACCAAAATTTTGAATTGAAATGAAACGGAAGAGTGTACGTGAGAAGTGAAAGAATACAATTGAGAAGAAGGGCCGAGATTCTAAATTGAAAAAGATTAGGAAATACAGTTGAGAGGAATGACCGATATTTTGAATCTAACGAACTTTAATGAGAGCATTATTACACGCCGGTTTCGGAGGAACAATGCAGAATGTACTGAATAAAATCATACTAACCCGAAACGTTTGAGAGTCCATCTGATGAACGCTTGTCAGATTGTTGAAGAACCTCAAACAAATGTAGGACTAAAATCTTTGAACTTTGGTCAATTTTTACCAATATATGTTAGGCTAATTTAGTTTCATATGTTTGTAATTGATCTGTTTGTCAATCATCTATAATAGATTGAGCTTCAACATTATTATCTGAGATCACATCATTTTCTGTCTTTCAATAGTGATATTTCAGAATATAACTCTGAATCCACCTAGAATTCACCTGAAACTATTATTAAACTCATTTTTTCATAATCATCCCTATTACAAACATGTAAACTCAGAGTCTAATAGTAACTAGATATAGGTAGATACTCTCTATTCTACTAGCATTAAAGGTTCGAGTTTATCTATGTTCATCAGTGGACATCATCAACATCAACTCCATTGTTCTATGATCTCTTGAACAAAAGTTTATCTCAAATGATTCTGATGTTTGTTCCATGAACAGAATGTTTTTGAACACACTATACCATATTTTATGAATTCTAGTAGAATACCGATGCCGGCTACATCGCAATACATTGAAGTATACAAAGAGTTCTCGTTGAAACATTGAGAAAATCTAGAAATTTCAACGTATTGAAAAGTTTATGGCTTCAAAGAATAAAGGAAAAGATGGTGATCACTATTGTAGTGATCGCACTACAGTTACATTTTTTATAAGTACTGACCTACTACTGTTCAACATAACTATGAAGATACTCTTATAGTACATCCCTAAGATCTCTTTAAAACAGAAGATGATACGTTTTTCATTTGTACTGTTCACTACTTTTTACCTACTGTCTAATCACACTGTCCGAGCGGTGCGTAATTACTTAGAAATTTGTAGAACATTTTCATTATTTTGTTAGTGCTGCGCTCATGAAAACACCAACTGAAGTGAGAATCACTCACTTTAGACTGTCAGCAATGATTGAATAGGTGGAGTCTGTATTAATATCATGAGGGATGCTGACTGTTCAAAGTGATTCTAGAGTAGATGGAAGCGCGGGACGATGGTTTTCAGAAAGTTGGAACAGATTTTTTGTGATCATTACTACCGGTTGTTTGAGAGATGATTCGGATCTTTCCATTGTACAGCGTTTTTCTACAACGTGCTCTTCACTTACGATAATCAGCCTGAAGATGAGAATTGCTCTGCTTTTTACTATTATTTGATGAGTTGTGGAACGACTCGGATGGTTTGGCGAGTCTTCCAGAGAGTCATACTCGAGACTTCCTTCAGTCATTCAAAATCAATGGTCTTCTGTAATTCTCTGTATTAATGTAACTAGTAACTACTCATATTATGAGTAGCCAATATTCTCAAAGAATATGGTGCTATGTGAAATGTGAGATATTACTGAAAAATTGGTAATTAAGAGATAAGTCGTTAAGGATCCTTCTCCTGAAATGCTGAATAAATTTGAAAACAGGAATGCATAGGAAAACATGAGTAGATACTTCAATCCGTGCAGCCCAGACTAATCAAGAACCAGAAAGGAATCTAAAATTTAGATAGTTGATCAAAATTAATCGAAACACTCCGATTCTGAAAAATATAAGCAATTATTGAGTTACCCAGATCCATTTCCGATATCTTTTTGTGTTTTCTTCGTCGCCACTCAGACTGGAAAGACTCTAAAATCCAGATGGATAAACTCAAGACTCGAAACGGACTCGACTCATCTCCCTAAAAAAGCCATAGCTTGTGTCGGATTCCACCGATTTATCCCTGCTATGAAATTCTACAAGCTGTAATGCTTTTCCCCATTTACGGCAGCTCAAGTACTCTCGTTACTCTTTCTTTCTCCCTCCATCTCTTTTCAACTCCTGCTCATTCTCTCACTCTCCCTCTTTTACACAATCTCTATCTTACCTCTCAACTCTCAAACAATTATTGGAATTGTGCTGTAATGGTCTGTAGTTTCAAGTGGAGCTTCCATTTCGGATTCCAAGAGTGGTTCCTGATGAAAGTATTGCATGTTATCTAGTGAGATTCACATCAAGCTGTCAGGAACGGTTGAATAGGAAGCATCGATGCTATTAATAAGGAATACTGACACTTTGTGAATCCACTATGCAAGCATCTGCCTTTCAACCACTCATAAATATATAAACTTTCGACCATAAATATAAATATAACCACTGATCACGGGCGGCAAGTGGAAAAATGTTTAAAATTCTTTGAGCAATGCTGGTCTCAATTATTGAACAAATGAGTCACAGTATGTGGGAAGAAAAAGCTCTATCCACAGCAAAAACGTACTCGCGTTCCGGAGAATGTGAGATTTGATTTAGAAAAAACGTACATGCTCTAGTAGCTGAGAGTATTAGATAGAATTTTGAAGATGTACGTGCTTTTGTAGTCACGAGGTGCTCGTTAAGATCATTAGTATAGTCTTTGTGAAGAGATCCAATGTATTGTGATGATAGTTTCCGTATGAAATAAAGGGATATGAGCACTCTACATTCTATTCCAATGTGTCATGCTCCATCGTTAATGTATTGTGTTCATAAAAATGATTTGTTTATAGAATTTGGGAGAAGAGCAGTTTTGGACTGAGTCTGCGGCTCTCTCCCAGTCATGGCTACAATATGATCTGTTAGTGTTTATTGTATTGATGAATAAATATTGATCTATTACAAATATAATACTAGAGTTACCGTAATAGATATAAAGATTCTATTATTTCTATGTTAAGGATGATGCTCACATATGAGTTCTAAACAATCAATAAATCTTTTTAATTTACCTCTGAATAATCCACCTGATCCACAACTCTCTTCATCAATACAGTACGAAAATGATGAAAAATATAAAATACAAATTATCATGTACTTAAATTAGGGTTTCATATCATAGATTACGGAATGAGCCTACATGGGCTATGGGCACTGTGGCCTGTGCGTAGACTCGAGTTGGGATTAAACTCAAGTTGGGATGTACTCTCAACTTATTTTAAAAATACTCTTTTCAGAAATCTCAATAAATGATGGATGGATTCGATTCCATGAATTCCAGTCCATAATATGCCAAACCACCTGCACATTATATCGTATACCGTCATTGCTGTATTGATACCACCAAACCTCTACGTTACTTAGTTGCTTCTTGCTTCTTACTGAGGTGAAGCCATTTATCGCAGCAAGGGGTCCTCAACAACAACAGCCGACAACAAAACAAAACAACAACAACATTCAGTGACAGCATTTGTTGTTCGGTTGTGCTGGCCACAAAATATCGATTCCGCTTTTTCATTTCCGGGACAATGTGTTGTTCCGAATTAGAAAAATGCGTTCCGAAAATTCCGTATTCCGTTTTTGGTTCCTCTTTCAATGCTATCAATAATATGGACACTATAATACATTATATATGATATAATTCATGCTTCACAGATGCATAAGGATATTATGTAGATACATATTGATATAGATATAGATTGTAAGCTTTCGGAGAGGTGACTTCCAAGTTAAGACAAACGTTAGACAATTTCGAGAGCACTATCAACCGTTAAAAGTAGAGATTTATCATATTTCAGCAGCATGGAGCATGTTGGTATAAACTGAGTCCACATTAAATAAAACCTTAAACTATACCACTAAGAGTAAAAATACTATTATTATAGAGATTAAAATCTTATATAGTGGGATGAATCTTTTGAGTAAATCTCATGAAAGAAGAGAATTAACTAGAAAAATTATAATTACCCTTATAAAATCAAAGGTTTGCCAAACGAACAGTTAGCACCCGAGCGATAAGGCTTCCTTATCAACAGCTGAGTATAAGGTAAGAGTACCGTTTTGTACTACACATTTTTTCAAAGAATTAGTTTATAAAATTATGATTATTTTGCAAATTAAGTACAAATCATTTATGAATTGCTCATTGAACTTTTGGAGGTTTCACTTTTGTTTACAATTGATCAGATGTTTTGTAGCAGCTCAGACACAGCTGACTGACTCAATATATTATAAATGTCATGCCAGGTTTTCATGCAAGCTATAATATTATTTCTAAAATTAAGAACTACTAAAAAAGGATAAAGAATTTCAAATAGAAAAATAAAATGTATGTATTATTGTTAAAATTATTTATTACTCACGAAATTACATTATAATGTCCAATGTTGTTATAACGAACTAGGTCATAGCATGAATATTGTATCACTGATAAGAGCAGCAAAAATTAATTATAACAGTTTCGAATATAATAAGAATTGTATAGAAATATTAAATTATAAATTATTGATTCAACTGAGTCACATGGTGAATGAATCTCTTTGGCAAGTCTAAGCCAATCATATGTCATAGAAATAGCACCAAAAGAGATGATCGTTTGAAAGCAACATATGTTAATCTGTTATCAGCAAGCAAACCTGCCTTATCATATTATGCTAGTGCATGTACACTGTATAGGGGAACTGTATCTAGAGAATTAAGTATTTTAAAAAATTTTACAAATTAAATTATTATTGTAATCAAAGGAATTATATTTTACTGCTTGCCACTGACGTCATGCCTACGTCATAATCATTCTACCAATGGCAAATTTTCATGCAAATTAATTACACAGAGATTCTCAGAAAAAGGTTCTAGCCAAAGGCTTGGAGGAAGGCAAGACTTCCCTTTTAAAATCCTCACCGCTAAGACCTTGTTGAAAAGTTACCGAAGACCTATTAGTGAAATTTCGTTCGATTTTTGTATTTTTTATCTGTGAGCCAATATCTTAGGCTAATTTATCTATTATTTTGTCAGTTTATTCATCAATTGATTACTCTAGAAATTCCAATTTAATTATCCCCTAGTTTATTTGGTGAAGGAGATATTTAATTAAAATTCCATACGTGCTAAGACCGAAGCCTGGACCAGTCACCGATCATACAAAATTTGATCTAAAGGAACCACGACCGCCAAGAGGATTCACGTGAGTTTTATATATTTGGGGCCCCAATCTACGCTTCGAAAGAAAATACATTGCAGAAAATATAAAATTTTCTTCGTTAAAGTAATGGCCACGCCGACAAGCGCTTATAACCATTATCATCCTAGATTTTATCTGATATAGAATTTATAAGAACTTGTAGTTGATTAACTATCCTCCGCTGCCAGAACCACGACCTGAGTAATTTTAAAAATCTTTTATAATTTGTTTTCACTATATTTCAAAAACTGTTAAATTTATTAATTATAAATTCTGTTGGATCATGCATGGTATCATGCGAACACAAGCAAATTTCTAATTATTTTGTTAATGTTAAACTATTCTCAATCTGTAATCCAAGCTTTAAATCTGCACTGTCAAACTATCTATTTTATTATATTATATTTCCACTTTATCAATTTGTCTTCTGAGTTCGATTATTTCTTAAGCCTGTCAATTATTGTGTCCGACACGTTCTATATTATCAAGAACCGATCAAGTACGATCATTGAAATAATTGATTCAACCTGGATATTGGAACAGATCTAAGTGGATGTAGTGTGTGGGGTCAGATCGAGATTACCTATTCTATGTCCTTACCTGCTCATATATCAGCTTTTATCTGTTACCAACTTCGGCTTGATAATATAATTTCCTACAATAGAGCATAAAGCCCGACAAGACTCTGTTCTCGAAGTATATTCCGAACGATCTCTGGTCCTTAGTACCCTATCTTAATCCTTCGGAACTTATTGGAGACGCAGTCCCGTAGATTATCTACATCGGGATTCCTGCTCGACCTGTATGATTTTATATGCTGTTTCATCACAGGTAATAGTTTTAAGATATCCGTATCCAGTGTTTAGCGAACGCTACACTACCTCTGAAAGTTTTATCATTATACAATCAGTCATAAGAAGAATCAAGGGTGAGCGAGTGTTTATGCCTCCCGCGATTTAGACGATTGTATTGAATCTTGTAGTGACTCAATCAGTCTGGTGTTCACTTAGCGTCCACGCACGCATTTTCAAATTTCTAACCTCAATACTGGTGACTCAGTACAAGATTCGTTATACGTGGAGCTATTTGCAACACCACAATAGGTATTTAAATTTAGGTTCAAGCTTCAGGTTCGAGGTTCAAAATTCAGCGAGATTAAAATCTTATATAGGTATTTAAATTTAGGTCCAAGCTTCAAGTACCAACAACAAAACAAAACAACAATGTTGGTATAATAACACTGATCATAACACTATATGGTTTGTATTTGTATTGAATTAATAAATAGATACGTGGAAATGAAAGCTGAATATTGTTGATTGACTCTATATATTTCTTGTTGCAGGATAAGCTTTTCAAGAACTTCAAGAAAGTTATTGTTAGTCACATAGATTGTGATCCTGTGATCACCATGATACCGTAATATAGGATTCGAAGCATTAAAATACTATTTATTTGTCAAACTTTGAATTTTACCCTCTGTTTCATTAACCTCTCTATATTATAATAAACAATCCATCCACGTTCGCTATTTCTGTGTGAAAATGAATAAAATTGGACAGCAAATTAAATTTAATTTTTAAATCTGATTTATTAAATTTTGGTACCATCCAGTACAATAATTTTTGTACTTAGTATTGTTCAAATAGTTCAAATTTATTGAAGTAGTCCTGTATGAACGCATCCATGTATTTCTTTTATTGCTTATTGTGTATTCACAAGATACGATTAATGTATAGATTAGGATTGATTACACCCTATATCTCTTTCGTCGAGCAATCTTTCACGAACCAAATGAGGGAGCGTCATCAACCCAAAGTAGTTCTTCAAAGTTGTGAGATGTGTTCTGATTGATGAATTACCAGTTACCAAAGCTGGCAAAAATAATAAAACTAATAAGCACCTTCTTCATTAGAATTATACACGTGAAACTCGATCCTTAACCAACAAATTACATGCGGTGTTTCTCACAAATAAAGTAATTTATCAATCGATACATATTTCCCTCTCTGTTTCGTCAATTTGAAACAATATTCAGTTCTCTTTTACTCTAGTAGTGATTCCTTTCACACAAATAAAGTAATTAATCAATTCATCTTACCTTCTCTGTTGCTAACTTTATTCAGCTCTCTGTTGCTGGATGTTCTACTGCCTTCTAGTCATTCCTATCAATCATTGCGAAGTTGTTGATCGAGGTATCGAATTTCACGCGGCAGTTGTCAGGTGAGAAGTAGCAGGAGGAGAAGCAGGAATGAAGAAGAAAGAAAAACTGGTGTTGATGATGAAGAAGGAGATAAAGGAGAGGGAATGAGATTGAGTAGAGAAGAAGGAGAATAGGAATAAGAAAAAGACGAAGGTGAAGCACAATGTGAAGTTTCAGAAGAAGGAAAATAAGCACCAGGGTACAAGGTGGGAAAAAAGAGAATAATACATGACATAAAAGAGAATGGATGATGAAAAGGATACAAGCTAAAAAGACAGTGGAAGAAGGAGCATGAGCAGAAGAAAATAGCAAATCGATAGAAGAAATCGAGAGAAGAGAACAAAAGAAGACGAGTTACAAAAGTAGACATGAGATAAGAAAAAGACAGGAGAAGAAGGAAAAAGAGCAGAAAAATAGGATGACCAAGAACAGGAAGATCAGGAGGAACGCAAGAGAGTTGAGTAAATCGGAAGAAGAAAGCCACATTCATATAACTGGAAAGTAAACATGCGAGAAACATGAATTGAGAGAATGAGAGGGACTGGTGAAGTACAGAATATTAATATTGAGAGAAGAGGAGACGAGAAAGAGGAGAAAACAAAAGAGAACAGGATTTGATATGACGAAGAAGAAGGAGAAGAAGAAGAAGAAGAAGAAAAAGAAGAAGAAGGAAAGGGAAAGAACGTGTGATAAGTATGACTGACTGTTAGTGAAGCAGCAAGCACCTCAATGACCTCATGACCCTACACACTTGCTTACTTGCTTAGCTGGAGTCTGATCTTTATGGTTGGAAGATTAATTGGTAGCGACATGACTTCACTTCGATTCCATTTGATGCAGCTGCCTTTCTCTTTTCATCAATGTTGGCATTTGTTGGATGTTTGAGGTGGCGCTTCGATGCTTTCATCACCGACACCGAATTTGGACGAATAGAGAAGGGAGAGGTTGGAGGAGGACACAGTTCTCAAGAGAATAAAATATTCGTGGATGAAGGGAGCTAAGAAATAGTATATTTCGCACCTAGAGCAGAAAATGAGATTTTTCCGGCTCGAAATCGGTTTTCAAAGATTGAGAGCTGGAAAACCATTTTTACCCATGGTGTGAATGATATTTTCCGCCACACTACAGGTATCGCTGACAAAATAAATAAAGAATACAAAATAAAGAATACTTGTTATCGTACCTATCTCTTGATTTTAGTGGTAGAAGATTTGCAGTCAGGATTTCAGATTCTTTTAAAATTTCACTTGGAATATCACGGGCATCGTCATCTTCAAGCATTTTTGAAAATTCGGAATGCACTAATCAACAATAAATAATTGAAAAAAATGGTTGCGAAGTGAATGCTGAATTAGTCTGATTCGAAATTCGAACTGGAATAATGGCGACTTAAGATGAAGAAAGTTGGCACTCGCCCGATCTAGCAGATGACTTATCAACTACGGACTTCCATGTTAGCGGCTGGAAAAAGTACTCTTTCCGGCCTAGGCCGGAAAGAAACCTGTTTCTTACATGAGACGAGAGTCGTCTGCAAACAAGGTCCTCCAGATCTACGTAGGGTCTGGAAAACAGATGCTTTCTGTGCAGTGTGGCGAAAAAATAATGACACAGGAAAAGTGGAAGAGATTGACAAGAATGAAGAAAGAAAGAAGATGGAAGAGACGGATGAAAATGAGAATCAATGGTCGGTCAGATGAGTAGGAATTTGATGAAAAGAAGCAGGAGGAGATAAATAAGTAGGGATGAAGGGAGTACAAGGCAAAGGAGTAAAAGCATAAAAAATCAATCTGGAAGACTAATGAGAGGAATGAGAAAGAAAGCAATCATGCGAAAATAATTAAAATGGAGGAGGAGTTGAAGATTGAATAAAAGAAATAATTTGGTTTGAAGAGTAATAATACAACATATAAATTTGAAAAACCATGGTTGATGAGTATCTAGAAAAAAATACATCGACAAAAATAGAGAGAATGGGATTGAAGGAAGCGAATGAATACCGCGAAGACAAACAAAATGTAAGGTTGGGAATAGTCAAAAGACGAATTAAGCAGAAGGAAGAAGAGACGAAAATGGTGAGTAAACCAAAAAATATCATACTCAGAAGATGGAGGAGTAATTGTGTCGGAGAAAATAAGAAAAATGGATATCATCATAGATAAACAATAGCGTAAGTAGATATCCCATGGTATAGGGCGTTTATGTTGCAACTTTTACTGTTATCTCAAGCCGATTACTGTCGATTATTGTCGATTTTTACTGTTTTGTTGGGGTGAGAGTGTATGAACGGCACAGTATGAGAGACTACCAGTGTCACACAGCTTCACGGGAAAGAACTACGTGGACTATCGGCTTGAGATAACAGTAAAAGTTGCGACATAAACGTCCTATACCATGGGATATCTACTTACGCTATTGTTTCTCTATGATATTATGAAGAAGAAAAAAAGACAACTGGGAGAGTCAGTTGTTATAGTAAGTTCTATTAGGTAGTAGTAAGTTAGTTTCACAATTTTCACATAAAACTACATATTACAGTAAAGTTACAGTAAACGCATGAAAAGTCATTTTATGAAGTCGTACAATTTGATGTATGAAGAGGTGAAGAAAAGGGGATGCATGCTAGAAGAAGAACAACATAAATCACAAGAGGAAGAAGAACAAGAAAAACGTGTGAAGAAAAGAGAAAAGTAAGAAATCTTATAAGGAAAAGATGGGCGCAACCGTCACCTCATCAACCAATCAACCTGAAAGCTTCAACAGATTTGATTTTGCTGTGATGAATTACTTTTCAAAGTAGTACACTTTGACAGCGGTTTTATGAGGCGGCCGAAAGTGTTATGCTGACCATTTTTGGGCGTCTGATGAGGATTGGTGGTCTGAACCATGACGAGTTTTTAACACATAAGTGTGGAGAATTGCCAATGAAGTGCAACAACATTCGAAAATCCGCTAATTTGACACATGACGGCGTGAAGATTCGTGTAAAGTGTATCAAGCAGTGAAAACATACGGGTGTAAAAAATCTGCTAGTATTCTCAATTTCACATACATTACAGATGATACATGAATGCTAATAAACTGTGTTTCAATTAGAATCTCAACTGGAATGAGATTCGAAAACCATTAATTTGACAAAGATAGCGTGTGATAATTTGTGTTGAGTTCATTATAATCCATGTAAGGCATCATAATGGTGAAATGCAATACTACTTGTACAAAAAAACATTTGGTTGTACTCTCTCTTTTGCCACATAAAACATATCGGCTGCTGAATTTTATTTCAAGTGAGATTTCTGTTGATACCTCTCTCATCTCACTCATATTGGCGTGAAAATTCGTTTGAAACAGTACAGGTAAATGAGTATAATAAGATAATGTGAAAGATATAGAAACATAAATAATTTTGGCAATTCCTTTCTCCTTACTCCCTTAAGGATTGCTCTGATACCCAATACAAGACAGGAAATACATGATTTCCATGATGAATAGTATTTCAATTAGGATTCTTATTGAAATCATATTTAGAACCTCCACAATTTCATAAGAAGTGGTTCAAAAACTCAAATATAATGTATGAATTTAATTTCACTTGAATAAGATTCATGAGCATACTAGTTTGACCCAATAAAATTGAGGGTGAATATAATATGAGTTATTGAGTGAAAGAATCGACCAAGTAGAGCGATAGTGATTTCATAATCCATCACTTTAATTATTGAAAGAAGAGAATGCACTTAATTTGCTGGTGTTTTGTATTTTGTCGTAATACAAATTTCATTTGATATTGAATTTGGAGGACATTTATGACATGAAGTGATTTCGCACAAAAGAACCGCTTTCCACAGCACTCAAACACAACACAACAGATACCTTGCTAGAATTTTGAAAAGTATGATAACGATGTTCTAATCACAATAATTATCATGATTGAGCTAAAATGTGCTTAATTGTGATGAATTGAGAACAATGGATTCCAAATGTAGCGCCGAATATAAACTTACTACTACAAAGAAAAGATAGCATTTGAGGAGATATTCTTCCATGGTATAGGGCGTTTATGTTCAAAATTTCAATTATTGTCAACTCAAGCCGATAGTCCTAGTAGGCTTCGTGGAGCTAAGTAACGCTGGTGGTCTCTTACTGTGCCATTCTTACACTCTCACCCGGCCAAAACTGTAATAATAGATAGTAGTTGACAGTAATTGGCTCGAGTTAACAAAATCGGCTTAAAATTTGGAAGTAAACGACCTATACCATTGGATATCTTCTTATGCTATCAATCAAGAATCAAGAATGTTTTATTGTCACAAACAAAATAATTGCATTGACAAAAGTTACTTCATAAGGATACATAAGGCTATCTTTTCTCTATGCTACTGCGAAGCCCCGCCTACTCTCTTCTGCTAGGTCGAAAATGTACAAATAAACTTCTGAGCACTGCGTGTTTACGGCAGTAACTATACTGGGTCACTTGAAGTTTTGTGCTATTTTATTCCATATATAATGATATCGAATGAAGTTCTATTTTGTAACTTTTTTCCTGGATCTAATTTATTTATCACAATGAAGTCGGAGAACAGACTAAACTCGTCTCTGCTAATAATTGAAGGGCGAACCAGCCTCATGATTGATAATAATCGAATACTTTGGATGGAATCATCATACTGTACTCAGTATGTTATCATAAGAAACAAAAATGCAATTATTGGAGTTGATACAGTCTCCAGCAATATTTCAGACTCGAACGACATTTCCTTGAAATTGATACTTGGTTTCTGTAGAACCTTACTTACAATTTTTCAATCAATAACAACATAAACCTTAACCTTAATAAACAAATGATTTTAAGATAACTGAAGCAAGAAGTCCTTTATAAATTCAGGTCTTGAAACCTTACCCAAGCATATGCCAACGTTTATCAGACTTGCATTGTCAAATTCACTCCTCACTCAATCACTCTTTCTCTCTCGATTCTTAGAGAACTGACTCTTTTCCCGTACTCTCACACACTCTCTCTCATTCTGTCCGTCTCTTTCAGCTCAATCTATATTTTTCGTTTCTGTGAGAGCGTTGCAATATTTTCGCCAATTCGTGGCATAGCCCACATTTCGGTGTTTTGCGGATCAGACAAAGTTGCAGCAGAAGGACAAAGCCGAAAAATACTGATAAGACTTGCAGACAGTCCTGCCACCATAAACCAGCTTATCTCAACCTCTAAATACTGTTACTGTCCCGTCGACAGTTCTACTTTATTGGCTCGGTGTCTGCTGTCCTTACTTTGGTACGCCAAAACGAATTTGGCATGTGCCCCTTCACCCCCTTCCAACAACTCCGTCAACTCCTACTCACCTCCTCCTTCTCTTTCTCCTTCCCCTCTTCCGTCTCCAACAAACAAACAAGCACTTCCCATAAACATGTGAAATTGCATCAGAAATAAAGGTAACAGAAACGAACAAAATATAAATAAAGGAAACAGAAATTATAACAAGTAATATGAGTGAAGAGAGACTATGAGGAATAATTAATAAACGAGGAATGGATACGAATTCAAGAAAAGAGGAGTCAGTAAAAGTTTGAGAACAGAGGGATGTGTGAGAAAATGAAAATTGAGGAAAGTGGAGGGTTAGTAAGAATTCAAGAAAATAGTATGATAAAGTAGGAGAATTTCAGGCTAGAGTGATGAGTGAGAGTTGAGAAGGGAGGAACGGGTGAAAGTCTAAGAGAAGAGAAAGAATGATGAGGAAATAAAATATTTCTAGGGTGAAATGAAAGAGTTAATTTCATCGAGAATGATAGGTAGAGAATAAACCGGTGGAAGAAGAAGGTGAGAAAGTGTCGAATCGAGAAAGGGAGTATTGGAGCCAGTGGGAAATTATGATGTAGAGAATAATCAGAGAGTAATGGAAAAGGACCAAATGCAGAGTGCTGTGAGAGAAGAGATGGAAACAACAGAATGTATGGAGATAGGTGAGATGGAGGAAAACGTCAATAGAAAAAAGGTCAAGAAATACGAACGATGAGGATGAAGAGAATGAGGAAGAATGAAATGGGTGGATGATAAAAAGTGCGCGTAGAAGAGGGCACAAGGAAAGGAAATAAAGCTAAAGAAGACAGAAGAGAATGGAAAATCGAGATAAATGAGAAGAAATGAGATCAATGGATAAGAGGGATAAAAGGATGAAAGCGGCTGGAGGAAAGATTGAACCAGAAAGAAATGGGAGAATAATAATTACAAAAGAAAATTGAATGATATTCGTGGAGGATAGGAAGATATTGAAGGAGAAGGAAGATAGCAACAATGGTAAGATACAAAAAAAAGTAGTAGAAGAAGATGAAAATGCGAAAAAATAAATTTGAATGGCTCAAACAAATAAACAAGTGCATATCACAGGAGAGTGAGCTGGGGATCTCATTACCTTACGATCTTATCAGACCTGTACGAATGGTTTATTGTAGTGGAGTGTAATGTCAGATGGTCTTTGGCATGCTGTATTTCTATCTGAGACGAAAAGACACACTTTGAAGTTTACATTCTTTTCTCTCGCAAAACGAACGCAGAGCTGACAAATTTATTGTTCAATATTTTCTATATTCTTATATAGAAATATTTTCTATCTTGAATATAGTCATTCAATTAAGCTATGATTCTTATTGAATATGGACATTATTGAAGAGAGAGTAAGTTGAAAGTCCTCAATATTCTTTACTGAGAATCAGATTAGAGTTATTAAGCAGTCAAATTCAACTTTCCTAAATATGAGATTTATGGAGAGAAAACTGTCCAATTTTCAAAAAGTTGCACTGGATGCCTCCATTTCAGAATAAATCAATGAAATAGATCATTTGATGAAATTTGAGGTCAATCTACAAGATTTCATTAAGAGGCTCTATAATCTCTGTTTTTGAATTATACAATTTTTGTTATCTATGGAGCTTCAGTTTAAAAAAATCCAATATTCTGGGACATATTTTTATCAGTTTATAATATTTAGCCCTGCTATATTGTTTAATAAGCTGAATATCATATAGTCCATTTCCAAACTTAAATACAAATAACAAACTATTACATACTATTTGTAATAATAAAAGGCAAAAGTTAGAATAGGATAATCTATATGATAAGAGAGAGTAGGATGGTGTTTGTTCGCATCAAAACATGTCAACTTGTGGATTGCATACCGAAAAAAACGGAATGATTTAGATCTCCAAATTTTGAAAAATATCAATCTCGTATTCAATAAAGAAGAGAATTGGCTTATTGGCGTATTGTACGAGTTAGGAAATGACGCATTGACGAGTGACTCATCATAACCTCTGAACTACCGGACTGGTTAACTTGAAATTTTGCTTATAGATTCTTAATTTTCCAAGAATGGTTATAGGCCTATTTAAAATTCATCAATATTTCAGGAGGTCAAGCATTCTTATTGTCAACTTTTTAATTGGACCCTTGCGGAGCACGGGTTACCGGCTAGTAAAATAATAAATTCCATACACATCACGGGTTTCTGCGGTACCACAGTTTATATGTTAAAACAATGATTTATAAGGTACAAAACCAACTGAAAAGTGTACCACGCCTGATACATAAACTAGAGAGCCTACTAGCTAGTCTACTAGAAAGTCTTCTACTAATATCATATAGGCACAACAACGATCTCATGTTCATCTTCAAATACATGATTTCATCGAGTTATTCTAGTTTTCATTGGATAAAAAATAATACAGCAGTCACGTGCTCAAGTACATAAAACTCGAACCTGTATTTCAAATACAACAACCCTAACATATTCAAACTTCTCAAAACGCATGTTTCCACCAGAAACATACATTGTGTATGTGCAGTATATATCTGTTAAAGCATGTATGTTAAAGCATGCATAGGAATATGTTTCCATGTTTTGCGAATACACAAATTACCACGCAATTTGTTTATATACTAATAAATATTGCGTGAGTAAAGAATTTCTATATTTCAAGTAAGTTATGTTACGGATGTTGAACCAGCTACTTTATGTATTGTTCCCTATGCTTTGAAAGTATCAAGAGTACTTTGATAGTGGAAATCAATATTGCTCTCGTTGAAACAAATATTTATCCATTCGAGATGTAGGCTACACGCAGAGACAAGCACTATGATTTACCTAGAATATGATATTCTATTTTAGCATATTTACGCTTGTATTGTATACTTACAAGACTTATATTCCTCACATAGCTTTTCGTGATGAATATAATTTATAAAAACCAGATACATTACCTTTATATATATTTGCAAATATAATTTATAAAAACCAGATACATTACCTGGTTTGAACTTCATTAACTATTAAAATTCGGGAGAGAAACAGTTTTAGGGTAATCCTTACGATCCTCTCCCAATCATTGACATGAGTATTGGCACTGAACTTCTGAATAAATGAACGGATATTCGAAATTCATTTTGAATGAAAATAGGAGCTATACTGAAGCAGTACGAGTACACACCGAGCATACATAGAACGCTGAGTTGTAATTATAGGGTGCACGTCAGTCACAATCAGTGGAGTTTCATTAATTCCTGTAGAAAACACACCAAATCAGAAACAAATGAGACAGTTTTACAATAAATTATTATCTCAACCGACAATCCACTCGTTTCAGAAAGACTATCCGAATGAGATCTCATATTTCTTCAAAAATCCCAACTATCGAACCTGCTCCATAACTGCCAAGTCTAATCACTCAAATACATCTCTAGAATCTCCCATTGTTTGATCGCCAGAAGGGCTGTAAAAAAATAACGCCGATCAAAGATAATCATCCATTTGACCAACAAAATACAGCACCAATTCCAACATTAACTGAGGAAATCTCGCTTTTAAAATACAATAAAACGTAACGTAGGTGTAAAATATCACGATCTAAGAAGACAATGAGAGCTCTGCCAACAGTATTGAGATGGCATTAAGATATACTCCCATATCGGAATACTGTAGCCAATGGTGTATTGTAAGACAAGCGTTCAATGCTGCCATACTCAAACGATTCATATAATTGATAAATTTGTATTTATACAATCTGATAGGTTTGTTTTTCTGATCTTGTTATACCTATAACACGTTTTTAGAGCTGTGGGGTGAGATAGGTTATGGAAAGGGAAACAAGGTGGTTTGAATAGTTGGAGGAGATGTGGGGAAAGAAGGGGGATAGGGATGAGGAAGAGGAAGTGGTGAAGGAGGTGGTGGTGGTGGTGGAGGAAGAGGAGGAGGAGTAGGAGTAGGAGGAGGAAACTAAAGATTAGGTGCAGCAAGTTATAGAGAATTCCAAATCGTGACTTGATTTGAATCTTAAGCAATGGACATGTTGTGTAGCTCTTTCGATAAAAGCTAATCCGAAGTTTAAAAAAAGGTTTCCACGTCCTTTATTTGAAAATTGGAATAGAACTTGAAGAGATGAAAAAAATTGTTGGCAAAGATATCAGAGCGATATAAATGCATTCTATAGTCAGATTTTATCAAAGCCATAGTCAGTAGCTAAACATATTTTCAAATTCAGTATAGTAGGCTATCCAAGTGTAGTAACAAACAATATGAAAATGCAATCTGTGATTCATTAATAAATGAAAAATGGATTTTCCACAATAGTCCGGGCGCAAATGTCATGAATAAGGCACTCCGTGGTCATTTTTGAGTAACAGCCGTGGAAGATGTCTCAATTTCTTCGTTAGGTCTAGCATAATAAGGATCGTGATGGTGATAAGTCGAAATCACAGGCAAACACCTTGGAAACAAGATGGCCACCAAAATTTTCAGGGTTTTGCTATATAGCTTGTATTTCAATAACCGTTCAAGATATTGAACCGTTTTTTCAGACTAAAATATTTCAAAACTCTTCCTCTACAAGTTTTGTTCTATAAAATTTTCCTTTAAACGCATATGTTTTTAGTTATAACCTTCAAAAGCCCAAAAAACGTTTTTTCTAAATTATTTCAAATTTCATTCCATTATAACTTTTTTCGTGCGAGAGATACAGAGAAATTTTAAATCTATGAAATTTAGAGCGTGTTTTGAAATTTGGAACGATATATATTGAATGAAAAAGACTAAGAAATTGTCAAAAACCACTGATTTATTGATAATTAGAAACTAGTTTCTATAAATCAGTGGTTTTTTTTGACAATTTCTTAGTCTTTTTCATTCAATATGAATAATTACCACAATATCAACTTCTCAACTACACAAAAAGAGGAACGATATATCTTCATGCGCTGTACGTCAAAAAATGAGTTCTCCAGCGCCCTCCAAAGAAAAACCTGCATGATTTCTGGTGCGTTTTTTCATACGCATGAGGTAACAAGCTAGAACTATAAAATCGATTTTTTCATGACTTATTTAAGATAGACACTTGCAAATGGTCTCAATCTCTTCGTTTCAACAAGACGAATAAGAATATAGATGTTGGAAACAACGAAAATATTCGACATCATTGAAAAATAAATGACATTTTTATATTGCTAGTTATTCAGTTATTGTAAGAGATATCGGATTGCTTTTACAACCGACAGAATCATCTTTTTTCGACAACTCTTTCCATTATTTATTCAACTTCAAAAGCTTGGAACATACATTTTTCGGGGATAATATTTTACTTTCCATCCTGTATAATATGTATTCGCTGTGGACAAACACTAGCATTATTGGCACAGTGTTGTAGACTATTTCCAAAGATTCAAAATGGCATCTGGTTGGAGGCTGTAAGTCCATATTTCACGGCTGGAGCGTCATCGGAAAAAGAGTAAAATGTACCGTTTGCAGCGGAAAACGCGCTTTTTCCACCAAATGCCAATCCCAATAATTATTAGAAAACCGTGTAACTCATGACTCCTTGTAGGTACATACTTGAGAATGGTATCAATCTCTTTGTAATGATATGTAGAAAGAGAATATCCATGATGGCAATCTCAAAAATGTTTTTCATCATGAAAAAAAGATGGCGGAAAAAGTATATCGATTTTCAAAAAATCGTCTGTAATTCTAATAATATCGAGGATATCGGATCAATTCAGCCATCTGGAAGCTCCAAAATAATCATACTACGATATCCGAAAGATTTATCCGATTCCACCAACTTTTACTGTGGTGAATATAACTTCAAACTCTTGAAATCAGATTTTTGGCCGCCATATTGGATTTTTCTATGATGACAAACATTTTTGAGATTGCCATCATGGATAATCTATTTCCACACATCTTTACGAAGAGATTGATACCATTTTCAGGTCTTTACCTTCAAGGTTTCATGAGTTACATGGTTTTCTAATTGTTCAGGTTTGGCATATGGTGAAAAAAGAGTGTTTTCAGCTGCTAACAGTAGTGTTTTCTCTTTTTCCAATGAAGCTCCAGCCGTAGAAGATGGACTTACAGCCTTCAACTAGATGTCATTTTGAAGCTTTTATAATATTCTACAACACTGTGCCAATAATATTGGTGTTTGTTTACTCTGAATACATTTAGAGGGAGAAAAATAAAATTTTGTGCCCAAAAAATCTAATTTCAAGAGTTTGGAGTTATATTCACCATAGTAAAAGTAGTTGAATGATGTCGAATATTTTCGTTGTATCCATCATCCATATTCTTATTCGATTTTATAGTTCTAGCTTGTTACCTCATGCGTATGGAAAAACGCACCAGAAATCATGCAGGTTTTTCTTTGGAGGGCGCTGGAGAACTCATTTTTCGACTTACAGCGCATAAAGATATATCGTTCCAAAGTTGAAAAAACGCTCTAAATTTCATAGATTTAAAATTTCTCTGTATCTCTCGCACAAAAAAAGTTATAATGGAATAAAATTTGAAAAACAGTAGAAAAATCGGTTTTTTGGGCTTTTGAAGGTTATAACTAAAAAAACAGAGGCGTTCTAGAGGAAAATTCTATGAAACAAAAATTGTAGAGGAAGAGTTTTAAAATATTTTAGTCTGAAAAAACGGTTCAATATCTTGAACGGTTATTGAAATACAAGCGATATAGCAAAACCCTGAAAACTTTGGCGGCCATCTTTTTTTCTAGGTGTTTGCCTGTGATTTCGACTTATCATCATCACGATCCTTATTATGCTAGACCTAACGAAGAAATTGAAACATCTTCCACGGCTGTTACTCAAAAATAACCACGGAATGACATTGGCGCCCGGACTACAATGGTAGTCTAGGTATCCATATAATATGATCATACAGAAAAGATGTTGTTTAAGATTAAAATTGCTTTATTTGTCTCTTATATTATGTTCTGGCAACGTTTTAATCATCAAATTCTACCAAAGCATTTTGGAGTCGACTCCATCAGTACACCAGTATTAGGAAGTATGCAACTAGTCATACAGTTGCGTTGCGCGGATTGTATACTTGTCAGGCAGCCTTACAAATAATCCTTGGGCTACTTTGTGCACTTTTCACCAATCACAAATTATTACTGAGGAGAAAATACAAAGTCCTGTTGAACTCCCTTTTTAGCCTCTTCTTAGCCTACAAAAATTACAATAAATTTATTGACGAGCTCTATAGAATTGGTACGGAACTGAAAAGCTAGATTAGAGTGAAATACAAAGAAATGTTGCAGCGTTTACTACAACCATGTGATCCATAGTCCTACGTTTTCTACTATGTATATTGTCAAAACTAAAAGTGGTGGATGCTTGCTGTACGAATAAATATTAATTCAATTTGGAAGCAGTTATAGAAACAACTATAATCTCTTCGATAAACAATGAAACACATGATTTATTCCAAAACCTATTGTTGGGCTGATTCATGTTTCAACTGTTGCTCCTCTTTTTAGAAATGAGAATCATAGAACCATCCATGAAACTGGAGAAGTTGATAGTTGAAGATTAAGATAGAGTTGATTTCTTGTTGACAGTTTACAAACATAGTTGTTGACGTTTGATGAATATTGTAGTTAGGAGTTGAAATCAATAGTTGAGAGTTCATTCACTACATAGTCTTTCCTACCCATGGTTGAATCCAAATCATGCTATACCACAAGAGCCCAAGACCACTAATCCATCTATCCGAAAAATTTTAAAATTCATTTATCAAATCTTCCTTGGGACAACAAATCGCTCCACATATCTATTCTTTTTTCGTGGACAGTGACCTCCACAGAATGCCGACCACATTCATAAATAACAACGGCACACACCAGAAGGAAACATCCAACAAAACAACTACATCTTAAGGAGCAAAAAACACAGACTGTCCGCAGACCGAACATAACAGAACATTGTCTTCTTCACAAAAACATGTATAAAAGTTTAACATAAGAACATAAAAACTTACAGATTCGACAATGAAGCTAGCTCATCTTCAACATCCCAACAAATCAAATATGCATTACTTTTCTTGAAGAAACCTAACATTTCGGATACAGCAATTTTCATAGTGCCTGCAGAGAGTCTGTCATTTTCATAGTGTCTGCAGAGAGTCTGTCGCATACTTGACACACACCCTAATATTCAACTCAACCGGTCCCATTGTGCAAAGATCACTGCGGCTTAGAAAAAATATATATCATACTGCGAACAACACAAATATGAATGGAAGAGGCAACGCCCTACTCAGCAACAGATTTATTAAGTTAGATATAGATTTGAGTGGAGAGAGAAGTAGAACATTCGCAAGTTCAAAGTAATACACATTTTATATTCCCTAAGTAGCCTAGTGAAATACTTATCCATATTCCCAAAGAAAGGAATTGTACAGCCATATTTCCTATTGTAACGACAACGAGACCTTTAGCTTCTTAGAAGATGAACGCTGTATTTAACCACAATCAAATTTAAACAATAATACCGAAGGTAACGAAAGTAATGCTTACATTTTACATGTTTTGATTTTCTATTGAGGATAATGCATCTAAATGAATGCTTCTCAATAAATTAATGCACAGCATACAAAACGGTTTTTGGATTATTATACAGAACATCAATCAATCACGTACTAATTATTGAATTATTCCCATTGTAATGGAGCTCTCCTGAACTGAGAAATTTTCCACGAACGAGCACGGGTTGCAATGCAAAAAATTTAAGCTTAATGCTGATGTGAGGAGTCAGTCTACAATCCTACTACCGAATCACAGGGATTTCTCAGTTTGTTATAAAGACCCTTATTTCAAAAAGTAAACGAAATACATTCACATTTTCCAGCGCCTTAGTGCAAATGTTAAGTACAGTACACACAGAGAATGTCAGACTAGAAAAGAACCAGTTTTGGAGGTGCAGCAAATAAAATCGACATAGATACACAACATGAACATTGACATCATTATCAACATGGAGAATAACATCAGCATCAAGATCAACAATGGCATCAACATAAAGACAGATCTAAAGCGTAGGAAGTAGGACCTGTTGTTGAGTATTTGTGGCATTGTTCGAGTCTCCTTGCTGAGGAATTTGTCGATACATGATATCGAGATGGATTTATATCGATGGATAATATCGACAACCACGCATACCATTTTACCGTTGGTAACCCACGATACAACGGAAACTGTTTTATGACTGAACTATTGTAATCTGCATTTGAGGCAGATATTTTACTTGAACATCTGATGCCTTGATACTGTGATCGATTATGAATGCTACAGTAAATTCTTCCAAAGCAATCGTAGTTACAAATTCTCTGAATAATATGATTATCAAAAAAAGTTATTGAAAATTGTTATTGAAATTCCAACGGAGAATATACTGAGAAGGAACTATTAAATGAAACATTGAGAATATATTATTTTGAAAACTACTCTGAAAGAATTATTAAATTACTTGAATGTAGTTAAATTTTCAACTTGTAAAATTTTCTATCACTCCTTACCTGATCTAGAATGGTCTGAATAGAAAATTAGGTGAAGCCCACTAATTACCTTAATATTTAAGAATCCTTGTTCTGTCATGTTTATCATTATGATGTAGATAAAGATTTGAGGAATCAAAAATGGAATGTTGGCAGAAGAAGAATGGATATAAAGTTTCAAAGTGGCATCCAGATCACTGGAAACTGATTTTCACAAAACTAGGAATGCTATACATTCCATTTACCAAAAAAACTTACTTGAAATTACTCTATGGAAGATTACTCGAAGAAGCAGGATAACTGGTATTCCGCAGAATTATTATTGCTTGCATAAAATATTATAATTTGGCAAACAAGAAGTCAAGTTGGAGCACGTGTACACCAGCCAAAGCTTACATACTGATGACGGCAAAAATATTCCAATTGTTCAAAAAATTTCAACCGAAAATCAGTTAGAATCAGCATCTAGCAAGAACAAAAAATAACACTCTAAAGATGATACATAGTTCCTTCTCAAACGGTAATCAATTAGCGTTTCCGTGACACATCATAAACGGTTACAAATGTGAACGATAAAAATTCGGAAATACTGTAATCCGCTCAGCAAGAATTAAGAGCGAGAAAAAAGCAAGCGATGAAAAGAGACACAAAATGCTCGAGGATTGGGTTTCGTAAAAAGCAGTCTTTCAAAAACATTCATTGGTGGTTTTAATGGGATGTAATAAGTATGTTGCACGATAATAAAATCTGTAAGCTACCAGAGGAGGACAATTTCATGGATGAATATATGTTCAGTATAAATCTATGGTTTCAAACAGGAGTGAAAGTTAAGGAATTATGAGAGTTGTATATTTTGTGAGTTAGGCAAATTGTAAGTCGCAGAAGTACTCACCAGGAGAAGTATCAAGTTACATGACGAATAATGTTTGCTTACTTCTTGAACTGTTTCATGTAGTACCTGTAAACATTAAAATGGAGAGAGTTGATTAGATGTGGGATGTTGGGAAACAAACTATTTATTACTTCGATAAATTTAATGTGAGTATTAAAATTATTACAGTTGTCCTCAAAATTTAAATTTGTTACTACATCAATAGGCTACTCAACAACTTTCAGAAACTCCTCTTGAATTTGTTCCAATGCTGTCATTTAAGATGAATGGCTTCATATTTACGGAAATATATTATTACGCCACTCTTAATTTAGATTCTTATACTATAGAATAGTTTGTTGCCAGTAGAGCTTACTAAAAGAGCTTATAGCCAGGAATGTTCCCCCAAGCCCAAAGTTGCACCCCTCTGGATATCCCCAATTCTGGTACTAGCCCCCACCCCATACAAATAAGGCACCCTTATTCAAAATGATAGATTCCTTATTCACATCAACTTTAAATTAATGGTGTAATTTAAATGCTCGATAAAATAGCGTAATTTCTATTGAATATTGCTACAATATTTTCTTAATTGATATCGGAATTCAAAAATGTTGGTATATGACTGGTTTTAATAGAGAGAAATGAGTTATGTACTCTTGAATGAGAACCTACAACATTTATCAAGCTATTTATATTCGAAGGCCTTCAGATTTTTAACACCAGAATCTTTCGTAGATAGGTCTTGGTGACAACAAAGTTGATAAACTATTGTAGAGAGATCAAAATATTAAGCAAAAATATTCAGTCATATGGCCAAATTCGACATTTCAAACTACATTTATCTCAAGCGTTCTCCTTCTTCTTATAAATACACTATGAACACTTGCTTTCCATTTTCTCTTTCATATTATTCACTCTCTTCCAATACAGTTCTTTTCGTTTCTACTTGTATTTCTTTCTCATTCTATATGCTGAAACATTTTTGGGTTTCCTCATACTCTTAATTCATTGATTTGCCTTCTTATTAGACGTCTCCTTCTTCCTCCTCTTTCTTTCCATTCCAGCTCTCCTCCTCTTTCTCTTTTCCTCTTCCTATCGTCATCCTCTTTTTTCCGTCCCAGTTCCTCCTCTTTCTCTTCCCTTCTCCCTATCGTCCTTCTCTTTCTTTCCGTTCCAGCCCCTCCTCTCTCTCAATCCCTCTTCCCATCGTCTCAGCTCCTCCTCCTCTTCCCTCATCCCGTCTACAACTAGATTCTGAAAAATAAATCTTCAGCTTCATCTTTTCCTCCTACAAAAATATTTCCTTCAAAACGCATGACTGCACTTTATTAAATTATACAATAATAAATGGTGTGAGTGGGAGTTAGTGTAGGGACCTGTCCTGTTATTCACTCGCTATTCACTCAGCCTCACTAAACTAGAAGTCCGAACTCTAGAGTGGCATTCCATTTAACTGTCAGAATTCATCATCAATAACGAACTCGCTCTCAATTCAACCAATGCTGACAATTCGGACTGAATCTTAAATGAATCTCCACTGTAAGATTCACTTTGAACTGTCAGCATCGCTCATAAATGACATCGATGCTTCCCATTACACCAATGATGACAGTTTGGAATGAGTCTAGAATGGAACTCATAACCGGCGAATATGAAACAATATGAATGAAGTGAGCTGTGAGATGTGAGCATGTTGAGTGCAGGCAAGCAAATAGGAGGAAAAGGCGGCATTGTCTGATTAATGGCTTGGCTACCGAAATACCGACCAAATCGGAGGAGGAGGAGATGGAGGAGGGGAAGGAGTAGGGGGAGGAGAATAAGGAGTAGGAGAAGGCGAATAAGGAGTAGAAAGGGGAAGGAGGAGAACGAGGAGGAGCAGGAGGAGAGGGAGGAGTAGGTGGAGTAGGAGGAGAAGTTGGTGGAGGAGGAGGAGGAGTAGGAGTGGGCGGAGGAGAAGGATTAGGAAGAGGTGGCGGAGGAGGAGAAGGTGGAGGAGGAGTAGAAGTAGGAGGAGAAGGAGGAGTACGAGTTGAGGAGTAGTGAAGGAGTAGAAGTTGGAGGAGTAGGAGAAGGAGTAGGATGAGGAGGAGGAGAGGGTTGACAAGGGGTATACAGGGAAGAAGAGGACAATCGGCGAAAGAAGAAAGGAGATCGACAAAGTATAGAGAGTAGAGACTAGTAGAAAAGTGAAGAAGATGAATCGGGAATACGAGATGGGCCGTGAAAAACGAGATATGTTTCTGTAAAGTGGTGGAAATGAAGGTGAGGATAAATAGGTGGGAAAGGAGGAAGAGGGAAAGAAACAGGAAGAGGTGGATGAGCAGAATGAAGTTGGGGAGGATAAGGAGGTGGAAGTGAAGGAGGAAGAGAGGTAGGATAGTGAGGAGTGAAATGAGAAGGATGAGGAGGTGGAGGGAAAGGAAGAAATAGAAAAAGTAAGATGAGATGAAGGAGAAAGGAGAAGGGAAAGTGACATGTGTTAAAGATGTCAGAAGATGGAGAAGTGTAGGAAATTGAGATGAATGAGGAAAAGAAAAAAGGCGAAGAGAAAGGATTAGGTGGTGAGGGGGAAGGAGGTGGAGGAAAGGGTGGAAAAATGTGAGAAAGTCATAAGATGAGACAAATATGAGACAAACATAATCAGACATAAATGAGTAGAAGGGAAGGAAAATGATGCTTAAATAAGTGGAGAGGTTTTAAAGAGAAGGAAAAGTTTGGAAAGCGAAGAACTGATAAGCATCAAAAGAATAAATAGGAAATGGAGAAATGAATCTGAATAAGAGATAAGGAAGGAATGAATCTAAGTATAAAGCTTTTTCAGCTGTGTAACCGAGCTTCATTGAATTTGAGAACTTTGTACTCAATTCAAACTAGGCTATTCAATTTTGTTTCAGAAAATTAGTCGATCATCAGCTATCATCTTCCTTTCATAATTAATTATTGTGTCATTCTCTGCTTTCATAACGTCGAATTCTAATTGGAAAGTATTCAATTTTATATTTTAAAATATTTCACTACATAAAATGTCAAAAACTCAGAGTTGTAGGTGCCCTCTGAGAACGTAGTTAATCTCATCTACTGAGAGTAATAATTTTCAAATATCTTTGATAACATAAAAAAAAACATTGTAAATCACAAGGAAAAATCATTTTCATGCACAACGTAGTTAGCAACGAAACGAGTATGGAATCTTTATGATGGATAAGAAGACTTGTAAATTTATAGCATTTATTGAATATGATCCATCATAACATCACCAACATAGACTTGAAATGAAATGAAGAACACAATGATATGGAAATTGCTTCCCGGTGATAGATCACAGAACCAGAGACACACAACACACAAGATTTAAAATCAGCGATCGGATCTCTAGAATTTAGTGGACATTTTTGGCGATTGAACAATGTCTACCCTCCATGGTTCCTGTCAGGAGAGGTTCCTTTCAACAGTATTCTTTCGGGATGTTCCTGTCGAAGTGGCCTTGTGTTTTCCGAGTTTTTGGCAGCAGTTGAAAGGTCAGCCGTGTATATTTCATCGAGTTTTTCAACGAATTGCACCTAAGATAGGAATCTGCCCGGTCGCCCTAATAAGGAAGGTATCGCACCGTAATATTATGTTAAAAGAATATATGTATTCCAATGAATAGAGTATTTATGTATTCCAGTGTATATAGGATGAGATGAATGGATTTATACTCGTATAATGTGTTTTATTTCGCGAGTTTGGACAACCGTTGTAGGAAGAGATTCATAAGGAATTGTGTGAGATATCGGGACCGAGATGAAGCGAGAAATGAACAGAAATGAAAGAAGAAAGAGCAAGGAAACCCCCAATGTAGAGATAGGAGAAAACGTAATTTATTTTGAATAGATTAGCTCATTTCAGGATAGGTTTTGATGTAGAAATTTCATTAATCATAACAATATACAATGTTAAGAGGATAGTAAGTTACGCTTCACGTTGAAAACAGAATCTTCTACAAAATTGTATTATCTTGGATTTAATATCCATGGAGAATGGAAGCCAACCAAATCTTCAATTTCAATATATCATTCGTTTTTACCAATACTCCAATACTAATGCTGGAATAGAACTGATGTTTAATAAACTAAAATTATAAAACATTTGTAAACATAAGTCCACTTCATTTAATAATAGTTAGAGCCTAGTACTTGAGAATTGCTAGGAAAATGTTTGATTTATCGATTTATGATGGGTCAGACGTCAAATAAACAACGAATTAACTCAGATTATTATGAATTATTAGTGTTTGAATGAACTCACAATTAACAGGATAATATGAGTTAAATTGAATTTTTGTTTAAGAATTTTGTTTTTTATCATAGAAGTCTATTCATATCAAGGTACTTTCCGGTGATATGGTTCAGATAATTGAGTCATTGGCTGAATCTTTTCAAATCAGACTCAGAACCAGAGTAGACTATCGAAATGTTTTTATTCGAACTAATTTAATTGGCACGTTCTGGTCCAATCAATTAATCGAGTTTTTCAAGTATGGCAAGCAGCTAGAACAAGAGATGGTTAACGTTTTATATTTTTATACAATATTGACGAAATGCACGGTGATTGAACACGAGCAGGAAAACTGAAAAAGGAAAGATGGTTTGAGTAGCAGATGACCTTGGAATTTTGCCGGGTTGTATAACAAGTAGCAGACTGAAAACCCACTCACAAATACTTGATTGTTCCTTTCACTGAATCATTTTTTATCGATAAGTTAAAAGAATTTAACATGAGCGACAGCTTCAATTCTTCAATCTTTATCATCATAATCCACATGAGTACCATTCGTATTATTTTATTTTTCGAGGGTGATAGCCATGATTACATTATACTATGGCACTCTATGGCAATACTATTCGAATTCTATCTCATTTTCCAAGAAATTTTACATGAAAACAATTCAATATCTTGAAATGTGAATTGAATTGCAATTTGAAATCTTATTGAACATGGATAATGGAGGTAATGATAAATCGTTTCTAAGGTGAATCTATCTTCAGTTCCCAACCACTTAGATGATTTCAAAAATGAAATCCATTCATCGATGATTATGACCTATCCGTATCAGAATAGATTGTGTATAATACTGTATTATAATAATAATATAATTGAATACTGTTATTCTGTGTAAATTCCGGTATAAAATTATGTGTATAGAGAACATGATCTATAGCATATCTTCTTGATAACAGGGTTACATTCGATCTGAAGGTTTATTTTAAGTCAAGTGACTTAAGTGACTTTTACTTTACTTCTTTACTTAAGTGACTTTTAAGTCTTGACTTAAAATCAAACTTCAGATCGAATGTAACCCTGTTATCAAGAAGATATGCTATAGCTCATGTTCTCTATACACATAATTTTATACCGGAATTCACACAGAATAACAGTATACAATTATTTTATTATTATAATACAGTATTATACACAATCTATTCTGATACGGATAGGTCATAATCATCGATGAATGGATTGTATTTTTCAAATCATCTAAGTGGTTGGGAACTGAAAATAGATTCGAGTTCTATCATCTATCAGTTCAAACACTTTTTCAACTCTAACCTTACTACTCAAATCCTTCCAATATTATCACAAACATGAAGCCTCCCCAAAGCTCAATTATAAACCCCCCAAATTTAGAAAAGTTCAGTTGCATTTTAAAAAAATGCAGAATTTCAAGATCGCAGTCTGCGCCCAACTGTGGGCACCCCTGACAAAAAATGGGACTCACTATGCGGAAAACTCATTAAAAAACGACAACTTCTATTAATAACGATAATAAATATACCACTTGACAATAATTTGAGCTCATCGCCCAAATCCAAGCACAGATAACATAGAGACCATTAAAAAAAACATACTTTGAAAATAACAACATTAAATTTTCTTCATGATTCAACACACTTCATAGCTAGTTATGTTCTGAGAGTTCACAAATTATTTGGGAGGCTATAACTTATTGTTTTTGGACTTATTTATAGCTGTAATATTTGAATGTAAGCTTCAATACTAACAAGCAAGGAGTGTCATCTCTACGAATGCAATTAGTGGAATTAGGATAATGCGAATGACTACAACACAGGTTTCTATTTTTTGTGGGTGGGACTGAAATAATGTTATACAATGTTTTCGTGTGTTCGTTTGTTGTATGATATGGGTGTGGTGTAGCAATAGAAACGATAGTGCTGAATTATTGTCTTTAAAAACACGAGAAATAAGAAATCAGGAGGAAACGAATAAGAAAGAAGAAGAAGAAGAAGAAGAAGAAGAAGAAGAAGAAGAAGAAGAAGAAGAAGAAGAAGAAGAAGAAGAAGAAGAAGAAGAAGAAGAAGAAGAAGAAGGAGAAGAAGAATATGATGATGATGAACTAGAAGAAAAAAGTAGAAAAGGATAGAAAAATCATGTAGCTGTAATATTAGAAATGTATTTAAATGTAGATAGGAAGGAATAGACTGAAGTTAAAAAAAAATAAGGTATACATGGTGGAGAATAATTCTTCTTACTGATAATGATGCGATTGAGTACTTTATCTATGTAGATTACAATATAATACTGGCTTAAACACATATACAGTAGCATCAATACAGCAAAGTTTTAGATTAATTTACACAATATAACATAAAAAAAATATTTATTGGATTGTATATGATATGAAGAAAAACGCAATTTGGAAGAACTATAGAAGATGATATTGTTATGCATCTGCTTGGTGATGAGAGATGATAGCCCCTGAAGTTAACTCTGTTTAATAATTCCCTATTAGAAATCGCTTCCTAGTGATTCGGAACCCACCCGAAGAAAGCTATGAGTATACACAACTTCATTAGCATTATCCATCAGCCCACACACAAGTCAAGTCTGGTGGTTATCTGAGAAAAAACTCGGCAAAAGAGGTATCAAATTCAAAACCCCAATGTGGGATCTGTTGTGTTGAAATATGAGGGATGGTAGATATTATAGATTAAACTTTGACTGTCAGATACTGCGGGATCGTTGCTTCCTAATGCAGTTTAATAATTGTGACGAACAAGAAAAGTAAAGTAAAGTATAAAGTAATAAAAGTCACATTTCCTAGAGAATTTGAGAAAAAATCACAAAGTCTTATGAAAAATATTATGTGCAAATGAAAAACAAGTGGAAGATCTTAGATAAGAAACAGCAATGAATTGATTATACGGGATGAAGAATTGAATAATATGAGAGAAAGAACGAACAAAAATGAATGGAGGCACGAGATAACAAGATAAAAAGCACACGATGACTCCAGAAATAATAGATATAAATGTATATACTAATTCAATAAACATATATACTTTAGTATTCTATGTATGACCTCCCGCTGAAAAGATATTTTTGATACCGTAAAGTTTGGCTGTGGTTTTTGTTCTAGGACTTATAAATTTATATTTGAAGCCACAGTTAAAACCTAACCTAACCTTCTTCTGTACATGGTACACCCTAATGTGCTCGCGAGATAAATCACGATTATATTATTATTCATGATTAAAATGCTAACTAACCAGCTACGGGTACAGTTAGACCTGGGTTGGGCTCGGCGAATTTCTGAATGTAAGCTTTGATGGATAGTGGTATTGTGTTACATAGCAACTAACATTGCAGGATAAGATGGATAGTTAGCAGTGGGATGTGGGGTGAATCTATTAAATACTGTAGTTCCAGTGAAATGAGAACTTTGTATTTCAATTAGGGCTGAGAATGTAGGAATACCATAACTAGGGAATACCTGAGAAGAGAACAACTAATAAAATAATTATTGTGTTGTACTATAGTTAGGCCTAAATGAAACTAGCAATTTTTAATGTGATTCATTTCGGATTGTCAGCATTTGTTGGATCGGAATTGGTTCATGTCATTGCTGAGATTGCGTTTTTCAAATAAGAGAGTGAGCTACACTTCAAACTGCCAGCAACTAAACCAGCGAAAAATGGGAAGTACTGACGTTATTTATGGAGATCTCATGGTGGATCTCACTCTAGTTTATATCAGCATTGCATAAACAATCTAGAATAATCAATCAAAGCATAACTATAGAATAAACAATCTAGTATAGAAGTTCTCTCTGATATAAGTTTCAAGCTACTCAAAATAAATCACCACTGAGACAAGAGAAACAAAAACCTTGAAGCCTTCTAATCCTTAGACATAAATTATGATAATTTTGGAGGTAGCAGGTGTAGTAGCACATATCATCGTAACTTGTGGCATCGATGCTCACATATTCACTAATCGTCCTCTAATTATGCTGTTTTGCTGCTATTGCTATCTCCCATCACACAAATTTCAACGGATATCTAAAGCTGGTACTTTACTGATGCTCCATCTCACTTATAATCAGCTCCTTCAATTTTCTCTTCTTCTACGTCATTTTAATCCCTCCTTCTCTCTCTATTCAATATTACTATAGATAAGTTTTATTTTCCTTCTCATTCTACTACTCACTGTGATTCACAATATTGCTCTTGACTTATTTGAATTTCTCACTCTTCTTCCTCCTCGTTTAGACTTCTTTTCCGCCTTCCACTCCTTCATTCTTCGATTTCCTCATTTCAATGATAACTTTTTCATTTTTCGCGTTTTATTCTTTCACATATCTGTTCTATATTCCCTATTTTTCATTCTCTATTGATTCACCAGATTTCTCATGTCCGTCTAATCGTTTTGCGTTCAATTCAATCTGCTTCATTTGTTATTTCTCTTTTATACTCGTATTTCTTTCTTATTTCCTCTTTCCACACTAGTTCCATTTCTCGCTCTATTTCTCTTGTACTGTAACCCTCTTTTACCCTCTTCCATCTCTTTCATTATTTCCCCTTCTTTCCTACTTCTTCTTTCCTTCTTCTTCTCCTCTTCCTTCTCTACTCATTCCTACATGGTTTATGGCTCCTCATTCCTCATCTATTCTGCCTCCTTCTTTCGCGATTTCTCCTCCATTTCATCTGATCCTTATTACACTTTTTATTGCCCTCTGTCTGATCAATGTTTGTTAATTTCCACTGTTCATCCCTTCTTTGTCTGTTCCATAGCAGCATCCTCCATTCATTTTCCCTCCATACTAGATTCTGATATTCCTCACATTCTTCCTTTTTGTTTCTTATCTGCGCCCTCTCATTCTTTTATTCAACCTCCTCTTCTTCTGTTGCATATTTTAAGCGCATCATTAATATTCATGTCCCATAAACTATACAATTTCGAATATCATAGCACACTTAACTTCTACCTCTCGCTGATTACGGTATCATTAACATAGAAATGCCTTCCAAAGTACACCACACGTCCAAAATACAGACCGGCAGCTTACTATAAGTTTCTAGTCAAACTTGCGCCAAATCCAAAACTAGCCACTTGAAACTTTTTGAACTCTAGAAAAAAAAACCGTCAACTGCCATAATAAATATTTCAAATTGGACCCTAATTATGTATACTAACCAGGGAGATCATAGGCGATTTATGAACCTGTCATGAGCAAATCAACTCATGACATCTTTATTAGTTCCAAGGCCACTATTTGAAGTTTGAAACTTGTTTAGTAAGTTATTTATGGAGCACATTCGAAGTCAAGAGACATGATGCCTGTGGGTTCGCTAATAATTATAAGTAAGGATTTTCAAAAATTACAAGATTTTTAGTTTTTTTCTTCTTACAAAATATCTCGATTTTAAAGTTGATGAAATATGTCATTTCAGACAGCAACGTTGGAAATATTCTTGTTAAACTTTATCCATTCATAATGATTGAGTCATTCCTGAAATAATCATCGTGATTTGATATATTTTATTATTCTCAACAAGTGGAGATCACGTACAAGGAATCCCGCTGCTGTATTGTGAATGAATATGTTCATTAATATTCAAATAGGCTCTATTCAAATAGTTCATGAATATGTCAAATAGGCTCTAGGCAGATACTGATTTTAGGTAGCATTAACAGCTGCATTAAGAAGAGAAACAGCTTCACTTCACATCTGTATTTATTTATTCATTAATAATCATTACATCACATCAATGTATTGGGAATAATCTCATTTGACAGGTAACTTGTCAGTACTAATACTCTAATACATACAATCAAAAAAATAAAAAAAATATTAGAAGGGGTATGTGGATAAAAGGTGGTAAGTAGCATTTTTGGGGAAAAATCTTTACGAAATCTCACAATATCAAATAAAAATGCTATAGTACTTTTCTTAAGGCCATCTTGGGTTTTAATATCTATAAAACCTATAAGGCTGCATGCATGTTCTTGGATGCAGCTCTAGCCTAATAAGTTTTTATAAAATTAAAATTAATATTCTTTTACTCATATATGTCCCAACTTGCATCCAATGTCACTGCGTCCTAAATGCGTCATCCCACACTTCAATAGGCTAATATAAAAAATATTGTTATAGTGTGTGTGAGGAAAATATAATATTATGTCCATTTTGTAATATTAATAATATGTTCGATTTATTATTATAGATTCAGAAAAATTTTGATGGCTGCTCAGATGGGAGTTATTGTTAAACTCTTTTTAAACAAACTAATGATGTGTTATAAAATTATCTTTGTTCTGCAAGAAATTATTTAATAAATTAGTATTATTTTTTCTTCATTAATATCATAGTTTTTTCTTAAAGTTTCCTCTCCCTCTCTAACTACCTGTGAAATTATTTTCAGGGAAAAAGTGAATCACTTATCACTTTTATCCATACAAGTTTGAATTTTTTTTGGTAGATAAAGGAGGTAAGTGAAAACAATTAATTGAAACAGTAATTAAAATAAATTTCTTCTTAATCTAAGTATTGCTAGGAGAAACATATTCAGTATATCTATTTTACAATATTTTTTAAATTCAAGTCCATAAATGGAAAAACTCTGAAGCCATTTATCTCCAAACTTTCCAAATGCTACTTATAACCTTTATCCACTTACCCTTTCATTCATTATTCAGGAAGAGTCAAGGATCATTAAGGATGGTAATGATATAATTATATTATATATAAAAATCAATTTCCCTGTGAATAAAACTGTGTGATTGAGTATATGCTTTTCTCTAATAACATTTTTTTGACTGCCTGTTTGAAGAGAATGACTGATTCAATGTTTCGAATTCTCGAATATCTGTTGGCAGCCTATTATAGAGTCTCATTCCTGAATAAAATGGAGTTTTTTTCAAAAGCTACATTTCTATGAATTGGAAATACGATAATATTTCTATTTCGTGTATTATATTTATGATTACGGTATCTGTACAAAATTGGAACTTATTGATATTTACTTTAACAAAAACTACTAGCTGGTAAATGTAAATGGAAGGAAGTGTGAGTATGTTAAGGTCTTTGAAAAATACTTTACATGAGTCCCTTGATCTCAGTCTACGGATGACTCTCAATACCTTTTTCTGCATGATGAAAATTATACGGCTGTCTACAGAATTACCCCAAAATATTGTGCCATAGCTCAATTAGGAGTAAACATATGCATAATAGACGGTCAATAATGTGTTTCTGTAGAGTGAGTGAAAAGAGTTGAAAATAACAACAAAATAGGCTTGGTTCAATTTTTTCATCAAGTTCTTAATGTGCTCCTTCCAGGAAAAATTCTGGTCGATTACAAGTCCCAAGAATTTAGTTGAGGAGGAGTATTAAGCTATTTCTAATGGTTGAAAGGTGAGTCTCGTCTATCCTCGTTTGATTGCGTATGGAACGAAATTGTATAAGGTGTGTTTCACTGCAATTCAATGAAGTCCATTCACTTCAAATCACTCGTTGATTGCTATAAGTGTATTCTTTAATTGAGTTACCAATGTGATGTGATCCGCGTTTGATGCTATTCAAGTTGTGTCATCCGCAAACATAATTAATTTGAATTGGTTGTTGCCTTAGGTAAATCATTAATGTACACCATGAAGAGCGGAGGTCCAAGGACAGATCCTCATGGTACTCTATTTAGATCCTGGTAAATGAAGAACATTTTGCAGAAGATGGATCTCTCACACATTGCTTCCTGTTGGAAAAATAGGAGCGGGGCCATCTTAGAGCTGTGCCTGCTATTCCATGAAAGCTCAGTTTTTCTAGCAGGATTTCATGATTTACACAGTCAAAATCTTTTAAAAGATCGCAGAATATGCCAGCAGCATGCTGCGATCGATCAGTTGCAAGTGACATATATATTTGACAAAATCATAGATTGCTCCAGAAATGTCCTTCTTTCTACGAAACCCAAACTGGTATTCAACCAATAATCCATCATTCTCAAAATGAGCAGTCAACCAAGAACCACCATTTAATATATATTTGAGAATACAGACAGTATTGCAACTAGTCTATAATTACTAAGATCATTGGGATCTCCTTTTTTAAGAAAGAGTAACACATTGCTGTATTTTAAAATGTCAGGAAACACACCATGCTTAAAAGATTCTATGGATAGAATGTAATGAATAGAAACAGTTCAATTTTTCGTCAGTATTATTGAGAGTATCAGTTCCATTTTACATGAGATGAAATACAGCAAAGGAAATGAGAGATAGGAAATGAGACATTTATAGGATGGAGAGATTAATATCAGGAGCAGAGATAACTTTTATTGTCTGGAATGAACTGGAGTGAACTGAAGTGAACTGAGTGATAAGGGAGAGATTAACACATTAGTTAGAAGAAATGATACTCCAAGAAGTTGGACCTTGTGATCAGAGATGTTCCTAACTTTCTTTAATTAAATAAGAACACAAAGGCTGAATGAACAATAGTAATAATAGTGTTTTTGTCAACTTTCAACTCAACATGCATTGAACATAGAAACCCTGGGTTTTGTAAGGATAAATCCTTTCAAATGCAATAGTGGAATAAACTAATAGGCTGAGCCAATAAAATGTTTATGACTCAACATTTATATCAAGGCATGTAAACTAATCGATTAGGATCATTATTTTATTTGGATCAGAAGCATTGAGGAAGATGATCAAACTCAAAGATTGATTGATAATCAATTATTAATGAAGAATGATACCTATATTTTGATTACTCGATATATATCCACAAGAATATACGTATTTATGGGATATTCATGAATTAATAAATCAATAACGTACAGTGTATGTTATATGTTATAATAATCTATAACTACCAGTGCAATATTTTCAAGAACATTAGGTGAGATTCACTCTATGACATCATCCCTTATAATTCGCTCCGAAGCTCCACGTTTAACTAATGCTGACAGTTGAAAATGAAACTCACCATAGCATTCTGATTCACTAGCGATTCACGTTATACACGATCAAGTAACACTATGATAGCTCCAGCCACGATATGCAAGAGCTCTAGAACTACTGTAAAATTTAACGGCAATTTCAGATTAAATTTCAATCATGTCATGCTATGCATGAAGTGTGTAACTTCAATTACACCCACTGCACAACTCACACTTAAATAATTAGACAAGCTATCTCGACTCCGTAACAAATGCAAAAACTGCATCTAGAATTGGACTTGTTTCACATTCCTAACAAAAACATACACCAGAGCACATTATAATATAGTGAGATTCACTTCACTCTGTCAGCATTGACTTAATGGAAAGCATGAATGCTATACATAAGGAATGCTGACAGCTGAGTGAACATTTTTTCAACAGCTTCTATAGTGAGATTCACGTGGAACTGTCAGCATTCCCAATGTATAGTATCAATATTTCCCATTCAACCAATACTGAAAGTTTGAAGTTAAAATCTCACTCTAGTAGCTGTTGAATTATTCACGATTTTAGACGCGTGAAGTTCACGTCCTTCAACCTGTATAGGAATTAAGCTGTACTTCTGTAGTGGACTGTACCTATAATGCCTCCTGTTCTGGAAGGTAGTGTCCTATATGGTACAGTACGTGCTATATATTATATACGTAAGATAAGTCTGAATGGTTATACTGACTGTATGAATACTGTATACAGTGAGCGGAAAAGCGGAATATAGATGCAATGCTGAAAGATATACGGTATCCTGTGGGCTTTGTATGGATCAGTATGTGTACTACTATTGTATAGAGTAGTGACCAAAATAACGATATGTATCGTTGTGTAGGTGAGGAATAAATAGATATACTCTAGTATAAAAGACTGGACAACATATATACCCATAACTCCAGCACGATAATGCGTTCAACTCTACTACATGTGCATTTACTGCTTCTTATTATTTTTCCCTCTTTCATCATCATCATCGTTTTCTTTTTCTTCCTCTTCTTCTTCTTGCTTCTGTCTCGATTCTACTTTTTCATTAACAAAATTAAATCAACATTCATAGAAATCAATCAACAATTTCGACACTATAAAGTACATGGGCTATAATACTTCCAATTACCTACTGTATCTAATCAGGATTGATTTACATTATATGCGTTGCACTAATACGAATAAATTTTCAGATCAATCAGTATTACCGGCCTACATGTAGTAGTATGGTATGTAGTACATATCATGTTGTACTACGACACACTCGGCCATCATGGACGCTCCTCGAGATGGTGGCAGAATATTCAGAACACTTCACCTACATTGCCACCAAAACTGCCGCCAAGCGGAGTTTGCCGGCATCATCATGGATAATGAACAATTATTTCAACTATAATAGATCACGAATATGATAGTGGTGGACTGACTGTTTGCAATTTTGGAAGCGTAATGGGACATGCTCCTTAGAACCAAGCCACACGAAGCGTTTTTTCAGACGAGTCAGCAGGGCAGACTCCAATCTCTGATTGTCTGACGTTCGTGAATCAGCTAACAGCCAATCGGAGAGCTTCCTGTCCTGCCGATCAGTATGCATTATTTGACAATGCATTACATTGTATTACATTCTATACTCACTGCTGCCGACTCGTATGAAAAAAAATGAAAGAATGCTTCGTTTAGCTTGCCCTTATGAGACTACTTGGTCGTGTGTTCGTGGCGCATAAGTCTGTACGTACCTATACATACACAATTGCTCAATCAACGCTTTCATGTTTCTCCAGTCTGCAATAATTTTTCAGGGTAAACACAGTATTAGACACTCCCCATCACATACTGGATGATTCATGAAACAAAACAGTTTCTTAGACATCAAGAAGTTTTCTGAACCATTATTTCCAAATTCAATCCACAATTAAGTTTTTTATACACTCTTTTTGATAATAATTGTTTCATCTATCTCAATTGAAAACCCCTGTTACATAGCATTCCTCACTAGTACTTCTCCTTCCTGTTCCACCTTCTTCTTTCTCCTTCACGTTTCTTCTTCTTCCTTTTCAATAATTTCTACTGTCATGAAGTTCCGTCTACTATTTCTCCTAGCCATCATTCTTCTCACACAAAATTCCTCTATTCTACTTCTTTCCTCCTTCTCCTTCACGTCATTCTTAGCACGTGCCTACGTTGAAACTGCTCTAGAATTTATTTCTAGTACAAAAAATTGCCGTGAAACAGCTGCAGTTCTTATGAACTACAGCAAGCAATGTACCAAAACTCGTAAAACTTTCATTCACGTTCATTGCCTGTACTTGTGTTTTATACCTTGCACAGGTAGTTTTACCATGAAGCACTCAGCACTCCGTAAATAGTACTATAAAAATATCCATAGCAAGGCCTGTGAAGGTACAGTAATATAAAAAGTCATATACAGTACATGAGTAGCAGCCTACCGTGAAAAACATATAGATCCTTATTGAGTACTGCATGTAGCTCAGTTTGAAGGCTATTGAATTCATTCAACAGAAGATACTCAAAGAATTTCTCATAGATCTACCTGTGAACTCTACTAATAATATTATAATATTCCTACTACAACTGCTAAATTTGAAAGAGATTTTCCAACTGCGAATAAGTTTGGCATAACTTAACAACATTCAATTCCACCGGTTTGCTGGAATCTTCATAATTCGCATCATTCTTCATAATTTCTGCAGTCTATACCTTGATGTATTATTCATACATATGAATATAATATTTATCACAGTATTGTCGAAAACCAAGTCCACCTGTTAATCCTGTTTGCCGAAAAATGTTGGATTGTTGAACATATATTATGTGTTACATTTTATATACGCTTATTATTGAAGTATTGTTGATTCTGCTTTCTACTTGACAGATCAGTATTTGCCCATCAACAACTTGATTAGAAATCACTGCTGGACTGTATATTTCACGTCGCACCCCTCTCCATTCTCATCGTCGCGAATCTAAAAAAGGGTCCTCTGTCATTCCATGGAGCGGAATACAAGATTGAAAGATAAAGTAGATTTGTATTACACAAGTTTATTTGCGATCGGTACTTCTTTCTCTCTTTCTTTTCGCAGAACAAATAATGGAATGACGATCGAAAAATAACGAGGATTTTTTTCGTGTGTGCCCTAAAACGCATCCGAAGAAACAAAGACAAAAAATGCGATGCGAAGAAAAAATAAGACGGAATTAGATCCTTGCGACGGACAACTTATTCCTATGCACGCATAACTAACTGTGGAGGAAAGCAAACTTGTAGGATTCATTGTTGAACAACATCGACATCTAATTGGATTTATGTTCAATCATCTGAATTTCTCTTCTGTTTCCAACTCCCCGAATTTATTTTTCGTACAACAGAAATATAATGGGTAATAAACAATCAAATGCAGCATTTCATTGCTGATTGGGAAAGGAAGTGAAATCGTCTTCAGAAATAATTATTTTGTTACAAAAGGGTGGTGCATTCGTTCGGAACAATGTTTCTGTTTGTTGGAATTGTAATTCGGTTGCGTTTGAAGCTAATTGGTTGCTTTTTTCATGAGGGTGCTAAACTCTCCAAAAGTATTTGGCACTGATTAACAATGATAGAGTGTTCTATTCTTAGAAATCGCTTCAACACCTGTTGTTTCTAGAGTTAGTTGCGATGTCAATCATAGATGTCAGTTTCCAACCAAAAACATTTTTCCGATTTTTTCTATTCGACTGAGAATTGCTACGAAACTGATTATTTAAGGATGCTGTGAGATTTCATAAAACCTTATAAAGTACGCATTTTTGAAAAAAACCTCATTATTGTCACTCACAACCGTTATTGTCACTCAATTTAGAAGTTATAAGAATGTATCAGAATAGAAAATAGCAACAAAGAAAGAAATTTATTTTTCTATTCAACAAGAATCAACAAAGATAATAAAATTACTTGAAAATCTCTCGAATTTCATAAATTGATGGAAGAATCGTCAAACTTGGTGCAATAAAAAGATACAAAACTTCAATTAACAGTACTTCTAATAATATTTTCAAAGCAATTCTTCTTTGGAGATCTGGCTGCACCCAGAGACTCATCAAAAACTTCAGGTAACTATTGAAGTTATAGTACAGTCAATAATGTGTTATATCTGTCAAAAATTTCAATTGCATATTCCATAGAATCAGTCAATATCAATCTGAATCAAAATTCATTTGTTTCAATTTTACTGAAAAGAAAAAAAACATTTGATTGGGTACAGAGTATCTGAGTTTATGAGTATTTGAGAATATGAGTTCGATTGTGTTCCAAGAAAATATGAGATGATATATGTCTATGGAAACAGGATAAGATAAACATATTTATTATATTTTCTAATAATTCTTAAATTCCTTAAAATATCAATACACCGACAATAATTATCATTCTCCTCAGGAATTCGTCACTTCAAGTATTTCTCAGCAAAATAACACAAGACATAATAATATTGAAGTACCAACAAAATAGATGTGAAATACAAACAGAATACCGTGAACGTTACATGGTAAGTAACATGCGTGGTTCATGTTCACGCATAGAATCAGTACACCTGTGATAAAAATTAACCGTTACCGTTACTGCATAAATTTTGCAGGTGGTACAAACGCCTGGAACTGTTACTAGGCGGCTACTTTCCAGGTGAGGAACGTTTTTGACATGTTTAACTGTGATTTAAAGGTGTTATCAAGCAACGCACAACTGCAGTACAATAATCATAACAATTTAACACGACTCATCAACCGGAACATAACCCAACGTTTCAAAATATCACGGTTATTCTAGCAATGTTTCAATACAGGCCTCTAATAATCATCCGGGATATAAACTGTGAAGAAAATTATGTCTGATCCTGTGTTCTCCAGCAGGTTTAAACGTCTATAATTCAGTATGCACGGGGTGATAACTCAGAAGGGTTATACTTCCATAAACACAATAATACTCATTATGATCAGCAATCATAATGTTTCCAAGGTGAACTATGTCTGATGCTAACGGTGTAAGAATGCTATTAGAGGTTAATGTGGCTTGAGTTACACGTATTGTTGCTGGGAAGGGTGCTTAGCTGCTTGAATTGTGGGGATGTTACCGGTGGAGATATTCTACTGCAATATATTCAAAGCTGAATATACTTATAGCAGTATATTCCCAAGCTTATGATTGAGATCCTTGAGTAAGGAATTGTTGTACAAAACATGCTAATCTAAGGTCAGTAGCATAGGTAAGTTTCCGAGAAACAGTGTTGGAACTTATAATTTTACTTTAAATACAAATGAGATTTTGATAATATTCCAATATTATTTGAAAGAGTACCTACCTACTAAATTTAGTGACAACAATTAATGACTTTGGTCTGTTTCTTGAAAATAGTATGTATAGTTCATTGATCAAGGAAAATCAGCTGTAAACAAAGGAATGATATCAGGGAAAACTCCAATGGAAGGAGAAGAATTCTCGTATTATTTGTTCAATCAAATAGGTATACGTAACCTTTAAACTGTAAAATGAACTAATAAACCTGCTACACACTTGAAAATAATAAAGTCATTTTTAACGTCACAAATTTAACATTACAAATATAAAATACAGTAGTCTACATTGGAATAAACCAACAAATAAGAAGCAACAGGAAATAATGAGTAGCCTATAATACAATATAACGAGGAAATTATGAGAGCAATGCGTTTTAAAATAATGAAATATCAAATTGCCTGCTTTTTAGGATTGGAGGATATGAAGGGCCACATTTTAACCCAATACATTTCTATCCGTCAATTGCTTATTTACTTGAAAACTTCTTTATTGCATGTCAATCGTAATAGTTCAATGAGATCTTATTTGCGCTTCTTGAGGCAAGATAAAGTAATAATCAATAACAAGATACTAACAAGTTCTACCTTAACTAGTAAAATTTATTTAGATCTTTATTTACAACCGTTTTCCGAATAGGAATTAACTATTATAGTCTTCAAATACGTAGTAAAACAATTACCGTACTCCATTTAACGTTTATTTATGAGGATATTTTATCGAAACCTATAAAAATCTGGTACTGACATCTCAGCTCACAGCTTACAGCCTGGATTATTCTAATTACTGTGTAATCCTCACAATTTATTGGTTCATAATATTTTATGAATAAGCTATTTCCATAATACGTGTAACAAGTTGCAGCCTAAAATAATATGCATCGAGCAATATATACTACAGTATAAAATTGAGAAGCATATTATTTATTATTGCTATTTACAAGGAACATAAAATAAAAGTTTTGCTAATATGTATATCATGCATGTCACGTTATTGCTTTGAAAAATATATATAGAATAGAGTTTTTGCATATAGTGAGATTCGCATTTAATTGTCAGTATAGGTTGAATAATGTTGTTATATTTATGAGGAATGATTAACCGGATTATTTAATGCTTAACCGGTATAAGCGGCGCCATAATACTGACTAACGTTGAAATAAATCAACGTTTAGAGTGTAAATTATCATAAATAGTTACAGATTTTCATGCTATTAGTTAACAGGATACTGGTGACCTTCAATATATTGAAAACACAAAATGTGGAGTGATGTTTTCTTGAATGTGAACTGAATTCAATATTAATTGATTTGAATATGCCAGTGAAGTCCCTTGTTCAACGTTCTACAGTGGCGAACTGCAAATATTTGTTCGAATAACAATAATCTCAAAATAGATATAATCTGACTGGTGGAAACTTCAAAACAAGAAAAAGAACATTATTTATTGAACTTACTCAAGGTATAGTACAAGGTATTCTTGGTTTTTCCTCCCGATTTGTGCTTCATTGCGAAAAAGAATAAAAAATATAATAAAGGGATATGTTTGAAAGGGAGAAAATTTGAGATGTATCAGTTCACTTTATACTGTGACGCAGTTAAGATTATGAGCAACAAATTATTTTATGGTGATTGAGAGGGAAAAAAAGATGAGTTCACTTAAATCGAATGAAGATTTATCCACAAATTTAGTACATACATAAACAAAATATATAGTTAGAGAAGAAAAGGATGAAACGTGAGCGGAAATGAATATTATTGATAGTATGTGTCTGTGTAAGAGAGAAGACTATTTTTACCTCCTCTCTTAGAGAGAAGTTGTAAGATTTGGAAAAATTTATCATGACTGATTCAAGGGAAGATAATTATGTAAGTCTGAAACCCCCGCCTGTGAAGGAAAAACGTAGTCTTATTCAAGAAGAGTTGAATGAAAAACCTGGAACTGTCATTTTGAAATAGCAAATTCTACCGTAAGGATTTAGGTAGACACAGATTAGAGGAGATCAAGTAACTAGATCAGTTCGAAACTGATCAAGAAATCAGTTCTGTATTATAATAAGCCGATGCTACTGATTAGAATTCTGTGTAGGTTATTCTAGAGACTCTTATTTGAATGACTGAACTTGAAGTTTAAGTTTTTCAAACTTCCTCTTTCGAACCTCTCTACAGACTGCATTGATTACCCCTCTTCGAGGACTTGATCTTCCATGACATTACTTACGCTAAGGTAATCCATGAAATTGTATCTGATTATGCTTAACTTGCCTTCAATACGTCAACTCAATAATTCTCAACTCGAATGAAACTTGATATAAAAATAGTCAAGTTACCAGCTCGAACGGAACTTGATTTTCATTATGGTATAATTTTCTGTCTGGCTATTGAGCCTTGTACCGCCCACCACTTGAAGGTGAGAATATGCTAACTCATGAGTGAACAAAATAATAATATTTTGAATCAGAATCAATTCAATCATTTATCACTTACATGGTATTAGATAGGAAACATGAATATAATTAAATTTATAATCACAGCGCGGATACCAACCTCATTTTCTCAAATTTCCTACTATAATAATCATTAGGGTGATTGGGTAATTCATGTACTTCTCATAATACTTGAACAGCTCTGCCAGGAATTCAAGAGGTCTTATCACCATGCACTAACATTATCCATTTCCATTTGCAACCCAATCAACAATCAATGTCATCGTCGTCTTCCTACAAGGATTAGGCAATTTGCCTGTTCCGACTTCAAACTCACCATCACATCCATCTTTTACGGGGTCTGCCCACACTTCTCCTTCCAACCGGGTTATACAACATGACTGCCCTGGGAATCCTGTCGCTCTCCATCCTTTCAACATGCTCTTTCCAGTTTTGCCGATTTTCTTCAATCTTCTGCCATATGGAAATTATGTTGAGCTCGCTTCTTATATCAACATTATGAAGCCTATCTTCCCTTGTGCACCCTTTTACTGCTCTTAAAAACCTCATTTCGGCAGCCTGTAACCTACTCCATTCTTTCTTCCCAGGTATCCAAGGTTCAGAGCCATATAAGAGCGTTCATCCAGGTCAATCAACTTAACCTCAAGGTCATCCAGGTCAACCACCCAACCTCAAGGTCATCCAGGTCAACCACACCCACCTCAAGGTCATCCAGGTCAACCACACCCACCTCAAGGTCATCCAGGTTAACCACCTTAACCTCAAGGTCATCCAGGTCAACCACCCTAACCTCAAGGTCACCAAAAAAAAAAAAAATTAAAAAAAAAATTAAAAAAAAAAAATTAAAAAAAAAAAATTAAAAAAAAAAAATTAAAAAAAAAAAATTTAAAAACACATAAAATGGGGGAAAAAAAATTCCCTCCGGATCCTGAACTGGGGTATAAAAGGAGTTGTTCTGCAAGGAGTGGGACATTGTGTCTTGGGCAGTCGTGCCATCAGTACGTGTGTGTACCACCAGTACGTGTGTGTGTGATTTTAGTATATTGGTTTTGGATCACTTTCATCTTTATCAACACCAAGAGTAAGTTGAACATTGAATTAATGAAACTCTCAATCAATGGTTAACACATAAAATGAGGTTTATTTCATACATGAGAGTTAGTTTTAGACAGTGGATCAGCCAATGAGGGTTTATTTCTTTATTATCATATTACAAATGGTAATACATTCGATATTAACTGATTGGTGTGATGAGGGCTACTGCAAAATTGAAACCGTCTTGGCCTCAGCTGGTGGGATGATTGGTGGCGGTGGTGGGTTGACTGGCAGCAATAGTGGGGCGACTGGTGGCGATAGTGGGGCGACTGGTGGTGATAGTGGGGCGACTGGTGACGATAGTGGGACGACTGGTGACGATAGTGGGACGACTGGCGGCGATAGTGGGACGACTGGTGGTGATGGTGGGACGACTGGTGGCGATAGTGGGACGACTGGTGGCGATAGTGGGATGACTGGTGGCAATAGTGAGTGGCTCAACACTCCACCTTGCACTCATAACAAAAATGCAATCACCGCAAGGACATGGTGATTCAGGGTCTGCTGGTGCCATTGCTGATTGAAGTACTGGATGTAGATGTTGTTGACAGCCCATGTTGACAGTAGAATGAGCACACCTCGACTGACTTTGTAATAACTGCTTCAAGGAAATCCAGCGATGTGAATGATGGGTGGAGACAGTTATGCAGATCATATGCGCAGTGGATTTTGTGGCACAGTTCCTTCCCCACTTCATGCTCTCCTGCGATTTTTAAGTACCAGTTGCTGACATCATTGTACATTGTTGCAAGGTCATGGTTGAACTTGCTGGATGACATCAGACATTGCCTGATGTGGAAAATGTTGTATTTATCCAGTCCATGCTCCCTGGATGCTAGAAAGTCTTCACTCCTATACTTTGGATCCAGTGAATAGGCTCCAAGAGCCAGCATGAGGAAGAGCATGACTTGAATGTTGGTAGCATGCATGTTGAATGCAGAGTGATGAGAACTGGAACAATGCAGAACAATATTATTTATTTATTTTATTTATTTATTATTTATTATTCTACAAAGGCGACTTCCTAGAAGTATTTAAGCCTAGGTGATGATGATCAGTATTAGTATGGTATGCAGTATTCAACTCTATATATAAATCACTATCAACGGATGTGGGGGATGAAGGTGGTGAATCGGTATCTTGGATCGTGGGTCGGGGATGGAGGTTCATAGGTGTTTATGTTCTAAGGATAATGGTCCGGAGCTGTATGGGGGAATGTGAATGGGGGTCTAGTATCTACTTTGTAATTATATGTTTTTTAGGTTAGGATGGATTACAACCACCAACTCGAAGAACCTAATTCATAATTAAACTCATAACTTGTATGTATGGAACCTAATTCATAATTACACTAGTCATTTTGACTATGTCATTACTCTATGTATTGGAACCTAATTCATAATTGAACTTGTCATTTTTGACTATGTCATTTACTCTATGGTGTTTATGTTCTAAGGATAATGGTCCGGAGCTGTATGGGGGAATGTGAATGGGGGTCTAGGATCTACTTTGTAATTATACGTTTTTTAGGTTAGGATGGATTACAACCACCAACTCGAAGAACCCAATTCATAATTAAACTCATAACTTGTATGTATTGGAACCTAATTCATAATTACACTAGTCTTTTGACTATGTCATTTACTCTATGTATTGGAACCTAATTCATATTAAACTTGTCATTTTTGACTATGTCATTACTCTATGGTGTTTATGTTCTAAGGATAATGGTCCGGAGCTGTATGGGAGAATGTGAATGGGGGTCTAGGATCTACTTTGTAATTATACGTTTTTTAGGTTAGGATGGATTACAACCACCAACTTGAAGAACCTAATTCATAATTAAACTCATAACTTGTATGTATTGGAACCTAATTCATAATTACACTAGTCATTTTGACTATGTCATGTACTCTATGTATTGGAACCTAATTCATATTAAACTTGTCATTTTCGAATTTAAGTCATTTTAGAATTAATTGTCAGTCTCAACTATCTACTTCAAAATTCTACTCTTTTGAACTTAATTTTGAATCATGAATATATATAAATATATATATAGAACTATAAAATGCACTGGTACTTACTCTTGGTGTTGATAAAGATGAAAGTGATCCAAAACCAATATACTAAAATCACACACACACATTACTGGTGGTACACACATACGACGGCACGACTGCCCAAGACACATGTCCCACTCCTTGCAGAACAACTCCTTTTATACCCCAGTTCAGGATCGGGAGGGAATTTTTTTTCCCTTTTTCTATTTTTTCCCATTTATTTCCGATTTTATGTGTTTTAATTTTTTAAATTTTTTTTTTAATTTTTTTTTCATTATAATTTTTTTTTTATTTTTTTTATTTTTGCGTGCCAAGCGTTTCGTAGGCTACATCTTTTAGCGTATTTCTTAAAATGTTCCATTCTTCCTCCACCGATGATGCAGTTGGCCGCATAGAGAGCTTTTGTGTTAGTCTGGTCTGATATAAATTCCTGACACTCTCGGTTTGTAAGAGGTGGACCTTATAAGCTTCGTTTTCTTCTTTTTGTGTGAGTTTCTTTCTTTTCCTCCACTTGGTTCACATCTGTATTTTCGAAGCTACTAAATAGTGGTCACTTGAGATGTCACTTCCTCTGTATACTCTAGTATCTTGAACTTGACTTGACATTTTCTTATTAACTATAACATAGTCAATCAACGATCTGTAGCCTCTTGCTGCCCAAGTGTATTTGTGAATGTCCTTTTTTTGAAGAAAGTATTTGTGATTTTTAGATCATTGAATGTACAGAAATCACGTAAATGTCTCCCATTCTCATTCAAATGACATTCTCCAAAAGTTCCTACCACCTGTGGAATTGGATGATTTCCAACATGAGCATTCAAATCGCCAGCAACAATGACATAGTCTGATTTCTTACAAGATTTCAGCTGTTGCTGTAAAATGTCATAAAACTCTATAGTTTCTGCCTTTCTTCCTTCCTTTGGAGCATACACACCAATCAATGTCAAGAAGCCTCTGCCTACTTTAAATCTGATTCTTATAGCTCTTTCATCGACAAAGGCATAGCTCTCTATTCTATTTTTCCATTTCCGGTCAACCAAAACCATCACTCCAGCACAAGCTCTCCTATTTTGTTCAACACCACTCCAAACCTCCACGTAATCTCCCCAATCCTTGGTGCCTTTTAGCTTTTTCTTGGTCTCGGTGATCACTGCTACGTTCACTTTACGGTGTTTCAGCTCTTTCATCAGCTCGCCCTCCTTCTTATTTACACCTCTCACATTCCAGGTTGCAAAAATAAATGTTTCCGTTATTCCAAATCGTTTTTTCTTTGGCAGTCCGTTTTCTTCATCCGTTTTTCCGGTCCTATCCGAGGCTGTTTGAAGTTCACCGGTAAGTCGAAGATCCCCGGCCGCGTTACGAGCGTTGCGCAGGTTAAGTTCAATGGTGGGGCCGCCACCTTGCTGCATCTGAACTCACAGGATTTGTATGAGGTTTACTTCCTTAGACAAGTTGCTTCCTCCTCAGCTAATGAGTCTTGTCTACCCAATAAATTAGAAAAGAAAAAAGAAAAAGATTAGTCAAGGAAGACCAGACAGAGAAAGTAAGGGAATAGAGAATAGCAAAAAGCTCAGTCAATAGAAGAAGCTATTCTAGATATGAGAGAGTTCCAGAGCAAAATAAGAAGAAGAAGGGTGATGGGAGAAGGGCTCTGGAAGTTGGAACCATGTCGCAGATAGCACAGTCTAGATGTTTTACTGTGGCAACAGTCTAGATGGAGGTGACTGCCGATCTGACCGAACAATAAATGTATTTTTCTAATACAAATGAAACCTCCACTTGAAGGGCTTATTGTAACTATCTTCAGATTTGAAATATAAGATAGTATTCCATTATAAAATGTTCAGTGAATAGAGCTTGAACGATGAATAATGACATATAATATTCATAGTGAAACATTTCAATGATTTTATTGATATTTTTTGTTGTGAATTTAAGTTCTTATTTAAAAAATTTGATCATTTTTTCGAGTTGAAAATGTGAGTTGGAGAACTTAAATGGAACATGATTCTGAATCTTTTACGAATTCAAACTGCATTTTCCATTCATCAGAGTAGAATAAGTTAGTAATATTCAAAAAACGTCTGAATCCAATTATGAAAAAAGTTGAAACTTCTACGTCTAGATGATTCCAAGCTCATGAATATTCTACAGATTAGCATGCATCAATAAGTGTATCAGTTTAATATGGAATCCGGTTGTATTCAAGCATCTAGACGTCTAGAGAACAACTTTTCTCAGTTTTTTCACCACAAAATCAACATTCGCCAGACTGACTTTGGTTGGAATTTTAGCAAAAAACCAGTAATGGCATCATCTTTTAACGCCGCATCTAATACTATTCCAGTTTGGCTCGTGAGTGGCTGAATAAGCTACTGGAAATTTCGTTTTTAAAACAGTGAACGTTAATCAAGTACCATTTCTGTCTTGTAATGTGAACACTAACAATAATAATAATAATAATAATAATAATAATAATAATAATAATAATAATTATTATTATTATTAATATGAATTATTCCGTGGCGTTTTTTTTTGTAGTCTCAAGTGTGAAAAGTGTGCATTTTTTTCACTATTTTTTCATTCTTCTCCAGAAATGAGAAGTAAATGAGAGGCATTTGAGGAATAATTTTAGTGTGTTGTTCATTCACCTATTCAATTAAAAACTAATCACTATAAATTTAATACTGTAAAATTCTATTACAAATTTTTAATTCAAAATTCTATTCAGTAATGGCGTGCGCCACCCAATTACTTGCGCAAGCGTGCATCCAATGTGAACATTGCCTAAGACTCTCGTCTCATTCAACAGTTTTAGAAAATTATGATCTCCTTTTTCAATAGAATATTTATAGTATTTATGGTGAGTAGTTTCTTATTAAATAGGTGAATGATCAACATACTAAAATTATTATGTCGATTGAGAAAATTCTTAAATGTTTTCGGTCATTTGGGACTCGGCTGAGTGAGAAAGTTCCAGTTTCAATATTTCATTAATTCTGTCGAATGGGAAAAAGTAGTTTCCGACTGTTTGGAAAAAAATATAGCTTTTCGGTCGTTTGGGATTCGGTCAATTGGCATGCCACCCGTAGGTCCATTGTTGTACATTATGGTTCTTGTGGATCTTATTCAGTATTTTGAACTCAACAGATTCAATATAACAATTAATAATAATAAGTGTTTCATATTGGGATAGTTTTCAAGAAAGCCAGAACTGGAAGAGCGTAGGAGACCTACACACCTATCAGCATTAATCAAAGCTCTTTTAGACTGGGAGTGGATCAATATTATTTAAGCTCTCCTGTAGAATCAGAAGTTTGAGACTACAGTAACTATATAACCATGGTTATATAGTTACTGTATTTGAGACTACAGTCTGTTATCCATGTCCAAATAGTCATTGGAGTAATATGTGTAAACATGGATCAAAAAAGCATGAATGGGTTCAGAAGTTTCGATACAAGAAAGGAAGAAGATTATTAGAATTATATTTTTATAAGGCTTATTAGGAGTACAGAATACGAAGTAGCCTTGTAAGATTACTTTGAAGACTAGAATAGGAGAAATAATATTTAGTATTATATATGAATAAGAAATGAGAGACCATCGAAGAATTACCTCATAGAAAAGTTTGTATTGATTGCCAATTGTATGGACTACCACGAAACCTGGGAAAGAGCAAATGATTTTTAATCATGTACCATACATCAATATTGAATGACGGCATACCTCTACTATGCCCTATTCTCATGTCTAGGAATACTTTATCGACTTGGCAAAGGAAATCAGTAACTTATTTTCAGCATGAGGCGGCAAAATAATGTGAAAACTCTTTTTGAAAAACGTTTTTCAATAAAATGACTATCGTGAAATTCACTTCAAACTGTCATCATCTCCTTCATATTACATCAATACTTCCCATTCAAACAATGCTGAAATTTTGAAGCGAATCTCACAATAGCTATTCCATCTCTTGCATACGCAATAACTAACTTATTTCTCTCATTCCCTATCACTTACTTTGTCACGTAGTTGTGCTTTACGACCTCTCTGTTCAGTTTGGTGCCTATGTAAATTAATTTTCGCTTGCTTTACGGGTGGTAACGCCATTTGTCAAAAGCAATACTAGAATTATGACATTTCTCCGCTGGTATATCCAGTTTCATTAGACCTGACTCCAAGCAGTCAATGAGAGATATTTCTATTTGAATACACCGACCTCGGATGGAAAATTTCACAGTTCTATGTGATTCTCACGAAACTCTGGAACCTTGCTCCAAGATACATTGAAATTTTCACTGGGCTCAAGTGAAATTCTCATAATATATTCAGTATTATAAGAATCCTTATAGTTAAAAAAACAGCTTATAGAATCTTGTGGAACTATAATCACAGCGAGGAAATCCTCAATTAGAAGCTGAATTTTGATTCGTTTGTGACAAAACAATGGTTACCCAAACGTTTAAATAGATGCAGCTTTAACGTTTATTTGAAAATATATATTCAAGGGTCGATAATGAGGAATAGTCAAAATACAAGGGGGAAATATTACAGTGCTTATGTTTATGTGATTCTCACATAAATAATTCAATGAAGACTTGATTCTTACTTCAAGCTAGATGTAACATTTAACTGGGCTCAAATGAAATACGGAGGCGGTTTCAACTCTAGGTTGAACATTGTGTCAATTGTCAAAGCGTAGAAAATCAACAAAATTAATGTAGGGATGGAAGAATCAATTGCATTTTTCATCTCAGTAGTTCCAGGTTATATTTAGGAGAGAAATAAACAAATCACTTTGAATTAATAATATTGAAAAATCACAGAGAGTAGAATGATATTCACATCGGAGCATGTCTTGTCAATTGAAAAAGTGTACTAGACGTGATCCATTCATTTCTAATTTCATTGCAAATGAAAAACTAAACTACATTCGGAAATTAGAATGGAATAAAGTTCTTTTCCTCCAAGTATTCATAACGTAGAATTGGAAACGTCAAATATGAATTAAATGAAGATCTGAACAAATCATCATGTAAACTCCTTAGTGATGGAACTGAAGTAGAGTGAAGTGAGGGCTTCATGAGAAAAATATCTGGAAATTCCATAGACTCCCATCCGAAAGAGTTCCATTAAAAGAAAATTCAATTCAAGTAACACAGACACGTCCAATAACTTACTATTTACATAACAAGATTATGAATATGAACCGTGGGTGGTGGTTTAGTTTCAACAATTACCGCAAGATGGCTCTGATTCCTGTGGAGGAGGTACATGGTACCACCTTGAATTATTGAATTTGTTCTGCACGAATGCTCTCCGATTCAACTTAGCAACAATTCTCAATGTTAACTAGTATTTGACATCAATGAGCTTCCATTGCTGTCGCATTAACCGTCGTAAATACGCACTTAATAGTCCGACTTTATTTGCAAAACTAACGAAGCTGATGAATTTATGCTAAGTATTGCATGGTTTACGGTTGCTTGCAACTCGTTATGGTCAGGTCTTGGGTGACATAAAAACCGCCCATAAAGTTAGGCCTACTCTAGACCGACCTTTTTGAATACACCTTACATGTAGAATCTTGTCCGATTGAGCAATAATGGATAGATCTACTGAGTTTTATTATTTGATTTATTGAAGTGAATAGTAAATAGATTAGCGTAGAATACTATGAGTTTCCAGAGAATCTCAAAGAGATGCTTTATACTTTAATCAATAGTAGACAATACTAATAAGTTTTGGCAAAATCAGGATTTTGTAAAACACAAAACTTGGCGTATGTCGTGAAATGAGTTTGTTTTGATTGGCATGATATGCCAAATTTCAAGTTTTCAAGTTTGAACTGATAACAGCTATCAAGTTGATAAACATTCCACATAAGCTCTTCATAATCTGTGAAAATAGAAAATATCGTACAATCATACGAAAATCATGAAGTTAATCCTCTTTAAACATGGATCAAACTTTACAATCGAAGTGTTATATTCTTTTTTCGGAAAATTTCACAAGTCAAATATTTGAATTAAACCGATTTGATACATTGAAAGAAACTAGCAAAGATAAAGACGCCACCTCTTCATAAAAGAAAATGACACAAAACGAGGAAATTCAAGGAAAATGAGTATTTTCCCAACAATTTGCCTTATTATTTCATCTACCAATGCTATTACATCAGTGTGATATGTATCGTATCGTAAATTCAATCGTCCTGGATTAATCCTATTCAGGTAAACGTGTGACGAGTTATTTCCATACTCCTTACTTTCGTGAAAGGAAACCAAGGAATAATAAACAAATTGAACTTGAAGAAACCCCCCAAACTGTACCCCCAGTTTTCCTGACCGATTGAAACTCGAATCCACCACGTTGCGTAATACGACATCGTCATTGAAAGCGAAATTACACATTATTTGAAGACCATCGTCCTTGGCGAATGCATATTATATGACCGCATCATTTATATGAAGTGACTATGTGTATATATGAAGCGAATATGTATTTATATGTGAAGTGAAGATGATATCGTGGGAGTTCAGCTTGTCCACATGATAATAGCACTCACTTCCGGTCACTAAGTACCGTGTCCATCATTAGTAAACATATCTATATGTATATTGAGATGGAAAACATGATATATAGATGTTCATCATTTTCATATAACGTGATTCACAGTAGCACTCATGACAATGTCTGCACCAAATAATGCTATAATATTATGCAGAGGATGTTCTTGTTCGACCTTGGTATATAGCACGTGTGATGGACATTGTTTGTTTATTGTAATTTGGTGTAGGAAGAGAATATGTTGATGGAGTTGTCATCTGATGTAATGTGAGGATTGTTGGACATTATTGTCTCACTACAATAATGTGTGTGAATGTGTATATTGTGATCGTCACAACTTCTTTAAAGTTATGAAATACATTTTTTTGCTGAGGTTGATGCCCAACCATGAGCTAGGCTTGTGCGTGGAAAATAAGGCGGGTGATGATGAAATATAAGTACAGGTTTAGGTAGGTTCCGAACCACCCAATTGCATAATGAATCTTACATGAACATAAGGAATATAAGGAAAAATGAGAATACCAAGAAACTGAATTTGGATATAACTGATTCAGAAGAACTAAAAGAAGTAACCAATTATGATGTAGGAAAAACGTTTCATCGTGGAATTAATGAAAGCTATAACCACATTCGAAGAGAATACTATTGGCCTACCATGTTTAATCTTTGAATCCTGACAATATAATTATTCTCAGATCGGTTCACTATTGTTTTGATCTTGGCTGGAGTTGAAGATTGATTTTGATGGAATGTATAGGATGTGTTTGATGTTATCGAAAATACGAGAACAATAATTGAGCTATTGCGGAGCAGCGAAAAATCATGAGTTATTTGCATGTTGATTCAAATGCATTATAGTCGATTAGTTTTCCCACGACCAAAATCATGCAAGAATCCTCCCCCATCCACAGTTTGTTGTCTTCTTGGGGGAATTCCACGCCATCTGTAGACAGACATTATTGTAATAATATATCATAGTCTATTTAAAATAATGTATTGTATTGATAATTGAATTCATGTAATTTTACATCTTGTAATGCAATGTGGAAAAATAAATTGACATATTTGGAAGTACAAGTGCAATAAACCAAGTTGCACCAAATCATCAACTAACTTCCATTCATCTAATGTGCAAATTCTTGCACTCTGAGAAAAATTGGACACAGTGCAAACAATTGCACCGAGACTACTGCTGGCACAGTTGTGCTGCGTGCTAGAGCATGCTAGCCTAGTGACACACTGACAGATTACGCTCAGTACTCCACCTCTCAAGCAGATCACCTCTCGTGGGGAGCAAGCTCCTCCTCCTTCCTACTCCACGGAGTGGAAGGAAAGAGGAGGAAGAAGAAGAATAAGGAGAAGAAGAAGAAGAAGAAGAAGAAGAAGAAGAAGAAGAAGAAAAAGAGTAGAAGGAGAATATGAGAAAGGGGTGTAGAAGGAGAAGAACAAAGAGGAGTCGGTGAAGATAAAGGAGGAGGAATAGAAGAAGAGGAGAGAAGGAGAACGAATTTCCAGAAACCGGTCATCGAAGCTAAGTCCGAGCCGCACGGTGTGCTTCTCAACAAGTTCAGTCGACCGTCGAGCGTCGATCGAAGCGGTCGGAGACGCGAGTTGCCTTCCAGTTGCCAACCGGCTGCTTACGAGTCGCACGAACACGCATGAACCGATTTGAACGTACGTTTCCCAACACTAAATTTTTCTGAAATTCTGAGTTTTGCCGCGTGTTTTCGGGGACTTGGCGCGCTATAAAATGTTGGGGAAATTGAGGGAGAATTGAGTTGGTTTTGGCGCGTTTTTATTCGTTTTCTCGAACATTCAATTTTGGGAAATTGGAAATTATGAGAATTTGTGGAGAAAAGTTGTAGTTGAACATTTGTAAATTCTATCTGAGAATAAATCTGTATTTTTGCGGTGATTTTTTATTGTTCTATAAAAAATCTTGGTGAGAAAAAAGCTTGAAAAATAGAAGTTTATTATACGATATGAAGACGTTCTGATCAAGTTTATCTATCACTTTTTTCGAATGAACTAATATGAAAGTTAAATATAAAGTGCCTGGAGAGTCTGGGGAGTATTAGGGTGAAGTTCGGTTATAAACTTATAATCGAAGAAGAAAGTGGAAAACTACGCGAAAAAATTGACAAAGAAGGTTGAAAATCTAATCAAATCGAAGATTAAATACTAAAAAAGCTGTATATAAAACCCGGTGAACCGCAAAACTGCATATTTATTGATGCGTACAAGAATCAGAAAAAGTGAAGATCTTAGCGTTCATAAACACGAATAGCAACGAAATTATTGAACACTACCCCAGAAAATCATTGTTTCCCGGAAAATTTCGGAGCTGATTATCACGCGGACTATTTATTATTTGTTGAATATTCAAAAGATTTCGGGCACTGTTGACTTTGTTACCAGCAAGTGACCGGTAAGGAAGTGATAGTGTTTCATCAGCCAATGACTTCTTATCATAGCTGGATGCTGAACGATAATTGACAGTTCGAGAACAATGTAAGTACACTTTTTTCAATACAAGATTCTCAATTGCCAACACAATATGATTTTAATATCAGTCTTCTTCTACTTCTTGTCGTATTCGAACTAAATAAAATTCGCATTCATTAAGGCAATCTGAAGTCTGAACTGCTCGGAACTGCAAGACGGCTGCTCTGAAGATTTCTCCGTAATCATTCCAGTACATTTTTGAGCTATGTTGTTTTCCTCAAGCATGCTGGAATTTGTTATAGTTATGAATGACGAATAAGTGGAACTGAACATAATTTTTAAACGATACTCTCTGGAATATTGTTTCCTGCATTTGATAATAATAGGCCAACCTACAAGAGTCTTTGACACTGAAATATTTGTATTTAGTATCTAATATCTTCAACATTTTCGGTATTGTATCTCTCTCAATATTCTTCATATTGGCATCGAATATACTGGTATTGGAATAGGATTTAACATGCCTCTTGTCAGGGATAATCATCATTATATTTTTCTTCAGATTATATTGTCAGATCAACTCGCATTCCGCGTCTATGAACTGAGCTGCAATGTTGATATTTTTGATGGAACCTTTTGATTGATTCTCGAATAAGCTATTGTTTTCAAAATCAAAGTGCTCATTCACCATCAACCAAACTATGTTGCTCTTACGTCTATTGTCTTCAATTCTTTAGATGATGATTAGCAAAATCACGTTTATTTTCATTCTTATATCAATTTGGTTATTTCCTTAAACTCAATAAAGATCAACACAAATTGTTTCTATTTCTGGCTATGAAATAAGTATAATTCGATATTTTGACGAATTTTCACTAAACATCTAACAATCGAAACTACCGTACGTATTCTTGCTGAGGAAAATGCAATCCTATTCGAACATTTGATAGTTGAGAGTTTAGCTTGCGTGGTACGAATGAAAGAAATGAGGAACGATAGTATAATTTTAGTTGGGAACAAGAGATCAGAGTAATTTATCAGGTAGAGGATAACATTAAAATTGCCTACACTCTAGACATTTCGTTAAAGTGAGTCTTGTAGATATTTGGAACATCTACTGACATCAATAATGATGTGAAGTCAAGAATATCGAGTTTTTCCACGAAATAATCTGCAATAGGAATTACCGAAGGTTATTGATTTAAGCATGTTATCTCCAAGTAGAAAATTCCATTCTGAACTATGTATTCATCTAAGTTTGATCATTCGTTACACCCAGGGATTTCCCTAGGCAAGCTTTCATATCTCTAATGATTGCGGACTCTTATTAGTTTATAAGCAGAACTGATCATAACTCATAGGCATAATAATTTTCAATTTACCTGTCATTTTATAGCTCAAACGTCATGAACTTCAATGGAAGCCCTCTCGGAAATACTATTACATGGAATAATGAGAAGCAGCCAAAATCAGACAATCATATCAATCCCAATTACGAGTATTATGGTATATCATGTTAGAAATTATTCTCGAATTAATGAAACTAGTTTATTGTACAGTAGCAGAGAATATGAAACATCACTTGTGAAGCTCCATCACTCAAGATTCACTAATTTGAGTATAAATAATATATTTGAATATATCACTTTTATATATTTAATCTAGTATCTCATTGCACACGATCGATGTAGTCTCGGAATTACGGTATTTCTTGGTATATTTATAAATTATTTTCATTCATCTGTTATTAAAGATTTTATTATTGAAATTCTCAATTGCAATAATAATAGGCCATCTTAGATTACAAATTGATTAGAGTTCCCTCAGAGATTTCGTGGATTAAATGGAAACTGTATATATATTCAATCTCGGTTTTCAGCTGGATACTTGAGATCTGGTTTAGAAATCATCTCGAATAATCTCTAAAACAATAGAATGCAATATATTAAAAAAATAACAGGTAATCAAAAGTTATATTATGTCAAATAAATTTCATAATTAGGAAGTAGATGGATATTTTTGTAAAAAGTAATGTTATTTCTAAAATCGTTCACAGCAAGCATAGCGATGAAACTCTTCAATTGATAAAGCATTCAGGTACACCTAGAAATATTAATACACAATAATGTAATGGGAGAGTACAGAATCTTACAGAGTGATAAAATAAGGAAAATCTTGACTATTGTAATGTTTTTACAATAAGTATCAAGTATATTTAAGTAAGTATCAAATTAAGTATTTGCGACTGAACAGAATCATGTTTAATCCCGCAATGAAGATTTCATTGTTTATGCAATAATTACAGATCATATGATTATGATAGGGATAGAACAACAGGCTTGGCCCAAAACTATCCTACTCCCAAATTTTCATATTGAGTAAATTTTTCAAAAGAATAGGTTATGCTTCTATTGTTGAAAGTTCAAGTCCGATTTTCGTCCAAAAATATATATGAGATTGCGGTGCTGCCGTAACAAGCGTCCGACGAGCAAGTGTAGACACAGGGGCTGTGCCCCAACATGTCACCCGGCTGCTTGATGTAGTAGCAGTAATTGCCGAGGTACAGCGATGAACAGAATCGCTTTATTCCCAGGCCACCGCCATGAACTCTAGTAGTTTTGATGCAGTAGCGTGCTCCGAATATGTGATTGCAGCTGACAGGCTGTACTGATCTGTCATCATGACATCTCCACAGTCAATGTTATCAGGAGTAGAGCATTGGTAACAGTCGAAGAATCCGCTGAAGCAAAGCTTCCAGAAATGCTACAATCCACTGAAATAGTATGATGAAAGCTACATGAAAATTTACTATCTGCTGAACAGTATATCTTTATCGGTACAATTCGTCTTCAAACAATCAACACTATACTATTACAGTATAATACACTCCCCATAACTACACATTCAATACTTTAAAACACTAGTCTCTTATAACCTATCTACAGTATTAAAAAGTGAAAATTCAATCTAATGGTTCAGAATGGTTGATTTTTCATCAAGCTGACCACCGTGGCCTACGGAATGAACAGTCACCGTTCAACGATTTCAACCAATCATAGAGGAGCTATGATTGTCATTGGAACCGCCCACTGACCAATAGGAGAACTCCTTGAATTTGGAGGCGTTAGTGATACTCTTAGCGGAATTATCCCAACTAAATTGTGTCGTATTATTCCAGAATTTTATATTGTTTACTAAATATTCAAGATATCAATATTTTCTCTGACATCCAATTTTTCAAATAAGAAATCATGCATGCCTCATTTCCGCAAAAAATTCCAAAGTCGATTACTAAAACTATTTTTTTATAATACATCAATACAAGCAACCGATAATCTTGTACAAGCTTATCAGACCAATTCCAATAAGCTGTTCAACTTTTAAAGCACCACTTCCGATTCCAACGATCACTTCACATGCGAAACTCGCTACGCTGGGTAACGCTCAACTTCACTATCTCAAATTATTATTATATTCACTTGAGAGAGATCAACAAATAGGGAGAGACTATCACCTCTAATCATAGAAGGATGCTACTGGTCCATTCGAAGACTCACATTCAAAAATATGCATTTACTAAAGATATTTATGGGAGTCGTATATATACATTCGTATAGTGTACAGAAAATTATTGATTGTACATACTGTACACGCAGTTAAAAGCGAATGTAGTGGACCTCTTTGATTCTACATCGTGGTCAAACTATAATCCCAACCATAACCCATAATACCAGTATCATAAACACGCATACTGAAAGGAGATAACAAGGCAGCATAGTGTAGTTTACGTTGATTATATAAAATGGTACACAATATCCAGTATAGTGCATACCTCGAGAACCAGAATGTATAAGTATTCCGCCATTGAACAGAATTGGAAATAGGTACTTGATAATTGTAATCCAATAGAGCCACGATATAGTTATGAAACATCGAATCTTCAATGCATGTTGATGTTAAATGGATGGTGATGGTGAAGTATACTCAACTGAATTGTGTTATCTTTAACACAATCCTGTCCTGTGCTTTAATGCTTGGTGATGTTTATCCATGATATTGATTGATGTTTAAATGTAATTTACAAATTCTGGTCTAGCAAATTCTCAAATTCACAAGTTATGGACTAGCTATGATTCTTGTATTAGCGTCGTGTCTTATCTATGCTAAAGTTTATCAAAACATGAAAAGTGAAGAGTGTAGGCTATTAAAGAGAAACATAATGAAAAGTATATATGAGTGAGGAAAGATGTTATCAAGTCAACCAAATTCAGCTCAACTTTTTTGTATTAGCATCGTGTCTTATCTATGCTAAAGTTTATCAAAACATGAAAAGTGAAGAGTGTAGGCTATTATAAAGAAACATAATGAAAATTATATATGAGTGAGGAAAGATGTTATTAAGCCAACCAAATTTAGCTCAACAAATGAAATTAACTCATCGAAATGATACGACCTGATAGTTTCTGTTAACTCTCCACCTCAAATAGTTTAACAACTTTTCAAATCCGTGAATTAGTTTCAAAAACATCCAAACATCTTATATGAGATAGGTAGTAGTGTCATGAAGTCAAAAAACGCATTCAATTTCGTCGACTATCAAAACTGATTAAATTAGTGGTTCACATGTCAACAGTTCGTTTCTGGCCGAAAATTATTATTCACGCTGTTCAAAAAACTTGTAATCGACCAGGAACGAAAAATGAATAGAAGAATGAATTATTTTCAGACATCTGTTCATTAAAAACTGGTTGTTGTACTAAGTGAATCCTCGCCAAATTAAACGCAAACAACTGTAGCACGAAATATCAATTACTGGCACGAATCATAGGAACACTGTCGAAAAAGTCAAACTAAAAAGAAAAACTGCCGCAATTTTTGAGAGAAAAACTGGTTTACGAACTAATATTAGCATGTTCTTGGAAAGAATCTCAGTGTCAGGGTTATTCTCATGTATATTGGTCTGCTGTCAACATGTGAAGTGACCTTCCAATCTGGATTACATAAAGTTCCTTGCATGGGTATGACTGCTTTTTCGTCAACAATAATATATGGGCATACCGGTATGAGGAGGCATAAAGCAGTGCTTCGGAGTAAATGAAGCATAAGTTATTATTCAAATTATATTCATTCGATAAATATTGAACAGCTATTCTATAATTTCACGTACCGTACCTGATAAAGTATGATAAATAATCCTTACATAATATTCAAGTACTTGAAATGTAGTTTGTACAGAAAAGAAAAGAGATTAGCCTATCGGTTACATAAATGATGTACAGAATTCACTCCTATTTCGATAAAATGGTGCTGATTGAATAAAAAAGTTAAATTATATAGTGGAACTCCAGAATTCCTGCTTGGTATTCAACGAGGCGTCGGTATATTCAACCAAAGCAGGATTTTACGTTCAAAAACTGGATTCAAACTAACTATTTCACAAAAATACGGGAATTCTGCCTGTAACTGACAATACCCCGCCAGTACAAATGATTTATCTTCCAATCTATCTGAAACGCAACTAGTATTGAGAAAAAATAACCTCTTGGTATTTCATCTCCCAACTATGACATAATCGCACCGATTCCTCCACCGATTTTCCTCCTACTTAAAATTCGGATTCGATTATTGCACCTCAACCTATTGTGAACACTCGGCTAAAAGCTATTAAAAAGTTAGTTAGGAAGGCACTTGAATTTCATGAAACATCAGAACCAAGGCAGTAAACCGCGAAATACTAATAACGAATGCAAGTCACGATCAACGAGTATCCTATTCCCCGCCAGTTTAATAGTCTATTCAATCGTTAGTGAAACGAAGCTGAGATTTCTTCAATGTCGTTAAATTGAGCAGAGAAACACGTGCTGTGAGTTAAGCTTCGTTTGAAAGAGCTCAATCAGTAAGATGATCGTTTAGCCGGTAGAAATCTGAGAGATTGACTTCTTTTATCTCGATCATGAAAGATGGTAGATATATGGAATAGCCTGCTTATTTATTCTATACGAAGTATCCTTAGTCAAAATCATTTGAAAATCGAATTCTCACACAAAGCACAATTATGCACCCCTCTCCATGAAATTCCTGAATTCAGTACCAGCCCACCACCACAAACACGGGTCGTCAGTTTCATTTTAAACACCGCTGGCCTTTGACTGGAATAATCATAACAGTCAATTCGGAAATGATTGTGAGATTATGAAGATACTACGTTACTTACTCTATAACCTATTTAGTCGTCAGATGAATCCAGTGCTTTAGAAGCGGGTAAGAGTTTGATCCTTACAATAATATAATAAAATTCAATTAGAATCAGCACCTCTCACCTAACTGATCAAGTTTTTGTGAAATTTCTCATATGACATTCTAAGTGTCACTTATAGTTTCACATGAATCGAGTAGGTATATAACCTGCCCAAGTAGTGAGCCTTTTACATGTATTTGAAGCTATTAACAACTTAGAAAGGTACTTAGATGAGTCCATAGTCTTAGACATACTGGTAATGCATGACTGGCAACAATAGTACTCATACCAAACATGAAACTGGACTAGAACTTTACTCATTCCATTATTTTCAATTTTTATCCGTTCTCCGGTAGTTCCACATGGATTACGTTTTCTTTCTGCTTGGTTCGTTTTCTTTGCAAGAAATAACGTGTGTTCGAGAAATTTTGAAAGATCAACCAGTGTTTTTTGAATTCAAATGGGGGAACGGTTAATATCTCAGCGAAAGAGAACAAGAACATTTTGAGAAAGAAGGGAGAAAAAGAAGATGGCAGAATACTGGGAGGGAAGGGGGAATAAGGAGAAAACTAATAAGGAGAGAACTGTTGCGATACTAGCGACAACAGTCACAGTTCATATACTCGGAACAATCGGGGTTTCTTCAGGTCAATGTGACCATTCAGATTTACTTGGTTAATCCTATTCTTCTCAATATTTATGATTTTCTTACTATATGACACTCATAATAACAGTACTCGTGAGCTAGGGAGAATTATTGATAGAAGAGTGCAGAACGTAAACAAGTATGAAAGTACTAGTTACAATAGTGAAGGAGTCGCAATGACAATGTCACAATAGTCTAAGTGAAATCAGATGTGTGTTTGTTGGAATTACATGAATTATATAATAAATTGTAGAACCCTTCCAGTTTCATCTTTTTCGACTTATTTTTTACTTTCGAACAATTTCGATCAAATGCAATTCAAGATGGCGGCTAAAATGGCGAAAATGTTGTCAAAAACAGGGATTTTCGCGATTTTCTCGAAAACGGCTCCAACGATTTTGATCAAATTCATACCTAATATAGTCATTGATAAGCTCTATCAACTACCACTAGTCCCATATCTGTAAAAATTTCAGGAGCTGCGTCCCATCTATGCAAAATTTGATTTCATATTCCCAATTATCAGGCTTCAGATTGATTGATTGATTGATTGATTGAGTACTTTATTTATGTAGATTACAATATACTGGCTTATACACTTATATACAATAGCTTACAATACAGCAAAATTATAGATGAATTTACATAATATAGACTAAGAAAATAATTATTTAACTGTATATGATATGAAAAAGTAATTTGTAATATAATAACTATAGATATTATATTGTTATGCATCTACATAAATTGGCGGAGCTTTGGACATATCAATGTCCATTCTTCGGAAAGAATATTAAAAATATCCTCCCCACTAACTCTCTACCAAAACGTTAATTTAATTAATTGAACTAAGGATTTATTTATTAATGGAAATATTGTAAAAGTTTCAATTAATATAAATATTTAAGAGAAAAAAACAGAAAATTGATAGAGTAAAATAATTATATAGGTAGATAAGATCAAATTATTGATTAATAAAATGAAGTAGGCTGAAAGTAGATCAGGGTAATCAACTTTAAGTAATATACAGCAGTAGCAGTGGATAATTAAAATAACATGAGTTTATATAATATATATACAATTCATTCTATAACAGGTTTAAAGGTTTGTATTTGTGGGATGGGTGGGGGATGGTTGTCATGTGATCGTTCTAGGGCCAGACAGTTTCAGTCATTTGTTCCAAAAGATGTTTTTTTAAAGTCAGGATGAAGCTCGCTCGGCTCTCGATGGACCTGATAGAAACAGGAAGTGCATTCCATGCACGACAGGCACTGACTAAGAAGGATTTTGTGAAAATAGTAGTTCGATGATTGGGTATCCTTAAAGTACTTTCTCCGGTTCTAGTATGTGAAGCATCTATCCTCCTACCTTCAGAGACAAATTTGAAATCATCTTTAAAATAGTTCGTATTACCGTATTCCAAGATATCTCTAACAAGCTTGACTATTCGGAAAAGCCTTTGATCGGGAAGCTTTAATGTTGAACTAGCAATGTGGGCTGGGGTGATATGATCATGGCGTTGGAGAGAGTAGACGAAACGTAGACAATAATTTTGGCACCGCTGTAGTTTATCATTCAGAGTGACTTGCATATCGTTAAGAACAGAATTACAATACATTAAATGTGGAAAGATGAGAGATTGAACCAATAATAATTTAATGTTTCTAGGGAGAATATCGTGCATTTTCTTTAATGCATGCATGGCTGAGATCACCTTTTTACAAGTTTTGTTCACTTGTTCTGACCAGTCAAGAGTATTATTCATATTGATGCCTAAATTTTTTAACTGAGCTACAGTAAGGAATGTCATTACCGTCTACACTAATTTTGTGAATCGATTCAAGGTCAATATTTTTTATAAGACGAGAATATCCAATTATAATGGGTTGTGTTTTGATGGGATTAAGCTTGAGGCCATTTTTCTTTGTCCATTCCACTATCGAATTGATATCCTGATTCATTATTCCAACTGTTTCATTAATTTTTGTTATGGGACAGCTTAAATAGATTTGAAGGTCGTCTGCATAAGTATGGAAACTGGAGAATTTGATAACGGAAGAAAGGTTATTAGCATACAAAGTGAAGAGGAGAGGGCCTAAAATTGAACCTTGTGGTACTCCATGCATAACGTTTTTCCAAGTAGACTTTTTGTCACCGACAGATACACATTGTTTCCTACCTATTAGATAGGATTTAAACCAAACTAACAAGTTGTGACTGAAACCAAGAATAGCTAACTTATTCAGAAGGACTGTATGATCAACAGTATCGAATGCTTTAGAAAAATCAAATAGGGTGAGGATGGTGCATTTTCCTTGGTCCATAGCTAACCTTATATCATCAGTGACACGAAGCAGAGCTGTCTCAGTTGAATGGAATTTTCTAAAGCCTGATTGAAAGTTATGAAGCTTACTATTGTTGTCTAGAAATTTTACAACTTGAGCATGAATGAGTCTTTCCAGCACTTTGGACAATGCAGGTAAAATACTGATTGGTCTAAAATCCTCAACTTTATTGGGTGATGGAACTTTATTCAGAGGGCGAACCAGAGCAAACTTCCAGTTTTCAGGGAAAATGCCCTCTTCAAGTGACTTGTTGAAAATGTATGTAATGGTTGGTAAAACAGCAAATAACATCTTCTTGATAAATTTAATAGGAATTTTGTCTACACCCGTAGCATTACTATGAATACGTTGAATTGCTCTGAAAGTGTCTTCTTCTGAGATTGGATGGAAATGAAATTGATCAGTAATTGGTAAATCTAAGTTTGTAACCTGCTCTTCAAGATCATCGATATGATTAGCAATGACAACTTCGTCGCGTTGGTTAGAGTGTGAAACGAAATGGTCATTTATATTGTTCAATGGTAAGTCAATTTGTGGATTCGATTTTTGTTTGGCAAGCCCGAATTCTTTTATTCCCTGCCAAAGTGATTTAGAGTCTTGTCTATTGTTTGTCATAAACGAATTCAAGTACCTAATCTTTGAGTTCCGTAATTCCTGTTTAACTCTATTTCTAAGGCTCCTATACTCTATCAAACTGTCCAAGTCGAATGTCTTTTTAAATTTTCTATGTGCTTTGTCTCTACGTCCCATCATCTTAAGTATGTCTTCAGTCATCCACGGTACTCGTCGTTTTCTATTAATCCTCCTTGTCACATAAGGTGCATGTTTGTCATACAAAGTCAAAGTCCAATTCTCGAAAGTCTTGACCATGTCATCAACTGAGGGTAACGCTTCAATTTGATGCCACGGAGTCTGAGCCACATCAGTCAGGAAGGCGGCTTCATCAAAGTTTTTGAAGTCTCTATAAGTGATAATTTTCTGTTCTGGCTTAGGTATCTTATGGGAAAGTACACAGTAGATCAAATCATGTCCAGGAATAGCTGGGACTGGGATTTGGCCTGCTTGAACAACCTCGTTAGGATCACTAACAATGAGAAGGTCAATGAGTGTGTCAGATACATTAGTATGATGAGTTGGATCGAGAGGTAAAATAGTCATGTTTAGGCATTGGAAAATAGTAGTCAGTTGAAAGTAGTCAAAGTTACGATTTGTCATGTTCAAGTCGGTGTTCATATCCCCCATAACTAGTATACGGCTATAACAAGGCATAAGAGAAAGCAAGGCATTTTCGAAATCTGTAAAATGACCTATTTTTGGTGGGCGATAACAGATACCAACGAGTAATTTATCAGTACTAGATAATGATAATTCAAGTAGCATAAACTCTGGTCTGGAACAATACTCTTGTTTAGATGTGATTAAAACTTTTGTTTTGATACCATCTTTCACATAAATTGCTACACCCCCACAAGCTTTATTTAATCTATCATTCCGGAAAAGATTATATCCAGGTAATGTAACAAAATTTGATAAAATACTAGGCTTCAAAAATGATTCGGAAATTCCAATTATATTGAAGTCCTGAAAACGGAAGATTGATCTGTCTATCTTCAAATAGTAGACTTGAGTTGCGCGGGAACACTAGCGTCAGTTGATCAATTTTCATAACGGCAAGGAAAGTTGTGTGAGTGCGCCACACCAGATTTTCTTGTTTAAAGATCATTCATGATATAATAATTTTAAGTGGACAGTGTTTTGAAAATCTGAAAAAATGTAATAATTTGTTAATCCAAAACGGAAATAATGTAAGCTATTTGAAATTTTCAAATTAATTTGCCAGATGAGTTTTCAATTACTCTTATGAGTGCAGTGGTAACATCTCTCATGATTTAGCATCGAAGCCGTAGGTATCAAGGACTTGTGATGTAAACATACAGTTTCCAAGGACTATCATACTGAAATATGTATTTGAAATTTGTTCTCATTTTGCTGTAAAATTTCTTTAGTAAATTTTCACAATCCATTTAGAAGCTGATCAAAATCTAATTGGCCGTTATAATCTAGTTTTTTTATTATTTTCCTATTAAGTTTCAATCAATAGGTATTTGAAATTTGTTCTCATTTTGAGGTTTTTTTCAGTAAAATTTTCAATACATCTAGAAGCTGGTCTAAATCTAATTGGCCGTGATAATCTAGTTTTGTTTATTATTGTCCTATTAAGTTTCAATTAAACTGGGAAGTTGAACTTTAATTTTTTTTCGAATCCCGATATACTTGAGGTTTCAATTGAGCTTCTCATATATAATAATAAGATGATGACAAGATCCTCAAGATCAACTTGAAAATTATGTAAACGTGGAGAGACAAAAGATAAAATTAAAGAATGGGTTCAAAAAATATTGGAAAAATAGAGTCCTTTGTTCTGACAGGTACAATGTAACCAGTGACGTTTAATAAAATGTAAATATACCGAGAATAAGGTACGCAGAAATGCAATGTCACGAAAAATGGATATCGTAAACTTTCAGGAAATGTGCAAGATTGTTGGCAAACACAGGAGATTGTGTATCTTGTGTGAACCACACTTAAAAATCAATTAACACCGGTACAAGTCAGGCTTGAAATCAAGCTTTGTAAATAATACCGCGTTCATCTCTTTCCAAGGTACATCATTCAAGGAGACGATGATGAAGAAGAGGAGGTGGTGGTAAGAAGGAAGAGGAGAAGTGGGACGAGAAGGGAGTGATGAAGGAGGAGGTGGGGGAATAGGAAGAAGAGGAGGAGGATGAATAAGAAGAAGAAGAGGAAGAAGAGGTGATGATGAGAAGTGTGGAGAAGTACAGGAGACAGTGGTCGAGTGTTCGTGGGAGAAGGGTGACGAAGACCAGGGGAAGACGCGTAGTAACGTAAAAAGGAGAATACAAGAAGTTTTTCCAATTTTTTAATTTTTTTTCTCAAATGTGCGAAAACGTAACTGTAAATTGTAATGAAGAAATATTTACATTGCAATTCTGCACCAAAGTTGCCAGTTCCTCCTTGGCAACTAGTGTTAATGCATCCCACATAAGTATTTTTCAGTCGAGGTTTTATAGTACTATTATGTTGCAATATTTTGCTTGTATTCAATAATCTTGAATAGTGTTTATTGTATCATATAGAGTATGATAGACCTGCTATAGTATGAATAGATAACAGTATGTTAGGCTATCTCAAAGAAGATCGAGATTTGCAAAAATGTGCTATTTAGTACATTTTTTACTAAATTCTTGTTTATCAGATTGAGAAATGTGTCTGAACAATATCACTAAGAATTTATCAGACTACGTTTCTTGAATTGCAAATAACGTTTCAAAATCTTCATGAATTTGAACATCGGGTAATGCATCTACTTTAGTGACAATGAAGATTTGTTTATCATGTGAAAAAATTGAACCAGGTGTTGATTGAAGGAGTAAAACAAGGGACAAATAAAAGAACTTTAAGTGAGTAGATTCGACAAGTGAGAGTGGAAAAAGAGGTACAAGGAGAAGGAAAATGAATAATAAGTCCTGATTGATTCATTCATGAAAGGAATATAAAGAAACGGTTATCCAAATGAGTAATATAATAAGGAGATAAATTATATAAAATTAATGACGAGGATGAGGAACGATGGAAGTGAGTGAACAAGAAGGAGATATTATTTCGCTTGAAGAGAGAGAGAGCAGATTATCTTAAAGAGTCATAAATAGAGAAGAAATGGTGAAGTGAATGGTGACGATATCGAAATATGAGCATCCGTATTGAATGAAGATGAAGAAAGAACTCATAAAATATGCGCTTGGATAAGAGTTTATGCTGAGGTGAAAATCAGACGGAGAAAGACTAGTAAAAACAAAAGAGGAGTGCCAAGGAAGATAAAAAAATGAGAGAAAGATGTGTGAGCAGTTTAGAAAATATCTGAAAAATTAGATCTCTGTTAGGGGACATCAAAAATAAAAGGTAGATAAGAGAACAAGACAGAAGGAAAGAAAACATATGAGAAAGAATTGGAAAGAAATCCAATTAGAAATTGATTAGAATGGAAATCCATTTTAAATAAAATTGGGAGAAGTAAGAGATAATTTCCAAAGTATGGATGAGATAAGAGAGTGGAGAAAAGATTAGATAAACTAGTTTGGAAAAAGGTTGAGAGATTGTTATTAAGAGCAGAATTGGAAGAAGAGAGATTCAGTGGAAGGAAGATGAGGAAATTAGATAGCTCGTACAGAAGAAGAGATAAAATAAAAGAAGATTATCGGAGAATGAACGGTGTGAGTAAAAAGCAAGGAGATTTTCAGGAAAGAACTGATCACGATAAGAGATACCGAAGCGATTCCATTCTCTTCTCTCTCCTGAATGGATATGAGGCGCCATTGATATGGGTGACAAGTAATGTATAGTATTGCTATCGTAATGGAAATGAGCACCAACAGCTGGTGGTCAGTCAAGGTCAAGGTCAAGTTCAAGGTCATTCCTATGACCTTCACCTCTGCTCTCATCATCAAGGTCTTTGGTGCAATAGTCCGAAAGGGACAGTAGCCTATTCACTCTACCTTCACTACTATGCTCTTCATAAAAAAGCTATTATCAGAGTTACACTAATTATTCAAAATGTTTATCGAAGGAAATTTTATTTTTGAGTTGTAACGAACAATATTGTTACAAGAATTTTAAATTGTCATGCTTACAATATCATCATTGAATCATTCATGACAATAATCTTCAGACTTGAACTTAATATTAGATTGGATAATTTTTGTGAAAGGTCTCTAAACATAACTATATTTCTGAGTAGTGGGTGTGGTGTTATGGTAGGTTACAGTACTGAAAAGGTGCGTACAGATTTACGCAAAATACTAAATACAAAATACTAAAAAATTGGATAAGAGAAAACTATTTCTTTTCAATTGAAAGCATTATCTAATTTTTTAAAAACATATTTTTAAGCGTGGATTATTTTTTTTCTCTATTATTGTATAAAACTAGGAAACAACCAATGTAACTAGCTGATTGCAACTCTCACCAGCGGACAAGGCTTGATTCCTTTTGCTGGTGATGCCGGATTACCATTGAGAAGTATCTAATTATGATTTTGGTATTATTTATGCTTAATTTTTATTTTAATTATTTTATACTTTTGATTATAAAATTAAGTATTTTCTTTTATTATGTTTTGAATATGTATTTATTGTATGGCAATTAAATGATTTGATTTGATTTGATGCCAAGCTTTTTATATCTGTATCTTACCGTTTCTGTAAAAATACAGATATAATCAGCTGATTAAAAGTGAATTGCTCATGTTCGCGGCGCGTATATCCGTACGCAACTTAACAAATACGAATTGATAAGATTACTTTTTTGTGATCTCACTCCCATTATGTTCGTTACAATTTCAACTATTCTATTCAATACAAGCAATGCACTCGACCAGCATTCAGTGGTTTCGTTTGCTGCAAAAAGGAAATATGTTTGCGGTGCATTATTATTGTAATCATGAAGTTTAATTAATTATTCAATCATAGATCATTTCAAAAATTTATATTCATTCGAAATATTGTAGAGTTCTCCATACTGCATTATGGTTAACTATGAATTATTTGTTGTATTGTTCATAGAATTAGTAAGATTATTCATAAAGTTTGTAACATTTTGAATTTTGCAATGAATAAATTTCAATTTCAATGCAAGCGTACCATGGACTAAAACAGAAGTCAGTGACTACGCGAACCTATATGCATGTATAGTTTCATTGTCAAATTTTGTTTATTGGAGTTATTGCTATAAAATAATTCGGAGGTATGGATGAGCAATCTATAGTCCTTTTGATTTACAGGTGTTACACAGGGTATACCCTCATGTTACCCTTTATTCTCAGTTTGTCCTTAGTGTAACTGGAATAGAACTTACTCTTCTAGTTTAAACTTGAATTGGTTCTCTGTGACTTACCTAAATAATCAATTTCGATTAATATTAAGTTGTGATTAGAGATTTCAAAGAATATCATTGTGAAATAACCATGAGTACAGATTTCAACGAACAGGCAACTTAGATTTGATTTGATGTTCTTGGACAAGTTTCAAACAACCTGAACAAATCAACTCAATTTCAACAATGCATCATATAGCATCCGGTTGTAATTCTAGGCAACTACTTGTTCCAGCTTCACTTTTATTTGCAACAAAACGGTCAATATTCCTCACAAACTACGAACTTTCCAAAGTATAAACCCAGACAAAGACATCGTAAACCAAGATGGAGGAAGTCGAACTATTTCCTACTTCGAACTGACAGCAGTGGTAGAATAGGAATCATTGATGTTGAATATCATGGAAGCTGACAGTTTGAAGTGAATCTCACAATAGACAGTATACTATTGTTGATCCTCGGCTAGTACTAACTTTATTCAAAAACTAACAAAATTGTTCAGAAACGTATATCAACTGTATAAAAAGTGAAAGCTAACCCACTGCAAGGAAAATACTGGCATTTTATTGACGATAAAGCGGAGATTTCAAATGATCTACTGGTGGACAGGTAGTAAGTAGCCTATGATTAGAAATAACGGAAATAAGCTAAGTTCATTTCAACCCAGGATATCATATAATTGTATGTTTGAAACATTGAGTTTCAACTTGTGGAAAAATTTCCATTAGTTATAAAGAGTATTGAATTCAGTAGTGTAATAATTTTTCTATGAATTTTTTTATCATAATAGGATACTGCATAGATTTTATTATATATTACAGGAGTTTCATGACAGGAAATATTCGTTCAAGTACTTGCTACTGTAGTATTTTGTAGAATGTACAGTAAGTTTATCACAATGGTTATTCCAGTATCGTAAGTATAGTATTTTGATGATAATGTTTTAGGTCATTGTGATTTCTGTTTTGATGGAATCTTTCTATATTGTATATTCTAAGAAGTGTAAGCAAAATAGGAAAGTGGCCATAGCGAAATCATTAGAGATCTTATTATTAAAGTTCATGAATTCATAATAAATGTGATCCACTGCTTACAAATCATTCCATATAACCAGATTATTCCAAGAAGGATAAGGTATGTTTTCTTATAAGGAACACGAGTGACAAAATGTTATTGAAAAATTGTATAACAAGCCATATTATATAGTATAATTTAGTTGTTGAGCTATTTAGTAATGGATATAGAGTGAGGAAGTGGTAAAAAATGAAATATCCTTATCAATGTTATGAAACTACTGGGATAGTATTACTACAACAGCATGTTGTAATCCTCTACTATGAGGATAAACTTCACTGAATCTGTGACTGGCTAGTTCTCCGTTAACATGAAGCATAAAAAATGATTAGACGTGAAACCTATTCAAGTGGTCAAAGCTTATAATATTGATTAAAAAAAATCATATTTTATTATAACTTATTTCATTAGGGCTACTTGATTTTTTTCAGTCGAAAAATAATCCCACAGTATCATTTTTTCAAAGTCATTGTATTTTTTTTTTAATTTTCTTGAAAAAGGGTATTATGGGATTATTATTATTTAAAGTTTATATTATTAGTTATTCATGTACGCTTCCTGATAATATTAGGAATTGGAATGTTAGGAGCCTGATAACTGATTATCAAAAATTAAGATTGGGTCCTTGCTAAAATTTTGTTTACTGATGTAAAACCAAAAATTGAGAATTGAAGACCTTGATGACAGACTAATAAGCAAGAACTGCAAGCTTGATCCAAAACATCAACTTTCTACAAGAACCAAATAATAATAGAACCTTAGCACACATGAAAATTCAGAATTGTTAGATTCGCTTCAATATATCAGTATCCCGCATGAAAACATTCTTTTTTCCCATTTAAACAATGCTGAAAGTTTGAAGTAAATCTCACTGCAGCAAGCACCCGTTCTGAAATCTCCAATCTCTTCAAAACACCCGCCCATACAATCAGAGACGGCTTTTGAACCTTTTAAAGCAAGTGCTATCGCGATAATTTAGACACTTTACCGAAGGTAATTGGTGAAAGTGTAAGTAAGCAATTTTGCAATTTGATGTTTAAATACCGACAGCAAAAACCGCAGCTGATAATGTTTTGTCAGGAAGGTGTGAAATGTGCAGTATACTGCATGAAGTGAATAGAATGCAGTATAATTATACAGCATGTGCAGTAGTGCCGAGGTTTCAGGTTTAGACACCACATGGATTGCATGATCCGGCTCACTTTGAGATTAAAGATTCTCTGTTTTTCCAGAGATGCATTCCTCGTTCCACCGTTTCTTCTTATCGTTCTACTCTTTGTCTTCCTTGAAATCCTTTTTTCGTAGTGAGAATATTCTTCTTACTCCACCCCTCTTTGGAGATCAATATCACACTCTTCTTCCTTCTCTCAATGATAATCCTTCTCCAAGCACCTCTCCTCCTATGTCTTCCTCCCTAATCCTCCAAGTTTTACTTCCATTCTTTCACCCTCGTCTCATGATTTCCATTTCTTCTTCTCTCTACTCCTCATACTATTAGGCCTATTATTTCTTCTCTTCACCAAATTTCTTAAATTTTAAACACTGAAAACCCCTACTGTAATTTTTTAACCAAGCCCCTATTTGAAATTCTACATCTATTTTCGCTTAAAAACCTTACTCTAAGCTATATCTCATTCCCAAAATCTCTATCAAATTCCTCATCATCTTCCTTGCCTTTGTACCCACAATCATTTCCTATTTATTTTCCTCCTTCTTGGTCTTCATCTCTCCTCTTCTTATTCCATACTTCTCCTGTAACTATTCTTCTCTCTACTTCACATCTTCTTTCCTCTCTCGTTTCTTCTTTTCCTTCTTCCAATTCTCAGTTTTCTACCTTCACATTCCTCCTTCATTTCTTACACCTCTCTCCTTCACCTCCATCTCCGAAGCATTCTCCTTAAGTCTCCTTAATTCTCACCCTCACTTCCATAAATTCTTCTTCCCATTCTGAAGCAAACATGTTCCCAACATGTTGTATCTACCAACTAAAAGCTGGCATTTGAACAGTAGTTAATTCCTGCTCACCTAGTACTTCTACACCAAGATTCACTTCGAACAGTCAGCATAGTTTTAATGGTGAGCATTGCTACTGATTACATAGAATGCTGTCAGATTATAGTTAATCTCATTACACCAACATGTTGTGAGGTAGCCGCCGTGTTTGGTTCACCGTTCTGACACCAGACAGCGCTGTTCTAAGAGTAGTAAACATCATAGGAACAGCGCTTTGAATTCCTCAGCGGCAACCTAATTGGCTAGTGGTTTTTTCAGTTCCATTCATAGAACCGAACAATTCACAGCTCGTTAATTGGAGCTGTGTGGCCTGCTGCTATAAGGTGACAAATTAGAGAACAACTAATAAACTCGCCACTTTCGGTTGTTTTGTAGTTTCTAGAAGCATAGTTGTTTTCAGGAATTTGTTTCGAATCTACTGGAACTGTACAATTGAGTTCATCTCCGAGCCTCCACAGCATCCAGAATCATCCGGATTTGACTAGATTTTTATAGGCATACAATGTAGAAAAGCAAAAAATTATTAAACCAATCCAATTTGGTCAATTTTTAAATTCTTTACTGTATTCCAAACGCATAAATGGAATAATTGATACAAAATACACAATACAAAATTTGATTAAATGTTGCAATCTATTTCGTTTTCCATAATATAGAATATTTTCACACAGAAATACACTTATCAAATGACAGTACACTTGATCAAATGATTTTTGAAGCTTCGGATCGGAATAAATTGGAATTTTGAATCCAATTCTGGTTTTCAAATCAAATTAGATCAAACAAAACCTTTATTTAGAAACTTGAAACTTTATTATTTTTTTTCTTTCATAATAATTTTTTGAATATGAATTTAGTATGAGAAACGTAATTGAATGTCAGTATGCTACATAAAAGACATGTATTCCATAATAGACATAATAATCCATAGGAGGTCCAATAAATCAGAGAAAATGAATCTATCTATTCAGTCCTTTCGTTTTTAACTATCCTTTATTCTATAGCCTCACATTCTATTTATTGCTACCACAGTCTTCTCTAGTTCTGTAGAAGCCAACTAGAGATGGCTCAGATTGAAGTATCAAATTTTTCTCGGAGAATAAATTGAATTGATGTGATCACTGGTGGTCCTAATCTAAGCGCACTTCATTGAACCGTACTTATGTTGATTTTTCATCATATTTGCATGAATCACAAAAATATATGTGAACTCAATACTGTCCAATATATACAACAGAATACAATAAATTATTTTCTCTCTAAACCAATATCTCACACAGCTTTCTAGCAGTGAGTTGATAGCCCGAAGCTCAATCAGAGCCGTAGTAAAACATGAACCCAGTTTCATATAGGTCGCTGGTCCACTAATAACAAACTCAACACAGTACGTGTGATTAGTGATAGACAGTGACCTTTTCAATCAACACAGTCCTCAGCAGCAGTATAACGAGAATAGAAAAAGTAATTATCCTAGAAATGATACCTGACTGCAACGATTTGATGAGTCAGCAGAATTTCAGTTCGAAACAAGCCTACTGTCGAATGATGAATGTCCTCTGAAGGGCAAGAGGCTACACAGTGTTGTGGTCTGGCATTGAGATTCGAGGACTGGCAACGATTCTTGTGTTTCAACTAATGTGCAACTTGTTATCAACTTGCCTTTTCCTTCTCAAAAACTTCGATTGTACGGTTGTCGTTTAAAGTAGCATCACATTAAACTGCAATTCAAGGTCTCCAATGGCGAATCATCTTGCTCATGTGCAGCTTCTTATCAACTTGCATTTTCCTTTTCAACAAATCTGCAACTTCTTCAACCTCCACTTACAATTTGTGGTTTGAACTAAGCGCGATGAGGAATTTCAAGAATGAAGATGCAACATTCTGTTTATGACTAACAACTTGTTGAATGAGTGTAATGTTGAACAGAGTTCATAGTCATTGCAGTTTGACAACTATTTTCGTGAGTATTTTAAGAGAGAGAGAGAGTAAAAAAGGATCTAATAGAAGTTTGACCTTAGGAGGTAATTGGTGGAAAGAAGCAGATTTTGAAGAAATGGATAAGGGTATGAGGGAAACTAGTACAGAGTAAGAGGAGGCTATGATAAAAAAGAGGCAAATTGAGAATAAGGAATAATCAGAATGAACGAATAATTTTTAGTGTAGGAATTCAGATACTTTAAAATCACAATAAGCCGATTGAAGATAAAATCTCACTATTAGAGAAACGAGAGAAAAAAATTAGATACAAGAATACAATGACGGAAAAGTACAAGATGAGAAAGAAGGAAATTTTAATACATTCTGGATATAAGTCAAGGACAAACAGGAAGTAGACAAGAAGTGACTGATGATTCAAAGGAAAAGCATTACGATAAAGATGATTGGAAGGAAATGGATGATATAGATTCGAGAGGAACATAGTTCAAAGAAGAAGAATAAATTAAGGTTTCAATTTTGTTACGTTCTCAAGTTGAAATGTGGAGATGAGGAAATTCAGAAGAACAACTATCTAGGTGATGAGAAATAACGAAAAAATATGAAGCGGAGAAGATGAGGATAATAAGAGAAGGAAGAAGAAAGATAGGTACAGAAGTATATAAGCTGGAAACTAAAGAGATAACGTGGATGAAATTGATGAAGAAGATGAGCATAATGAGGAAGAAGACGAACTAAAACATTGAAGTATTATAACAGGCAACTGAAATAACAGATCTCGAAATCCAGTACATCTCATCATCTGGTACAGCCTAGGGTCATTTCAGTCCGGTATTGTTAATAGTGAGATTTACGGTCAGCATTCCTTATAAGCAACATCAATGCTACCCATTAAAACACTTCTGACCGTTCAAAGTGAATCTCAGCACAGGAATTTTATGACCTTGTCAAGAGCATTTTATGCCCTTTATGATGATTTCTATGACGCTGAGAAGCAGTCTTTTATTATTTTCGCACAGCAGGCGAGTGATAATAATCATTTGCGCCTAGTTTATAAAATGTAGTTTGGAGCTACCAAATCATTTAATAATTGTAGGATTATCAGATTTATGTTCCGGCTACCGGGTGTAGCAGTTAATGCTGGGGTGTTACATGTGTTTTGCAATTGCAGTAATTATGTACTTGATCTTCAGACTGCAATTTGATTTGGGTTGTAGATCATTTCTGTGAGCTATTATTAACACGCGTGATAATGGATCTGTGAACGATTTTCACACAATTCTATCTTGAGAAAGTCATGGATCATCATTAGTTTGTAGTGGAAAAATTTCTCGACAGAATATTGTCGAATATTAGTGAGTGGGCTTAAAGGTGGTTACTATTTCTATTATCATTATATAAATTAACTAGTAATGAGTTATTGTTGATATCGAATCATATAGTGAATGAAACTCCCATAAGTTTGAACAAATTCAATAAAAATATTATTTTGTTCCAGGAGCAACGTTGATTGACTTGGAATAACCAGAGGTGAGTTGAAAATATTATAAGTAATATACATGATGGAGAAAACTTCTCAATTATTGATCCAAAAGAAAAAGTATTCAGTTAATCACTTTTTTCTTGTTCAAAATGTTTTTCCTTTACCTTCTATCCAATAATCTTATCTGCGCAAAATACTGTACGTTCTACTAAACAATGAAATATATAAGTACTGAAGTACATGAAAGTCTCAACTAATTCAGTAATACAGTTCAACTCAGATAAAACATTAAAACCTAATACTTCACCAGTAAATCCATTCTAATCCTAATGAGCAAGCTTCTGACTAGCACAATGGTGATTAAAATTTCAAATAATCAATAACTCTCTACCTGAATGATTCCGAGAAATTCCCACTAATAAAGGTGCAATGTCAATTAGAATGATCAAGTCATTCGTCAGCATCATTCTTTGGTGTTCATAATATTTTAACGAGCTCTTAGATAAGGAAATAAAAAAAGTTACAGTATTTGAGACAGAGCATGAGTGAGAATGATGGACTGATTGTGAGAGAAAGACAGAAACAGTGACTAATGAAGAAGGATTGAGTGAATGAGTGAGATAGAATTAATGAGTGAGAAGAATACACATCGAATGAACCAAGGTCAAGTTCTAAGATAGATGTGGTGGTCTTCTATAATAATTAATTTATAATTATTGGGACAGGATTGATTGCGCAAGTCATTCGTTTTGATTGTATAATTTCAATGCTGGCGATGTTTAGAGAGCCACACCGTCGGTTCGGTAATCAAGTGGCATGAGCTGTAGGACATTTTGTGATACAGGTGAGAAGAAAAAAGGAAAAAATTGAGCAGTTGTTGAACGAGAATAAACCGTAGAAGAGGATCGAGATGAGGATAAACATGGTGAATGAGTGAAAAAGAATCAGAATTGAAAAAGAGTATGTGGAAGAAGGAGAAGTTGAAGTGGAAAGGGGTAAATGAGAAGAAAAAAATTGGAAGTTGATGAATAAAAGAGAAAATGGCGAGATTGGAAAGGAAATAGAATGAGTAAGAAAAAAGGAAGGTTCAGATTTTAAGATTAAATCAAAATAGGTATTGAGCTACAGCTGAATTCGAATTCGTCAATATTCACTTCTAAATTCCAAGCTAATATAATACTATAATTGAATGATCTAGAGGCTATCGATCATTATCTCAAGGACTAACTACCCCAATACGAGTACAATCTCTGCTCATGTCAAGCTCCATCAAAATGAAATACATAATAACTCAAAGTAATACAGTGAAACTTGGAAATAGTACCTGACTTTATGAAATGGGAATCCTTGATTGAGTTTATTCACTTTTGCAATAAATTGATTATAATTGAAAACTCCGTACAAAAAATAAATAAATAAAAATGAAATACAGGCACATGTCAAATATTGTCTCAATCCAACCGTGATTCTGAACACTATTCAACAACATAAACATAAATTATTAAGAAATAGATTGAAATTGATTAACAGATTCGAACATTAATTAAACATTAACGAATTCATATTTTTGTTCCAGTCCAACTTTTTCGATCAATTCATGCTCTTCACATTCTTCAATTAATATTGTTTTCATTTGCTCATTGTTCAATTGACCAATAATTTCCTGAATGAGCAGTCCAGGAACTACATGAATCAAGTTTACATCGACTCATTGTACCACGTGCGAGGACTATTCCAGTTTTTTCAAACATTTCGAATAATTAATAAACGTCTCGTTCATCCTTCACGGTCTGATATAGTGAAACTCACTGTCCAACTGTCAGCAGAGGTCGAATGGAAATCATTAATGTTACTTGTAAGGAAAGCTGACAGTTTAAAGAGAATATAACCCAAAGATCTCCACTACAGATCTAAATATTTCCAACCGTCACGAATCTATAACTACATGTCTGAAACCTACAATCATAGCTTATAAATAAACATGTCTACCGACACTCTTCCCCTGCTAGGAATGCTCGTATTTAAATCAATGGCACACATTTTCACCCTGACAGTGAACGCTCCTATTCAAATCAATTGTACACATTCTAACCTTGACATTGAACACTCGATTTTGAATGAATAATAGGCCTACACATTTTCACGCGTCACAGTAACTCCTGAAGTGTATTCATATCAGGTAACAACATTCATAGGAATTTTCGACCTGGAATTAAATACATTTGATCAAGTGTACCTTCGAGCATTGGGTCGGGTGAGTGGCGCGGCGTGGCGCGGATTTCGAAAAGTCTGTACTTCTCGGGGTCGGCGATGCACCGCTCTACCAACCTAGTGCACGGAGGGTAGGTCGGGTTTTTCCGCGCTCGGGTAACGTCGTGAGTGCTCGGCTATAGAATAAATATAATTAATATATTTATTTTATTTTTTTATTGCTCGGTTATTTCAGAGCTCTATGGCTAACCACATGTTCACGAGCTTGGCTGTTTCCGTCTATGTCTAACCTCAAATCGCAATTGACAAGCCTACGTCACGAACAGCTAGTCAAAATCGGCGCCACGTCGCGCCGCGCTCGTAGTACACGGACCTCCAATTTTCAGCTCTCCTGCGCGCCGCCCCACCGACCTAGTGCACTGCACGCTCACCTCAAGTGTACAGAGGAGGAACTTGAGTGTATTAACATACAAGTGAATAGACTGTAATATCAATTAATGACTAGACTGCATAGAGAAGCATCTATACAATCGTATAGACTTGAAGAGAGTATAATATGAAATGCAAGTACTACGGATCAAGCTCATGATTGGTGAATATTAATCCGCTCCTCCCACTGCTGTAAAGTTCAACTTCAAATCAAAGTTATTAATTACAAGTTTAAGTTCTCCTCTCCACCTGCTATATTGGAAAGTGAATGATCACCGGATCTAGTGTTCTTAATTGCAGATCCAATCAATTATTTTGATTTGCTGGATGCAAGCCAGGCGCTCAATGATTGAGATGTATTGAGTACAGAATAATTTCAGGTTGGGATGTGTGTGTTTGAATAACAATTATTGTGATTGATCAGTCCAATTTGAATAGGAAAGAGCATATCATTCAGTATCCGTTGAGTATTGGACGTTTCCTACTAGCTTCGTATCTGCATTGGAATTTCATATTTGGTCTTCCTATTTGTATTGGCGATAATAATTTAGTTGATATTTATTTGTTACTTGAATTTTGATGAGTAATGTTATCCAAATACCAATCAACTCTATTTTTATTAACAAGCAAATCTTAGACTTATTAATTTTTTTTATCGCGGATGATGCCACATGAGCTTAAATTATCTGCGGGCATCATTTTCCAGAAAAAATATCAGTATTGGAGAGCGATCTAGTCGACCTATTCGTATCAGATTGAAATTTTCAATCTTGATTCAAAAGAAGTTGAATATATCAATTGGTAGGAAAACTACTGAATCAAGCAATTCCAAATATTCCATGGCTCATCTCAAATTTCAGATATATTCATTTCTTATTACAATATTTCTCATTCTCTATGCCCAGGTATGGAATTGCCATTGCTCTTAGCAAGAAAATAAATTTGATTTTACTTGCACTCCTTGGGAGTAAGAGAACAATAATTAGTGAAAATGCTGCGGAAAAATCGGGTAGACAATACTTAAGTAGACAACAACCCTAGCATTTGGGAGAAAGAATGATGTGGAATCAAGAGAGCATTAGATTAAGATAGAGGAAACTCAAAAAAATAAAGAGGAAATACTAGACTAAACTGCAGAGAACGTAGAAGGATTGGTGGAACATCTCGGGAGCCTACAACCTAAATAAAATGAGAAGACTAGAGGGAGAGAGAAAAGTTTGAAGGAGAAAGAAACGTTTCAAAGTTGTAGGAGTACAATAACTGTGGAATGGATTATCTTTGCGCCGAGAGATTTAATAATAGTAGAGGAAAAGAAAATGTATATTTTAAGTCTACCAAGAGAGATGTAGAAGGAAGAAGAAGGCTTGAGAGAATAAGAAAGTAGATGTATATGAGAATAAATAGGAGAAAAATATAAAGGAGAGTACAATGATTAATAATATAGGGTAGAAGGGGGGGGGTTGTTGGCAAGACGGGGTCATGACCTTGCCGATTATGACAAAGCATTCAGTCATACATGGAACAGAGAGTTACAACGAGCTTTGTCGTAAATAATGATTTGCCCAAAACGGGCCATATGAATAAAAACATGAAGAGTCATTGGCTGAAGAACAAACTCCGGCTGTAAACTCTGACTCAGGCCTATCCACAGCCATTAGAAGCATCATAACTCCTTTCAAAATATAAGACACACTCTTGCAAGTTGAAGTTGAAGAGTTCGTTGCTATGCAAGTTTTCTGTGTGAGAATATGAAACGTGAAATTATTGAACATATACTGTATATTTTTCACTGTATCGTGGAGGCCTACTTTGAACATGAATATTTCAATCATATACTTATGCGTCAGAATATTCAACGAGAATACACTCGTATTTAAATATTGTATTATAAATCACTATCATATAAACATACTGTACTCTATACTGTTACATACTTGTACACTATACTACTCACGTACTTTAGTTGAAACCAGTGGTATAAAAATACTACACTTCCATAGAAACGTAAAATGATCAACATTTCTAGAGTATCTTGATAGTATACGTACACTATTAAGCAGTTATACTTGTAGTTACTAGATTATTAGCATAAAGTGACACTATAATACTATTCTGTAGGCTACCAAAAAGTCAAAGGATGACGAACAATTTGTTGGACACATCAAGCTTTGATAGTTTTCCAATAACTTCGTGACAACCTGTTTCAAATTCACGTTACACGGACAGCATTAGTTGCATTGGAAGTATTGATGTTATTCATAAGGAATGATGATGAGGTGAATCTCACTGTGGCACGTTTATCTATATCCTCTTCATGCTGCCGAGTTGATGAAAATTAGAAATTCTACGTCATCGTTGATCCTACTTTACATTTTTTTGTATTTCTCAACAACTGTCCTCTCAGTCATAACGATACTCTGTGTACGAGAGTTGAATAAATTTTAGTTTGTTGCATGTTCCAGTTGTTCATGTTTAGTCATTTCAACGCTATTAATTTGTTAACAACTTGCAAATAGTTGTGAAAAGATAATGAGAAATTTATTGTAGTTGTTCACTATCAGTTTGGCTCCAAACAGTGAGTTAGGGTGACGCCACACCTAACCGGAAGCGAACAGTCAAAATGAGCGCTCTGACCTAGTGACTTCAGCATTGGAGTGACACCACCAGATGCATTTGGACATTTTGCATATTAGCAGTGCACTTTTTTGTCCAATTGTGTCGTTTGTTGTCGTGTCCGTCCTGGTGTCTTATCACCATTGGGGTACAACCACACTGAAAGCGGAGCGGAGCGGAGCATGGCGTGGTGTTCTAGAGCGAAGCGTGGCGTGGCGTGGTCCGAGCGTCCATGATACACACAGGAAGCGTTTGAGCGTCTAGCGTCAAGGGCCTAGAAAATGGAGTTGTCTAGTTTGCACGGACATTACTTTGTGAGATTAATCACTTAGAGTATTGAATATTAGCTAAGCCTGCTAGGACAGAGTGGGTTAATGAAATTAACTTTTCGCCACACTGCACAGAAAGCAGCTGTTTTCCAGTCCCTACGTAGATCTGAAAGACCTTGTTTGCAGACGACGTCAGAAAAGGGTTTCTTTTCCGGTCTAGGCCAGAAAGTTGTCTCTTTCCAGCCGCTCATGGAAGTAGTTAATAAGTCATCCGCTAGATCGGGCGAGTGTCCACTTTCATCATCAACTGAAGTCGCCATGATTTCAGTTCCAGTTTCGAATCAAACTAATTCGCTTCGCAACCAGTTTTATTCAATTATTTATTGTTGATTAGTGCATTCCGAATTTTCAAAAATGCTTGAAGATGACTGTGGTATTCTAAGTGGAATTTTAAAAGAATCTGAAATCCTGACTGCAAATCTTCTACCACTAAAATCAAGAGGTACGATAGCTTAACGAGTACCGTATTCTTTATTTTGTATTCTTTATTTATTTTGTCAGCAATACCTGTAGTGTGGCGAAAAATATCGTTCGCACCACGGGCAAAAATGTTTTTCCAGCTCTCAATCTTTTCTAGTCCTCGGCCTACGGCCTCGGACTTGAAAACCGATTTCGAGCTGGAAAAATCTCATTTTCTGCTCTAGGTGCGAAATATACTATTTCACCCCACTTGGATGTAATGAGCTTGTTTTCGTGCGTCATATGGAGGCCGAAAATGATTGTTTTCTGACCAGGCCGGTAAAATTTTCACGGCCGGGCTGTAAAATAACCTTGAAGTCAGCTGATTCTGATTTGATGTGAACGTGTTTACAAAATAGTTTATGAAACGGAATCAGTTTATGCTTCTAGAATTGATTAAAGTATTCTACAATAATATACTATTATTTTATTTGGATGAATAAAATACAGATAAGATATATTATAAACTATTCAAATTCGATTTTCAGAGTAGGATAGAACTTCTAACCTAAACTTACGCAGTCGACGACAACAAGCATTGTTGACGTTGACATTCAGATTGGCCAAATTTCAAGTGTGCTCAAACAGCTGATCAAAAAACTTTTCATTATTCAAGAATAAAAACATTCATGATAATATCATCTTATTGTCATTTGAAAGAATAAAAAAGTATGAACTCAACCTCCTACATTAAAACATATTTGAACATAATCTTTTAGGTTATTTAGACAAATCAGAATAAAAAATAAAAATACTTGGACAATTTCCTGATATTCAGATTACCTCAGATTTGCTAGAGATATGACCTTCCAGTTTTGCTTTCGGAAGTGCCTGATAACTTAAACAATTATTCTCATATATTTATATATTGTTTTATTTTTCTGTGTGGCGAAAAATAGCGTTCGCACCTCGGGCAAAAATGTGTTTCCAGCTCTCAATCTTTTCTAGTCCTCGGCCTACGGCCTCGGACTTGAAAACCGATTTCGAGCCGGAAAAGTCTCATATTCGGCCCTAGGTGCGAAATATACTATTAATCGTCGACTATTTGTTGGATATCATCATATGTTAAGTTTAAGAAAGCATGAGTCCCGATTTTGTGAGTAGCCTACATGCGAATGTCAACTTCAACCTTTTATTATATTTTGACGAGAGTGAAGCCTGATTTGGAAAAACAAGTTATTAATTGGAGAAATCCAATATCTGCTGAAGAAAAACTTGTAACTAAAAATTAATTACAAAGTTTGAAAGTTTGTGTTTCTTCAATGGTTCCAGATTTTTTTAAATAACTCAATATTATTTTGTAACAAATGGTAATATTTATTGAGTAGAATATTTCCAATAAATTTATTAATTCAAGCCATCTTAATTCAAATTTATAGTTTTCATGGTTATTTTGGATTAAAATTTTTATAAAAATTGTATACGTGATATTCAAACCTTATCTTGGACTTTGTCACAGATAAATTTGGAAGAAAAATAGCACAATCACTACCTTATTATTTTATCCACCAATGTTATTAAATAAGTGTCATTTTCATTGTAAATAAATAAATAACACCAAGGTAACCAAATTTCAATGAAATGGATTAGAATAGAATGAAATGGATTAGAATAGAATGAAATGGATTAGAATAGCTTTACTTTTGATTTCAAAGTGCAATAGATGAATGTTCTTTTTTTGAATAATCAAATAATACATATTACAGGGGAATTTGGGCGAACATTAAATTAATATACTAGTGTACTAGATGGTGGGGAAATGTAGTAGAACAAGTGCATTATTATGTACAAGAGTAGACCACTAGTATGTAAATTAGTAGGGCACTCGCACTTTGACGCTATGACGCTCCAAAAAACAAACCAGCTTGTTCCAAAGTTTGACGCCACGCTCCGCTCTGCGAGTAGACGCTTCCAGTGTGTTTTAGCTCATTTAGTTCATGATATTGTTCATGAGGCTCATTGACGCCACGCCACGCTCCGCTCCGCTCCGCTTTCAGTGCGGTTGTATCCTTACATCTCTTCAACCAACATCAATGATTCCCTAGCAACAAATGCTAATAGTCCTAAGTGAATTTCACGTACTTTGCTTTAGGTGGAGATGTGATATTATGTGGTGTCATGAATTCTAATAACAAAGAAAAAATATATTGACGACACAAAGAGAGTTTTAATGGTCTTGAGAAATGAACATAGTATAGTTTTATTGGAAAAAAAATTGTTGATTGACAACAGCACACAGAAAACCGATGAATATTTAGCGGAAGAGAAATCACTATCCTGCTTTGAACAATTTTCGCGTACAAGCGGTACATAACATAACCAGATAATCGCTCTCGATTTATCTGAAACAGCTCCAGTGCTGAACTCTATTCAATCAGATGCTTTACAAATCGCACACCACTGGAAACTGTGGAAAAAATGGAGGTAATAAAAATAGAATAGCTTATGAGAAAAAAGTAGAGACTGGCTACGGAAGAAAGCATAAAGTTTATTTGAAGAAATGTACATTGACGAGGCAGAAAACATAGCTAGAACATAAAGAAGTAGTTGAAGGAGGGGTGAGAGGATAAAGTGGGAATACAAGAATAAGAAGAAGAAGAAGAAGAAGAAGAAGAAGAAGAAGAAGAAGAAGAAGAAGAAGAAGAAGAAGAAGAAGAAGAAGAGAAGAATAGAACGTAGAAGATGCTGTAAAACAGGAAGAAGAGGTAAGTACAAGAAGAAAAATCCAAATAAAAAGAAGTGAACACAAAGTTTAAAAGTAAAGCTCACCGCCAAAGGCTATCACAGTAATAACAATTAGAAAAGACTTTCCAGAGATGGCAGAAACGGATAGCGAAAATGGAACACTTAACATTGTGTCGTCTTTGGAAAAGTACTTGAGGGAAACAAGAGCAATTGAAATCCGATTACGATTGTCGATAGTTGTGACTGTCGATTGTGGATTGTCGGTTGACGTTTGACGACAATATTGCCGCTTTAGGACAGGCCAATAGCTTCAGGACTGCATGACATGTCCATCTGCTTTTATTGACTACTGGCTACTTCTGCTGCCGCTGTGTATATTACATGTATCTAGTGTATCTACCTCTCGAATAATGTATACATACGTTGTAAATGTGTGTGATTTCTAAGCTGTACTAGCTTCTGGGATGTTATTGACTTTACTGCAACACTGCAGCTCTCGTCTCTTCTTCTTGTTCCTCCTCATCATCCTCATCCTCTAGCTAATCCTTCTCATCATTCTCCTCTTTCTCACTCTCCTTCACTTCCTCTCTATCAATAATTATCATCATCCTTTCTTCTCGTAAGAATCAATTAATAATTAAATAAAATAAAAGTGTATATTATTATTTTAGTTCACGTGTTTACCATCATAATCATCACCTTTTTTCTTATTTAGTAATCAGTGTATCTATGAACTAACAAAAACTATCATGTATGACAATACTGTCCAGTTCGAAAATGATAAATCTTGAAGTTTTAATAACTCGGTTATTGTTTCCAAGAGAATGAAACATAAAAATATCCAGGAAATGTTTCAGAGAATACCAGATTAATGCAAGCTCCTTTATAATGAGAAATGAAAATAGAATTTATAACAGTACCTATTTTATTTGGGAAAAGAATCAAACATAATCGTTTTGCTTTATTCACCTCAATTTAGGATGCTGGTTTCCAATAATGTTATCCTAAGCTATATTCTGCGTTATTTGGAAGATTAGGACTTTATTATCGATGTCATTTGAACAGCATACATCATTTATCAAGTTCAATATTAATTCAAGTATCAACCAAGCTCATGCCATTCTCAAATAAGTGAATTTAATATTGTTTTTCTATTGGCTAACAGTAGTGACATAGAATGTTCCCTTCCAAATGATTCTACAGCTTTTTTGTGCTGCTCTACAATCCATACAATTGGCCGACATTTTTAATCAAGCAATATTCCTACTTCCTAAGCTGCCTCCTCCAACATTCTTCTAGATATGCTGCCATTGAACGAGCCTTGACGTCATTGGCTAGAATTCGCTGTCCACCATTTTGTGATTCATAATATAATTTTGAGCCTGCCATTTCAAATCATCAATATGAACTCCTAGTTTATGCTACAATAAGTTCAAAAGCGATTCTCTCGTTAGAATGTGGAAATCTACAGAATTATAATTCTTGTAAAGTTCGACGAAAGGTTGCATTATTCTTAAACATTTCATTGATTTTTCATTCCTGATTCTTCAAAGTGTTTAGATTCATCAAAAAAGTCTTGACTTAAATTTCTAAAAAATCTTGCTTTTGTTTCTGAAAAGTATAAAAATATTTCTGCAGACGTCATTTCATTTCTGACATATTGTTGTAATCTTTTGTCAAGATTGGCCGTTTATCTTAGAAAATTTGTGAATTCTCTAAAGAATCTTGTAACTCTTGATAGAATTTTGTGGTTTCTATGAAATATCCGCTACTAACACTACCACATGCACCGATCTTCACAAGCGAGCTTAGATTAAATTCACATTCATGTATTCTCTTACATCTCATCAATTTATTCGCTTATGTATTCAAAACACACCACAAACGTACAAATTAATCTCCGCTTGATATTCCTGAGTTTCGATCCGAAGTCACACCTGAACGCACTCTTGATAGTCATGCAAATTAAATGAATGCCACTCTTTAGAGAGAGAAAAAACTTTTTTCATTTTCTCTTGGTGGTCCTCAGCTGAAATCCAGCAGCCCATGTCTGTTATGTTGTTATGATCAATCTTCAATGGAAAGAAATATAAGGAGACATTTGGGGACAAATTTCCAGCTTGTTATGACTGATTGTTAGCATATTTTATAAGGAAATAACGGTGGAGAAAAAAATGAGTGTTTGCTAAGGTTTCACGTTTCATAGGCCTGAATATCTAAAAAAAATTGATGATATATGTGACAACCAACGATTTTTATAGATAAGGTTGATTCCTTGTTAAGCCTATATGATAGCTTTCGATTTATTTTTGAAGCTATTTCGAGAGTCGTGTTTTGATTGGTTGAGCTATTTTGGAGTTGTGTTAATTTCGATGTTGTGAATTATTGAATCCTACTTTGGACATTTATTTATTCATAGAGAATTTATTCTCAATGTGTTTGAGGCTGTAGCCTAATTAATTCTCGATCAATATTTTAAAAACAATTCTAAAATTATGTTTTTTATTCAATTTTTCATAGATCGATGTAATTAAGGTGAATTTTGTATGTTAAATGTAAGTCGCTATGAAGGACGGACAGACATGTGTACATAAAATAATGTAGAAATTCCTTTGAAATTATAGTACCAACATTATCCAATTCAATCTGTTATATCGATACACTTATTGATTCACCTATGATTCACTACTCCTGATTGCTACTCTACTGTTTAGTTATGGAGATCCAAGAAAATGCAGTAGAATGAAACATTTTCTTCTGTAAAAATTGGAAATTCATGTTTTGGGAAATATTCCAATCCACTCAAATAATAAATATATAAACCATTTAATGGTGATGGTTGAACAGTTTCAGGTCATATTTCCATAGTGAATAGTAATTTTCCTCGTTTGAAGTTATCATTATTCACTGAAGTGAAAGAATGCCTACAAACAATCTTTGAAATTTTCATAAATTAGTGGCACATAAGTTAAAAAATCCGTTGTTTTTTATTCCCATTCTGATTCAACTCCAAACAAAATTATGTCTCCGATACCTCCCGAGTCTCTTCAACTACGAGTGTGGTCCCTTGCGAATTCATTTTGCCAATTCAAATATTCATGATGCGTTCAAGTATTGATAGTCATTTCGCGAAGAAACAATTGCTTGCTGACAATAAAGTTGTAAATTTTATTTGAAATGTAGGAATAATGTTTATCTATTAGCCGCATCTTTCGCTATGTTTCTTATTCTTTGTTAATATTTGCAGACGGTTAGAGTATATTGTGAATGGTCCTGAGGATGAATTTTCTAGAACATTCGGAATAAAGTATTCATTTCGCGTTTTGAGAAAGACAATAACAAGTTGAGCTGCCTTTACTGGTCGTGCAGTGTTCAATAGTAATTGACACAACGTTGTAAATTTAATCTTACTCCTTGTAGTAAGGGATCAATATCCCTTACTATAGTGTGAGAAAGATTGATATAAAGACCACCTTTAGAGTCTAAGATAACATGTTTGCAATCTGGACTGAGTTCGGTTTCCGCACACAGTGCTCAACCACACTTGCTGCAATTTATTTCGATACATGAAATCACGTGAAACAATTTTCCTGGTGAAATCTAAAAACCTCCCAGCACCAATACAAGCACTCAACGGGATAATTTTGTAACAAAATTCGAGAGATATCCAATCAGAATACAAAATAAGTTGAAATTTCCAAGCGAATTAACAATAATATGTTTATTGTTGAGGGAATAATTCCTTCCCTCTCTTTTACGAAATTGCTTTAATATCAGTGCCTAAGAACCTTCAATTTCTACTTCCTTTACTGTTTCCATTTACTGATAAAATAAATTAATTATTCCTAGTAAACAATTCATTTCTCTTGACAAAGTATTGAAATGAACAGCTATGGTGAGAAACCTATATCTCCAGCCAAATACGCCCAGTTTCACAAATTACGATTTATGATATTGTAATATCATTAATCTTGTATATTGATGACTTTGGGTTTTGGTGATTTTCCCAAACCTGATTGACAACATTTCAAAACTGATTGAAAATTGGAACAAAACCCATTCTATTATATTTCAGAACAAATTTCTAATTGAGTTATCTTTCGGATACCTAATATCCGATGACCACCCCTGATATCGCATATCAAAGTCACACACCGTATATCTATATAATTAAGCAAGTTACAAGAACATCACACTGTGAAGAAATACTAGTTTCATCGCCAATGAATCAAGTTTTTTAATCTAAAATATACATATTTTAAAGAAGCCGCCTCAGTAGCATTATCAACACAGTAATAAATCATCACACGTCAAATAATGCTCTACCTGTATTATAAATAGGTATAGTATGCTCTAGTAGAATATATGGTTTCATTTATAGTCTACAAGTCAACAGATAGCTGTATATCAGTATATCATATTATATAGTCAACAGACAGCATAGTGATTTGATAATAGCCAAACTAAACAACAAAACCTGGGTGGGGTCAGTAGATTATTTTTTATTCTGTTCAAAAAGATTACAGGGAATTTGAGATCAATAAATCAGAATTCTCGTCTATTGACTCAATTGAACTGTTATATTTTGGTGGAATAATACTTGCGAAATTATGAGAAAAATTATCAAAAAACTATTGTGGTTAATCGTTAAGTGAAGAAACCTATCATTATATGGAAATCTTATGTAATCTTGAGTAATTTAGAAAAATACATCTAGCCCAAGAGTACTCAATGAAATATTATTTTTGAGCTTGATTCACAGGAGGGTAGTTTTAAGTAAAGCTGCTGTTTTGAGTTACTGACTTAGTGAGTCAAGGGCAGAACAAGAAACTTGGCTCAATCTACAGTGCTTGTATTGTACTATCCTAGTGAACCACATTCATGAACCCAGTGAACAATGTGAACTATGCATATTTAAATATCACCCTAGTGAACTATGAACCCAGATTTATGATCATGCTTCTATCAAATGAACCGTTCAGTACATATTCTAAATTACAATTGATCCATCTAATCGTCATCGAGACACCTGCTGGGAATTCCTCACTTTTTGAAATAACTTTTTTTTATTCAAATTAGTAATCAATTTGAAATACAGTACAGTACAAGGGAATATCACAACTTAAAGATGTTTACAGCTCGAAGTCAAAACAAACTCCATTTATCTTAAAAGACAAGGGAATTGTCTGAAGATTATGTTTGATGGTGATTAGTGTCTCATTCTCATCATTTGAGTTTTTACTGATTGTTTTGATTGGATTTCCCACTGATATTCAAAGTCTGTGGTAATTAAGGGAACAGCTTGATATTATTCCTGTTAAAAGTATAATTTGACAATATGTTTATGATTGGGGATCTTATTTGATTCAACTACTATTTTATAGCTTCATAATTTTGGTCCACCATCTTGGACTCAACTCAATTTTGAACCCAACTCAATTTTTTTTATGGAATGGTGGTTATGTGATACTTGATCTCGATACAGAATTTGAAGATAAAATGAATAGCGAGAACCACACATCGATATCTCGATCCATCTCGAAGATTCTCACATTCAAAGATACTAGTAAATCATACAAATTGAAATAAATGTAGCCTTTACTGAAAATCTGAAAAAATCTTAGTTATCAAATTTTAGTTTTTTGAATGTGAGTAACAATGACAGGAAAGTTAGATCTGAAAAATGTTTAATCAGCTCCTTTATTCCATTTTTGTGTGATTTATTTTATTAGTATATATTCATTTATTTTTTTATGTTATATATTTATTGTATAGATGTTTAGGTACTTCAGGAAATCATATTTTATTTGTTTTTTTTCAGGTTTTATTATTATTTTTTTTTGTTTTTTACTATTTCTCTAATTCTGTTTGTGTGAAATTGCAAAAAGACTTTTTTTTATTTTAGTTACCAAAATCAAGTGACTGTCTCGTTCATATTATTATGTACAATAACAATAGTGTAGAACTACAACCACAGCTGTTAAGCTACTGAAGTTCTTTTCTTTTTTTTCCATCATGATACTGTTTCTTTATATTAATTGAATTGTAAAAATATTTGTAAAATATGTCAGTGTTGTGAATAAATTTCAATTTCAATTTCAATTTAACAATGGAAATATCTTTCGAAATGGTTTTAGAAATCTATGTGCAGTGTTTGCTATTCATTCTATTGAAATTTTGTATTGAAATAATGCATCATAATATATGACCACCTTCCCATTGAAAAGAGAAATTGAATTCGAAATGAGATTGAATTCGAAAGAAGATTGAATTCGAAATGACGGATCCAAGATGGCGGACCAAAATTCTGAAGCGACAGAAAAGTGGATTTCTCATTCAAATAGAATATTGTCAATCAAACATATTGTTGAAAAATTATCCTTGTAACAGAAATATTAAGCTGTTTCTGCAACTCTGTTTAAATTTATTGGAAATACATTCAAGTGGGTAAACCGAATTTACCTTTGTGTAGTGTTTCATTCGTTCCAGAGACTATTAATTTAATTATGCTTTTTTTAATTCGACCAAAGTTTCTATGAGATTCAGAATCAGAATAGTAATCTGTGCGAGAGAGTAGTTTCATTGGAAGAATGAGAGAAGCATTGAAATGAGCTGAAGAGGAAGAAGGATAGAAAAACATTAGAGGAAGAATAAACTCAGGAGATAAAAGTAAATTAGAGAACGAAAAAATATATGTAACCAAAATGGAACTAGCTCTACATCCATCTCAGTAGCAGCAGTTCATTGCCACCATTTCTTATAAAATTAACAACGGTGTTTCTCATGCAACCAATGCTGACAGTTATAAGTGAATCTCACCATAGTGATCGATCATAGTTCCCAGAATTAGATTACAACAAATACAAGTTGCAAAACAACTACAAACGAGTTAATAAAATGAATAAGACACAAAAACGAACTCGTTTAACTGGATCACAGCTCCACCAATCACCTCGTTCGTTAAAATTCTCTGTCAATCGCTTATTAAATTCCTTAACAAGCTACCGATAAACATCAGTTCAAGCAAATGAGTTGATCGATCTTTTCATTTTCTGGCTATGTGTATACTCATTCTTTGGATATTCTCATCTATGAATAATGATAATCGAATGTTTTGAAATTGAAATGAAATCTTGTTGAACCTTGAATACTCCACAGGAACGTTTCAACTTATGAATTATCATTGTCTCACTATTTATTTTAAATCGAAAATCTGATTCAGGATATTTCACAAATTGAAAAACTATCAAGTTCCAAGTGTTGGATGAAGCCAATAACTTCTAAATTCTCTCTCATCAACATAGTTGGAATGCTTGTTAATCTACAAGTCCATCTTTAAAGTTAGGTACTCTTCATGTTTCTTTGTTAGAAAAAATTTTCTCAACAGTACAACACTTGCTAATTAGACCAAATACATATTATACCATGCATTTTTAGGAGTCCTATATTATAGAATTAAGGATTCCAAACTCTATACGTATGGATAAATATCCGTACCGCAATATCAACAGCGTGTTGAAAACAGCAGCATTGAATCTGTCAAAGACATAAAAGTACTGAGTATATTACTTGATTCGGAGATTTCTTGGGAGCCACATTTGTAATATTTGAGAGGAAGACTCAGTTTTACGATTTTTGCTATTAGACATTTGAAATTACTGCTAAAGAAAGAAACGCTCAGACAGATATATTTTTCAATATTTCATTCCCTCTTGACAATTGGTATTGTTTTCTGGGGGAATTCGAGTGGTTTAATGGAGTTTTTCAGACTACAGAAATTGGCATTGAGTGTAAATGACAGGAGGAGCAAGAAGTACCAGTTGTCGGCCGATTTTTAAAGAATTAAAAAACCTTCCGCCTAGTCTTTATATTTTAGTGACACTTTGTTTTATAAAGAAACACCAACATCAGTTCAATACCGGAGAGTATTTCACAATAACGAAACTCGGTACAGGCAAAACTTGAGAAACGAGGCTCATCACACAACTCTTTATCAGCGGGGTGTGAAAAGCGCTGTTATAAGATAGTTCAATGTTCTACCTGCGCATCTCAAGGAAATGAACGGTATTTCAAACACAAAAAAAAGAGTTATTGAATGTCTCCGCATATTCAAACTGCGAAATTTACGGCTAATTACGAGCCGATAGATTTAGATTGAAGCGTTTAGACTTATTGACGAATCTACATACCCCTTTTAAAGGTGGTCGACAGATGATTCAATAATAATAATAATTATTATTATAATCAATACCTAGTATTGAAGAGCTTCAAGATTCTCCATCTAAGATCGATGTTTGAAAAGTCCAAGATCTCCAATCCATCCATTTCCGTTAACATTTTTATGATCTACACATAACTTTTATCAATTAATATTAATGATGCTCAATTCACAGTAAATTACTGTGAAAAATCACAGTGTTAATCATCTGTATACTATTACAAAATGTAATAATAGCTGTTATTATCACAATATTTGTAATAGTATACAGTGCAGCAACTTTATAGTTACTGTAGTATGCAGGTGCAATTTTGAAAAATGATGAAATCTTTTTCAAATTCAATCCTCATATTTTTGCCTAGAAAAATTCTAATATTAGTTTTGAACAATTGAAGGCCATTCCAATATTATCTTGTACCTGAGTACTAGAACGCACAATAATGGCATAAGATATTGAGCCACGTTTTTCAATCTATATAAGAACGCTTATGCTGTACTTTAACGAGTCGATTTATGTTTATGATTGCGCTCCGCCTGAAAATTGTGGAACTACTTTCTTCTAGAAAATTGTAATTCCTCAGTTTTTGCACGCGGACGGTATTCGCTTCACAGGAGTTGATGGTAATAAACGAAGACGTTTATTCAGTGGAAGAACGCTAAAATGTTATTACTGGAAGCAAGTGCGGATTTTCCCAAGCAACGGTGTATAGATTTATTGTCTTCATCTCCTCTCCTAAGACACCACTTCACTCCTTTAGACACCGAGTGTCCTCTTTTGATGTATTTGTTCCCTTCCTGCTATATTTATGGATAGAGAGGGCATGAGTAAGTGGGCGATGGAATTAATAGTGAAAATGGATTGGTGAAATTAATGTGAATAGGAAAATAAGAATAGAGAATTGAAGATGTATGCATACCAACTCAATTGCCAAATCACAGTCCCAGTCAAATTTATAATGGTATTCCTTCCATAAGAATTGAGAAGTTACGAAATGGAAGCAGCTGACTGGAAGAAGTACTTGAACTGAATTTTCCAGCAAAGAAGGATCGAGGAGACATCACACTAGATAAGAGCTGGATGATTTCAATGTCTTCGATATCATAATATTCAAGGCCATGAAAAAACCTATACTAATGTGATGTGCCAAGTATGAACTTCAATAGATAAGAATATGAGAAAGTAAAGATGTTATATCTAACTCGTGAATTTCAATTTGGCTTGGATGTTTAGGTGATTTTCACAATTTCCGGTTGACTTTTAATTTGATATTTCTGTCATAAAGCTTGAAATTGCTAGATCTGGAAAGATCCAGTCAGGTATTCATTGTGTTCAATTCACAGGCTACTTAGTTCTCAAGATTCACCATGATTATGAATTTTTATTTATTTAGTTATTCATAGATTGATTTCGTTTTCTTACAACTTTTCTTCTATTTATCAATATTTTAGAAACTTGAGCTCATCATCTCTGTTACTACTTTTCTGATCAGTCATCTCGTTTTTTCCCCTAAACTATTTATCTTTACAACTTATTTTTCTCTAGTCTTTTCCATCATCAACCTTTTCTCTCATGTCTCATTTATTCTGCTCCTCTTTCAAAATTTGTCTGTTCTTCGTAGCTCTCCTAGTTCCAAAATAGTCAACACCAACAATACATTTAAAAACTATTTCCCTTCATTCTCATAGTGTTTTTATAATAATAAAAGTCTTATTTTCACTCTTCAGTTTTCAATTCCTTTTTCGATTTCTACTCTTCTTTCTAATTCAGCGAACTTCTACCTATAAAGACTTGGGTGGATTGGATTGATATGATAGTGAACGTGATCAAATTGAAGACAATGTCAGTACTTGAAATTAAAATTCAAACCTGTTGATGATAATGTACTAGTTTTTTCCATCCCTGTCTGGATTGAATCCATACAAAATTTTCAATTATATCACTCAACTCATCCACGTAATTGTGTACTAGATACCTGCTATAAATTTACGCCAATACCAACATCCATATTATACGGTTTTATATTACGAAACACTGTATATTTCGAATCTCGAATGTCAATGTCACAGCTAATGTTGTATCATTGATAACTGATAATAACCATCGTCAGTACTGGAACAAGCTACTCACTTACTGTAATAATGACTGTAGAACACACTGGTACGAAGATAGAGTTGTAAAAACGTTTCAGTCATTTTTTCTTCCTTGGCAAGTTAATTACCCATAAACACGCAAACGCAATGTCTGAAAAGTAAGCGATTTGGGAACATTTACTTACACGGTTTCAGTGAGAATAATGATAATAATAGTCAAATATAATACGAACGTTTAAGTTCTTTTGTGGGTTTTATCCTTTACAGCTTCTATCCTTCTATAGTTTTCATTCAACTTTTGTTTGATGAATGTATGTATTATATGCCATTTTATAGTCAAGTCACATTAAAATGGAGGCATAGAGTAACCAATCTATGGATTAGCTTTCCTTCATGTGAGAAAATATCCTCGGCTACTACAGTGAGAAAATCGCATGCAAACATTTGCAGACATTAAAACTTTTTCATCTCTCAATTTTTCTCTTCAAAAATAAATAATCTTTATTCCTAGTAATCAAGCATGAATTCTCTTTCTCTTCCATTGTAGGATTCCAGTGTAAAAATAGGATCGGTTATAAATATATCAGTCAATTTTTTTCCATTTTGTTATCTGAAGAATTCAGATATTATCATATCATATTATTCTGTTAGTTTGTATTATAATTTATATTATTCACTCTTCTACATTACCAATCTCCTCTCCTTGATGAACTAATAATTTATTTCTCATGTGGAAGACTTCCTTCTTTTATATTTTTCTCCTCCGTCTTCCTCCTTTTATAAATTTCTTCTTTCATCTTATTCTCTCTTTCTCTCTCTCATCCTCTTTGTGTTCTCTTCCTCAACTAGTTCCAACCGTCGTCGACTAGAAAACGAAAACTAAAACAAATTTTATCCAAAATCGTGAGCAGTGAATTGTTGTACGTCCACTTCGCTAACAAGGTTCACTTTATAGAGGCTCTATAATAGTTGTTCAGTGCAGTACTCTCCAATCGTGGAATAAAGCCGTGAATTGCCTCTATTTTGCATACGAAATTATGCAGCAGCTCTTGAATATGTTAGCCATCAGTGCCACCAATGACGTGTATTGTTTATGGTGTTGATTTGATGACGTTGGGACCAAAAATAAACTAAGTTTCGAGACAAAAATATAAAATTTTCCACCTACAATCATGACTAGTTGGTAGTCATCCATTCACTAAAGCAGAAAACTAAAGAAGGCGTAATAGCTTCTCTCCACAGGTCTAAGACAAGTCCATTCAATCGGATTCCATCGTAATAAAATAAGTTAGTCTCACTTTAGTCCCTTGGTGCATACAAGACATCCTATGTATTTTCGAAAAGTTGATAAGTCTTCTCTCCGGATGAAAGTCTTCACCTCTGGATAATAAATTCATTCTGTAGTTTACTGATCATAATTTTATTTCTGATTCGAAGTTATGAATTGGTTTCCAACCTTTCCATGAGATCAGAAACTAATCTCAATCAACCAGGCTCCAAACGAAACCGGACAAGGTAGAACAATGGTGAAGAACGATCTTTCTGCTAACAATATTTTTCTCAGTCGTAGGATTAAAGAAGTATCAGATAATCAGATAAACTACAAAGTGAGGCCAATGACGTCAATATTGTGATTTTCATTCTTCTAAATTGTTAAGGCTCATGTTGTTTAGGTTACATTGTGACTAGCAAAATTCTAGACTTGTGAAAATAATTGAAATATATTATTGAGAAAAAAAAAACAAACTGAAAAATCCTCAAATACTACAGTTGATTCGATAGAGTTTGCTGAAGCATTTAAATAAAGCCGTTCAATACCATAAATAGCTACCTTAACTTGTTATTTGACAAGTTAATTGTATCTTTTTCAATTTATCAGCGACCGCTCTGTAGAAATTCAGCATGTGTTGTGCAACAACAGACTATGAGGAAAATAGTCGTTCCTTGTACCGTGTTCTGTATTGTCTTTTTTTAACTAGTAACTAGTACTACGAAAATCTCCATGAACTTGCCCGAATAGTTACCGAAACAGGTACCGGTAAGCTACCTCACAAGGCCATTGGTCAACAAGCTCTCTTATTAAAACTTTGGTGGATTCCAATTTGTTCCTCTTCTCCTCCACGTTGTGTCATTTATCTTTAGTATGAAAATTCATGTGTTTTTCCTTCTTTTTTTATTTTTCATTTTTGACTCATCTTACCTCTTCTCATTCTCATATTCTTTTCTTATTGTAATCTGTGAGAATAGAGAAATCGAATCTCATTTATTTTCTGTCATATTAATTTCTTCATTTTGTCATTTCCTCCTCATCCATACAATTATTCTCTTCTCCAGCTCTTTCACTTTTATTTGTCGCTCTCCTCGTCTATGTTTTGTATCTTCTCCGTTGATTGATCGGAGTTTGTACCTTGTTTCTTTATTATTTTCGTCCTCCAACTCCACTTTGAATTCCTTTATTCTCTTTCTAAATACTCTTCGAATATTCAGTTACCTCTCCTGTTCACCTTTTTGTTTCTCATCTCTCTTCAATGTGTGTTCTACGTTTCCTACGGTTTGCTTATTTTTCTTACCCTTCTATTTTTTATTCATCTCACGTTAATTTTCTTCTTGTAATGCTTCTAGAGTTTCTCCTTCAACTCAAATCTCCTCATTCTTCCTCTTGTTATTCTCCTTGTTCTAATTCCACTTCTCTTTTCATTCTTCCTCTTATTTAATAATTTAATATATCTCTTCGTCTCCTGCTCCTTCTTCTCCTCCTCCTCCTCACCCTTCACCTACTCCATCATTGACTTAACCACCTCAATCTATAAAACCTTTGCCACCTCACATCTCATTCATTGTTGAATCTTCTTCTTCGACTAGTATTCCCAATTATTCAGAGGCTCTATCGTGTGATTTGAAGAGTGAAGTATTCAGTCTTTTTTCAATCGAGTCGTACAGTGAACAGTTGTGTTATCCAGAGACCTTCAACTTGACCTTCACGTCAAATCCGTACACACTTTTCGTTGTAGTGAGTTCGTCTTCTTACAAAATAATTACATCGTTCTGGTGTCAGTCGATGGACTGATAGTTAGTTTTCAAATACTTATTGGATGTATTTGTTTTGTCCTAGTTGTCTGAAGTCAAGTATAATTATCACTCACTTGAGCCAAAGATAAAAACAATCTTCTGTTTCCAAATACAACAGATGAGTAGGCTGCAAAATGTTTTTCTCTTTTAATGTTATATAAGTGTTGTTACAATTCATATAAGATATGTATGAAGGATGACTTTTCATTCTTGGTGTGTCTTCTAGTGCAATTATTGACATTAAAATTTTCAGTATAGACCTACTGATCCATAATTTTATAATATTTCCAACAGTTCCCAAAAGTCAATGGATTACACGATGGATAATCTAGGTTTCATCTTCTTCTCTTCACACTATATTCTGATCGTGAGTACTACTAATCGTAATATCATTGATTCTGTCACTAATCCTCACTTTCCTAGGCTTCTTTCTTGGGCCTTTTATTGATGGAGGCTATCATTAGGTCTATGTCACCGCCTGTTTCATATTCCTTTTTTCCTTAATTCGTTCTCTTCTCCTCCATTCTATTCTTCAGCCTCTTCTTTCTCCTAAATTCCCTAAGCATCATTTGTTCCATCTTTTACGTCATGTTCCCCCATAATCCAACTTCCTCTTTCTTCGCCCTATACATTTCCCCCTCCCCCTCCTGTACAAATTTCCCATATTGATAGAATAATTTAGTTCATCTCATTCAATCTATTATTTGCAGAGAGAAGATTTCTGTAAAAGCAAGAAACTTCAATCGACAGCTTGTGTTGTTGTAGGTATAGCTTGATAGAATATTATCTTAGGCAGCTCCCTCTACAATGACTACATAATAATCATTAGCCTTAAAGTTATAGTTTTCTGCCTTATGACTGACTACATATAGAAATACTCAAGTTTTTATTCATATGCTGTACATAAAAACACATTCACCCATACGAATATCTGTATTATTAATCACGTATATGAATTCAGTGGTACTTGCATATATATGGCATTAATAAATATGTACGCTACCTTTAGGCATATATATCTGTATTTAGAAGCACAAAATTATAACCTATCCAAGAGTGGAGCTATATGTATATACTCTACAAGTATATATATTATGTTTGTATTTGATATGTGTGGGTGCAGGTATACCATATTAAACAGCTTCCAGTCCAGTCCAAGTCACGGATTAAGTAGCGGCGGTGTTCTTTGCTCTTTATTATGATTATTGGTGGCACTTACGCCTCAAGATATCGATTAAACATCGACTATCGTATATCGATGTAACATCGACTTGTTCACTTTCAATAGTGTTGGGTTCCAATGTGCTGTATACACCGCTCTGAGCAAGTGCTATGTCATTCCTGTATTAACTGCATGTCGAGGTTTTGTTTTGTTGTGGAGTTAGTCGTGTGTGGATTCTGGGGTTTTGAATCAGAGTAGTAATAAGTATTTGCCGAGATTGAATTGCAAGTGGAGAGGGAAGAAGTATTAGAAGAGCGAAGAATGGAATTTGAATTCCTCAAGACAATGAGAGGGATGATAGGAAAACAATGAATGAATGAGAGTTGATAGTTGATATGAAAATGAATGAGAGATAAAAAAATGAGAGGTAGATTGTAGGCGAGAAAATAATGTATAAAGGATGCCAAGGAGCAAGACGGGTAGAAATGATTGATGGGGAAATATCTTGTTAACAAGAAAATATACAGGGTGAATCATAATTATGGTAAAATAATTTAATACTGAAAAAATTATGTAAGCTGTGTAAACTAAATTTAAATAAAAGTTGGATAAAATGTATTCTTATGTAGTACATTACACCACAAAATTTGCTGTTTTATGAGGAGAGAACTAATAACTCATAGCTTGTAGCTTATTGCAAATGGAACATTGATTTTAAGAACAGCTGTTCCAAAACAGCTGATTTATTTTGTTTTAAATAATAAAATATTCAAAAGAAATTATCAGCTGAAAACTATTTTCAGAAATATTTTAGCTCACTGTTGAACAAAAAAACAAACTGTAAGTTAGGCCTACTGTAGGCGCGCTGTGTTTTTTGTTTAACCTATTAACCAGTTATTTGTAACCATTTCACTTTGCTTTTGTGTTAAGTGTTAACTTTTTAAAAAATGGCAGGTGATTTTAGACATTATTCATACTCCGAATTAGCTGACATGCATTTAATTTATGGAATGGGACACTACTGTAATAGTACTGAAGCAAGACGTTTGTATCAAGAGAACTTTCCTAACCGAGAATGTCCAAGTTCAAGGTTTTTTTCCACTATTCATCAACGTCTGTCTGAGACAGATTCCTTGATATACAAAGAGTACATTTATGCAGGCAGACCCCGATCTACTAAGACTGTTGAGTTAGAAGAACAAGTTCTTAAAGAAATTTATGAACATCCCGAGAAGAACACAAGAGAATTGTCAGTGTAGTTTAATGTCAATCAATCTATTATTTGGAGGATACTAAAAGAGCAACAATTACATCCATACCACCTCCAGAAAGTTCATACTCTATTGCCACGAGACTGTATTCCCCGTGCTGGAATTTGCCGATGGTTTTTAGTAAAACTTGTTTACCCTTACTTTTTAACAACCGTTTTATTTACCGACGAGACACACTTTACAAGAACAGCTATCGTTAACGTCCACAACTAACATATTTGGGCAGCTGAGGATCCTCATGCCATCAATCCCAATCTTCCATAACATCAGTTTTCAGTAGACATTTGGGCAGGAATCATAGGAGATCATCTACTTCTGTTCGAGCTTCCTCCCAGGCTTAATGGCATAATCTACTAGTCTTTTGGTATAAGTTTAATGTCATTCAGATATGCTACTTTCATATAAAAAAAACTTTTCATAAAAAACCGAATATTTTATTTGCTATCAGGTAGGCTACAACTTATGAGTTATTAGTTCTCTCCTCATAAAACAGCAAATTCTTGTGGTGTAATGTACTACATAAGAATACATTTTATCCAACTTTTATTCAAATTTAGTTTATACAGCTTACATCATTCTTTTCAGAATTAAATTTCCTACAATTTTTATTGCGAAAAATTATTTGTTCACTGGTCATTAAAAAAAGTTATTGGGCATCAAACCTAGAAGTCTGTGTTTTTCTACTTGAATTTTTTGCATATTTCAACTTTTTTCTCAAAAACTACTCACACTACAGTTCCAGACTAGTTTTATTCAGTTTTTCAGATATTTTTCCATATGAATCCAGCATAAGTTTTTCAAAAACTAGTCCCCAAACAATTCAGCATCGGTGTATTTTACCAGAGGAACTGAATTCCGGGCGAAATCTTTCACTCTGTATAGCTCGCTAATGAAGCTTGTATGGATATATGTTTATGAGAACTTTTTTTCTTATTTTTACCTCTACTATCACGTATTAAATTATTTTACCATAATTATGAATCACTCTGTATATGTATATCTGAAAAACTCGAGAAATGCAGTAGTATCGGAAATTTTTGTGACAATGAAAGACGGTTGATCAAGCAAGAGAAGATGGGAAAAGGAATTGAAGAAAGAAGAGGAAAAAAGATGACGAATGATCTAAATAAGGAGGAGCACACTCAGAAATGGAACTTGGTTTAAGGGGAAGAGATCTAAAAAATATGTAGGAATTCTTGTATAGTATTGTACACTAGCTGGCCCGGCGAACTTCGTACCGCCAAAAAGTCAATGTATCTCATGTCATACTTGACTTTATTTGGTGAATCATGGAATTTATCTGATAATATTTCCATTTACATCTAAATACGGACTTCCTATGTACTTAGTCATGTAGCATTTTTTATTCCGAAAACACATTCTTCTCAATCTATTGGTAGACAATTCGACTGAGTCATTGTCAATATTGTAGAACCGTTCCACACACTTTCAGTCAACTTCAAAATGTGACCGGTGTGGTCACGAAACCTTGGTCGTGTACTAAATAAAACAGTGTAGAATTTGACAACATATTTGTGTTTTTATTTAATTATTGGTAGACAATAAATCTATCAGTAAACTGTTAAATTGAAAACCATATACTGTGTATGGGTTAAGTCAGTGTTTCAAAGATGAATTTCATTTCTTCATAGTTGTTGATTGCCAATAGATGGTCAAGGGAATATGCGATATACGATGAATCACACAGAATTCCTTATTCTTCCCATCTCCCATTTTAGGATGAATATCAGCTAAGCTAAATTCAAAAAGAATTGTAAATTATTCTGTAATTCTTCAATAATTGATTATGCAATATGAACAACTCTCTTTCATGAGGTGAATCATTTTTCCAACATTTTCCAGTTTCTCAATGATAGGGGACTGATAATTTTGTATCTACAGCTGGTACCAATCAACAACACTTCAACTCCAAACTACAGTATTAAGCAATGTACCTTGAATACAGGTGTTCTAGGTGCCTTGGTAATAAGCACGGGTGACCTGTTAATTACAGCTGGTAACTTTAGATGCTGAATCATTATTATCACAGCATGATCTTGTATCATGATCATCTTCCCGTTCTACGTTAGCCGCTTGGCCGGCAAGTACGAAAACATAGGTCTGTAAAATGGATTAATAAATTATTATTTTTAGCCCCCCTATTAAAATTTCTGGACAGAAACCATCCCCAATATTCACACAGCATATTCCCAAAGTTTCATGCCGTTCTGCCAAGTAGTTTTCAAGTCTATGGGGAACAGACAAACAAACACACAAACATTCATTCTTATATAGATGAAGTTATTATGATGCCTGCAAGCTCCTATAGTCATATGCGAGATATTATGGGAGATGATGAGATATTATATTTTTTAAATATTCTATGAGTATGAAACTCTACTCTTCTATCTCAACATACTACGATTATGTATGAAACTACGAGTCATTTTGGCTGGAGTAATTCTATAATAATGAGGAAGAGAAGTAAATGATGAAGAAAAATAAAATGAAAACGAGATGAGAGGAGGAAAAATACACAAACTATAAAACCCCCCTTCTCAGCTCCAAGCAATTACTTGGCCAGATAACCGGTCCAACCTACCAGCCTACCACCTACACACAGAGTTACAATAGTTACTGCGAAACCAGTAGATGACCATATCAACATACCAGCAGCTCACTACCAGTTCTGCTGAATAGCTTATGCCGATTAATTCAAAGTGCGGTACGGTAGTATCGTACATCATCATGTTTGATGGATCCAGTCAAATACTAGCAGGATTTCCAATGGATAATTATGTTCTCGCTTTCCAATATTTCAATATGATGATTAAGGCTTGCATGATTTTGATATAGCATGCATGGTTTCTTAGTATTAATAAAGTATCGGTATGACTTATATAGGGTATTGCTTGGTACTGGAAACATTAGCTTTGGGAAAATGCACTGTGTAATTTTATTTAGCGAGCAATGCATCCAAGCGACGTTTTTCAAAAACTTCTAAAGTAAATGAAAAGTGTTCGTCTACATTTATAATATGAACAATTATTTATCAGAAACAAAGCATTATAGTAGCTTCATGCTCTGTACACTCCACTGTTGCTTTATATCAGAGCTTTGTAGCTCTGCAGAACATGATAATGTATGTGTTCATTCTAAAGGAGCGTACAGACTTTCGATCTGCACCGCAATCGAACGTCACTCGAGCAGATCGATTTATGATCGAAGGTGGAGCAAGATTGGAACGCGAGCAGAGTTAACATCTCCCGTAACGTTCATGATCGGAGCGAGTGCGGAGCGTGTTGGAGGCGCGTATATCTGTACGCACCTTAACACGAAACAACTTTGTAGCATCTTTTCTAAAAAAGTTTCAAGTTCATTTTAGGATCTTGAAATATTCATGGTGATTATGACATCATAGTTCACATAATATTGGAATTTTAATATACTTAGTGTATATGCATTTACAATAAACATTTTCTACATTTTTAATTCGATCAGACTGCTGATCGAAGTATAGGAGAAGGTTATCATGAAGTTAGTTTCATGATTGATTTCTCAATTTGGGATAAGCATATCGGGAATAACTCGGATCTACAAACAATTGCATGCAAGCGCAATCCCTCATTTCTATTCACTTCTGCTATTGAATAATTGATTATGTATCAATATTAATTATATAATAATCAATTACAACATCTACTATTATAATTAATTTCAGTAAATAATAATAACGTGAGACTGTATCCTATGAATGAAAATCCTTAGTATAGAAGACCAATATTATTATCAACTGTTACTTTTCTTGAGAGAATTTGAATGTAGCTTTACCGTTGAATTGGAACCAGCTATCATCAATTTCTGAAGATCATTTGGAACAACAAATGAATGAATGGGCGGCTCTCGTCTTCACTATGCTAATTCCACAGGAAAGCGTGACTTGCCGGAAAAGAAGGCATTAATCCATGGCCCATGCTGAGTAGATATAAACAACTCAAAAAGAAAGAGGAGACTGGAGAAAAAGGGAAGAGGAATATGATATGAGAAATGAGAAGGAAAATGAAAGATGAGCTTGAGAGCAATAATGATCAGTAGCCCACAACTGAAACAAGCTTCAAAATCAAAATTTAATTTATAGTCAAATGTAAAATGTAGAAGATCAAGATCGGTTGAGTTACAAAGAATGGTACGATCAAGAAATAAGAGAGAATGACAAAGGAGTTGATAAATGTGAGGAGAGAGAAAAAATATCACAGTTGGAAAAGTTGAATTTGAGATAAAACATGTCACTCACACTGACAAATCATCCAAGCGGAGAGTCTACTCATATAATGATCTACTTTGTTCTTTGTATTCATTAAATAATAAACATGATTTGAATTCAAAATGTGTGAGGAAGAGATGGGAGAGAGTAATACGTATGATTGGGAATTTAACAGAATAAAGAACAAAAAAATGAAAAACAAGATAGTACAAGAAAATATAAGAATGATAGGGAAAACTCAGAACAAGAAGATGTCGATAAGGAAAAGCATGAATATTTTTGTTGATGATTGTCGATTTGAACTCTATAATTGGAGGAAACCGACAACAGTGTTTGAAAAAAATTAAAAAGGATGTTGTTTTATTGCGAGGTACAATGCTGAATAAAAGGGAGAAGAAGTAGAAAAGAAGTCATGGATAATAAGAATTCGAAGTGATGAAAAAGAGAGATGAATAGATGTTGGAGAAATTGCGGATAAAAAGAAGTAGGAATGTGAGGCACGTAATATATCTTCGAGAGAATAAATACGTATGGAATCCTCCACATTTTGCAGTATAACATGTTCCACCAATAATTCGAGTCCAAATTTGAAACTATCATGAAAGCCACAACCAATCAACCACACTCAGTCAGCGCTAATCACATGCTTTCTTCAAACCTTGACCAGGAAAACCGAATTCAAAAACACGATTTGGAACCGAAAAACGGCCAAAAGACACGATCTGAACTGATTCTGGCTGCAGGCGAAATAAGCTGCACGTTTTATTATCCTAATTTCCCGGGTCGAATTTCTGAAAAACGTCAGGAAGTGTATTTTGGGATCCGGTTTTTCAAAATGAGCGTGGAGTTTTATTTTTGATAATGGGTAGGCCTGAAACAATATCCGATTGTATTTGCATGGATACGGTAAAAGTGATACGGTTATCTCGTTTCTTGATACGATAAAGATTTTGTTTCAATTTTATTATGCACTACAGGCCTATAACCGATATAGTTTAAATTAAGTATTCGACCATATTATTTCATAATAAGATTTTGTGTGGATAGGACGGTATCAAGATATAGGCCTATATAATGGATTTCAATGGATAGTGATTTCAGATTCTCCAGTCATATCTCATAAGTCATTACAATCATTTCCATGAAATGATAATCTTGAGGATTTTGATCATGAAAATCGACCATCTATATTCCTAGTCTTGAAAATAACCATCTTATCTAAAACCAATTCTCAATAAGCTGGAATAAATATTCTCCATCTCACGAATGATATTATTGAGAAAAAGTTCAAATTATGTGAATATTGAACAATCATTTCTACATTTTGTTGAGGAAAGTGAACAGTTCATTGAAAATTAACTAGACTGTTATTGAAAGATTGTGGTCTTTCACTGTATGCAAATACAGTTACTCCTTTTAAGGTTCTATAAGATTCATGGTTCTATAGCATGTTCATTTCTTGCATGTACTTAAAACCTCAACATGCCTTGTAATATAAAAAACAGCAATGCTTCGTACTCAACCAATGATGACAGTCTGGAGAGGATGTTACTATACACAGCAATAAATAATGATTAAAAATTGATGATTTAGTAAAACTCTTTCAGCTTCAAACTCTCTGAAACTCGAACTATTGAAATTCGTTACATTGAAATTTCTCTCCGACTGGTTTCTTGGTTTCTCGAAGTGAGAAGGGCTATTAGCCGAATCTCGCGCCGGCAGTTATTCAGGACGGGTTAAGTCGCTCAATCACCGCTCAGCTAACCGCTGATTATCGCCGATAATCACAAGCATCGCCAATCGGTGTCGTTAATCAGCCAAATGTAACCGGTGATTTTCACAGTTACCGATGATTTTAACTGCTTCCTCCCACTATACACTGGGTACTTGCTGTACTGCCAACACTCCCAAATAAAATAATCATGTGAGTCTCTACAGAATATCTATGATATAGGAACTGGAAAGTTTGAGAAATCACGCTTAAGCTCAGAGTTTATACGTCTTGATAACAAATATCGCAAAGTTTATCCTATATCTCTCTGAATATTTGACGTATGTAAGTGAGTGAACGAATAAATTCGAGTAGAGCAAAAATCAATATTTATAATAATTATTGAACATTTTTCAATAACAGAATCAATCAATTTTTGAGTTTTTAAAAATTGTTGACAATCTATGAATCATAAACTCAGTTCATAAACTGGGAGAAACTGGAAAACTTTTGAACCTAATGGTGGAGGAACTGAAGTTGAATGAAACATCCAACTCAATAATCAATGACTATAAAATTAAAAAAATGGGCAGTTATTTGATACAGAAAGTAATACAGCTCCCTTACTATAATGACATCCGATAGAAAAAATCATTAAGATAAGTAAAGTATGAACAAACACATATCTTTAGCTCATGATCTCAATACAGTTTTCCCCAACAGACTATACCTATAGGGAATCGGTAATGGATGAAGTATGTTTGTGGTTATTGGAATGTTTTGTGACGTGAATGAAGTGGCTGCATGGAATTCGTGTAGCAGGGGGCTTGTCCACTGGTTGTACAGTCTTCAACATCATCTATACCTATTTATATGACTTATAAGCGCTATAAAGCTAGCAAATCTCTATCTATATATCGGTTGAGTTATAACATTCGCGATCTACAGCCGTTTTATACCTATTTATACAAACACTAAATGCTGTCAAACGTGCAAATCTATATCTATATCGGTTGGACTATATTGGCGAAGAAGGTCATGGTCACAGTAAATAGGTGTCTCTCTATTCAGGAGAGTACAACAATAAGAATGGGCGCGAGCACTGATTCTTGATTCTTTATTGTCACGAGTGTTGAATGTGCCTGTGCGTTGGAGAGTGGCGCTGAATTGCTTCTTGATTGGAAGGTCACGTCTTACCTGAGCTGAGGTGCCAATTGTTGGTACAGGTGGTCAGTGTTGGATTCGAGAATTCACATTGAATAGAACTTATCAAATCGGTTTGGAATTCAATCCTGGATCACTATACATGAACATACTTCATGATCACAGTTATTGTTTGAAGTATCACAAGAGCAAGTGCTATCAGACCGACGCATTATCCTATAAGCTAGAGCTAACGAAAAGTGTATTGGAGAAAAGTGGTAACTTCACTCCCATTTAATTCACTATTTTTTATCCAAGTTAGCTGTTGTTCAATTCATAAACAAGGGAACAAATGAATAAGTCATTCTATTCTATTCATCGATGAATTCAGTAAGTTATGAATTTACAATTCCCTCGTTGATTGTAAGATTGACTATTTAACCATGAAAAAATTGAAGAGCTTCTTTGATAATTCACACAATATGCTTGAAATGTTATTTTCCATGTTCATACAGCTTTTTGAATGTTAATAACATGATGAGTTGAATAATGAGAGATTAGCTTGAAGAATAGACATTCTATGAGATATATTGAGAAGACGTTCAATATTCATACGAATACTTACGGACCTACGGTAATACAAATGAGCTTTGGATTGAGTCAAGAAGACAAAACGTACCAAGGAAGACGTACAAGCGCCACAGAGGAAAGATAGCATAGTTCCGGACTCATTCAATTACAGTAGGCCTACTCAGATAAATAGTTCCTTGTGTTCAGATTGAACACCTTCAAACTCAGAAAATCTAGTTTCTCAGCATAATCCTTCTGAATTTATTCAGTCCAAACCCAAATACATAACACTCCAACACGAATTAAGTTCGCAATGCTAAACTTGGAAATTGACTCTATTATCTCTGTTTTTATTCAATGTTGCAGCCATTTTCTTGTAACCAGGTGTGGCATTGTTCGGAGACAAATAAATAAGTCGGTAAACACCCGCATAATGTATCGTCCATTTTGCACAATACATCCAAATAAGGCAGAGACAGCCACCAGCCACCAGCCGCCTAAATAAGACACAACCCCGATATGCCGCCATAACTTACGAGATCGTGAGTCGGCTAAAAGGCTACTAGACTATTAAAGTATTGGCAGGGAACTCTATTTTACTCCTTTTTTATTCTTCCACTGTTTCTCATTTTTCACTATTTTCTCTCTTTCTTGATACTTACCTCTTTATTCTCTTAATAGCTTTTCCAAGCAGCTTCTCTCCAACATTTTCCTCTTCTTTCTCATTATCTTTTGTTGCTTCTCTTCTTCCGGATCTCTTCTCCCCTCTTTACTTTTTCTTTCAGTTAACACTCCTTTGTTCTTCTATCTTTTCCTTCTTCAGATCTACTCTTTCAATCTTCTTCACCGCCTCTTCCTCCTCCATCCTAATACTCCACTATTGAGTGATTTGAGATGAGGGTGTCCTATCCACTCACCCTTGATTCCTCTGATCATATTTCCCTTTCTAATATTATTTTCTATTTTTCTCTTGTGAAGAATGATCAATTCTTTGAGTTTCCTTCCTAATCTTCCTCCATATTGACTTCTTCTATTCTGCATTCTTCCCACTTCCTCCTACTCCTTTTCCGTCTTTCTTCTTGCAACTACTGTTTAAACTTACTAATAATTATTCTCTTTTTTTGCAAACCGTTGAGTGTATTCTTCATTCCTCCTACCTCATCTTGACTTCTCCTTGCATTTTTTTATCTTTTCTTGTGAGTCTTTCAACTTCAGTGATGCTATTTCAGTAAGTATTCCTGTTCTTCATATCTTTATCATACTCTCCATATTTCCTTCCACCTCGTAATCCGCTCTTTCTTTTTTAGGTTATTTATATTATTTTTTTCTTCAACTTTCTCTCCCAATCATCTTCTCAAACTGATCTTCTCCACTCTTCTCAATCTATGTGGTACTACAGCCATAAATAGAGTAACTAGATAGTCAATTTAGTTAATCTGTGGTAATTGGAAATGTAAATGAATTTTAGATCATCCATTCTTTTGTGAAACATCTTTTTCTTTCTCTTCACCTCCCTCGATGCGTTTTCCAATACTACTGATACTGTACTTCATTCGCTCTTCTTCAACCTCATATACTTCCTCTTCAACCTATTCACCATCTACCTTTTCCTCTGCAATATATATTTTCCACTTCCAATTGACCATCTTCTTCTTTCAACTCCTCTTCCTCCATTCACATCGACCATTACCATTACTGGGCTACCATACCAAGCCGTTTGATTATTATTACAATAATTACAGGGAGTAGTTACGTGCACTGCCGGTTAGGTTAATAGTAATAATTGTTGTACCTACTATTGCAAGAAGCTGTATTGGTTGATGTTCCAACTCCAATAACTCGAACAATGGTTCACGGTCTTGCAATTCTCGCACATTATTTTCTGTTGTTCCAGTCAGGGTCGTTTCTAGATAACATCTTTCGTTAACTTGTTGTGGAAGCTTTTTAGTGCACCGGTGATTTATAGTTTGAAATAGTGAAGATTGGAATTTTTCCTAGAGGTTATAGTGTTGTGCACTGTTATAGTTCTGAGGTACTATCTGAATAACATTGTTCCAGGTTTCAGTGTTTAAGAAACAAATCCAATAAATCTCTTCAAGTCACCTATCAATCCATCAAGTACCTATGAATTCACAGAGGTTGATTGAAAAGTCCAGGATCAATATTTTTGTTTACCTCAAATTCCCAAATCATTTCTCACATTGCGTTGCAACCTGAAACGAATGATATTATTTGTAAAGCTTTACAATAGGATTACTTCTCCCCATTGCATGTTACTACTTGAAAAATGGAATCCAATGGAATTATTGATTGGTTTTATCAATCACTATACACTATTCCTATTATCTAGGCCTACTACTTTCATCTTTTATGCAATAATTACGATAATTTCTCCTAATTCACGAACCTTTACGAATAAAATACTAAGCATGTCTAAGCTATTTTATCATACATGTAGGCCTACTAGGCAAACTAGCACATAAGTTTGGAAAATCCAACTATTTTTGTTTCTTGTATCTCAAACAAAACAAAGGTTACTGGTAAGATCTACGCGTAATTTATAGCATGACTCGGCACTAACTACAAGGAAAGGCTGGCTGAAAAGCAGTGAGGCAAAATTGTTTCGGTGATAAATGATTTTGTGACAAGCCGTTCGTTGAAACATTAACCAAACAATTTTGATGATGAGAAGTGAGCCATTCTTCTTCAACATATATTAATAATGTACGTCTCTAGTTTGGATGGACTTGGACAGGAAGGTCGAACATAATTACAACATTAACATATCATGCTCACGTAAGCAACAATTGTTCGTCACTCAACTATCATGCATGTTCATCTCTCTCACATCTACTGTCTCTCTTTTTCTCTCTCTTGCAATGAAACTTTTCACAATCTGATTAGGAGCGAAGGTTACTTTTGACGTCATTCAAACTAGATACTTTGAAGAGTCCTGAATGGGCTGAGATTCAACTGCAATTTGATTGAATTTGTTAACTTCAAACATTATTAGTGTGGGGTCACTCAGTGATTCAAATTGGATTAAGGTTATCAGTAACAAGTGTAATTGACAACTTCATTTCAGCATTATTATCAAATCAAATCGGAATCTTAATAATTTGAATCTAAATAGCTCTGTTACTTCTTTAGTTGTCAATATAGTATAGCGATATCAATGGGAACATAAAATTCAATTCGTAACTATAATTTATTTATCCAATCATGCAATTATTTACAAATCATAACAATTATTGGAAAAAATAGATACGGTACATCACAAAAATTTTTGAAATTTATATGTGAAAAATATTCCACAATATATCCATGCACATTCTATACAGTCATTTTCCTTGCATTTTCCTTATTCAAGAGCATTCTGATAATAATATTTAATCGACTTGTTTGAAAAAGAATTAGAACTATAAAAGTTGAAATTGAAATTTACATCGCCGTAAATCTTCAACGAAAATTATGAATGCATACAAAGAAAGAATACATATCCCAATACCATCTCATGCCTCAGTATTTTGTTTGAATCAAACAAGACAGTCAACAAAACGAACGAATCAACTGTTGTACAGAGAAGATAAAATATAAAATAGAATTGAAATTTCAAAAGTAACATTTTTGAAATTGAACTCACGTCTGGGAAAACTCCATTTTTAGTAATAATTAGTAAATTTCAACTTCCAGAAGCTTGGAAAAGGGAAATTAATTCACATACCAATATCATCTCAAGCTTCAGTATTTTGTTCGGACCAAAAAAGATACTGAAGCTAAGAAGTATTTAATCTGAATCCTGCTTCAAGGAAACCCAAGGAATTGATATAATTATCGATGATAATCAATAAGCTTCCCCAATCAACCACAACAATTTCGATAGAATAGAACCTTGGAGCGAATATGAGAACTGAAAAGAATTTTGTTGAAGTAAGAAGAAGGAAAACCGACGAATAACGTATTGATAAGATCAATAATCATCCTGTTCTTCCACTCAGAGGGTGGAGTCTATGAAATTAAAAAATGGACAGACACCTAAAAAATCCCATAAATAAACAATTAGTCGATAATTGGCGGAAATTACTATAGTCGTATTCTATTATAAAGCAAAACAGTGAAGATTATGTACCTGCCACAAGAACAACTATAGAGAGATTATCGTTGGACTGCCAGCATTGGTTTGATGGGGACCATTGAGTCTATCTATAAGGAATGCTGACAGTTTAAAGTGAATCTCACCATACAGTAGTATGGGATAGATAAAATACATAAACGGTGGGGAGAAAAAATCTGATCGTAAATTTTCCATTGAGAAAATTGCTAGTCATGGGGCTGAGAAACAAGATTATTGATATAAAATCATCGCGGCTGCAATCTGACAGATTGACTAATGACTTAATGACAGTGATACGAGTGATACTTGCTATTAAAAAACCGGGTTCTCATGATATGTAGAATGTTACATTCTGAATAAACATTCCTCATTATCTCCATTAGGATTAAACTGCAGAAATAAGTGAAAAAGGAGGCTTATTTCACCTCTCCTCCACCTTTTCCACCTCTTAACCTCCTGCTCTACCTCTACCTTCTTTTCCACCTCTTAACCTCCTGCTCTACCTCTACCTTTACCTTCTCCGTTCTATAGCAGCGAGAAAAGACCGTAGAACGTTTAGAGATCCTGTTCTACAGCACACCAAGTCCAGTAGTTAATTCAAGAACCCCATTAAGATTTAGTAGATACGGTAATAATATTCCCGCTCTGTGGTATTCTAATAAGATTGGAAAGATGAAACAAGCTTTATGTTGCCTACTAACACTCCTAGTAATACTATCAATGTATACTTATACACTATCTGCAAACACCTATTCATAGCCACATGTGATTGTGTAGTTTGCAGCGGTTTCCTTACGCTATCATCTTCGTCACCTCTTCTTTCTTCTTCTCAAATTCTTCCATTATTGTTTGGCTGTTTTATTCCCAAATTATGATCTCCATTTTCTTTTTGTGAATGCCCAATATTATAGTATACTATGTTACAATGTTTACTCAAATCTTTTAAGGCCAGGTTGAGTTCGAGATTCCAAATCAGTCTCTTGTATGTTTTCTATTCTCATTATTCCATTTTCATCTTTTATACTCTTTCACGTATTTCTTATTGAATTCGTCTCCATTTGAATCACTCGCATTATTTCTTTCTTCTCCTAATCACTACTTCAATATTTTATATTTTGTTGTCTAATTATTGCTTTTCAAGATTTTTTGCAAAATAAACTTTTATTACTATTCTTCTCTTCTCACTTCATCTTTTTACTTTCTTCTTCTTCAACTTCTTTTCCCTTCATTCAAAAAATGATGTGTAAGTATCAGTAACCAAATGTAACATGCTACTCGTGTAAGGCTACAAATAGATGGCATACGACAATCATTTCTACAACTACCTATTCATTAATATTTCCTCTGTATGTAGAATATAGTATCCATTCCTATTCAAGTACAAGAATACGACGGCACACAGCATTCTCATGCAAGTTTGAGAATTTATTTTCGTTCTCCACTTTGATCAGATAGCTTAATAGCAGTGTTACTTTTACTATCGATAAATTGTTGGATAAATATTTATTGCATCCACATTGGAGCTATTCAAATTATAATTACCTAACAAGAATTTAATTAAAATAATGATCATTGAATTATGGTTGGTCGCTAATAGTATGTGCTTAGTGTGGAGAATTACATGAGAAGAAAACAATGGAGTGGTAAGTATATTTTCGTATAATAGGAAAATGTTCAATTGATTTTGAAATAATTGGGTAGGCTATACGTTACGGAATGTATACTGTATTCGCATGATGATTGGATTTCCTTATTACAAGTAGTCTTAGTAATAATTGATAAAATTCAGTTACCATATATATCGAAATTTGTTTTTTTCAACTTTCCCCTCTTTCCCCTTCAAAGAAGAAGAGAAAAGATTGAAGAGAAGAAGAAGAGGTTTAAAAGCTTTGTTACACAATCAATAGTAAATTCCTTATGTTCATCACTATCAGTTAAAGTTGTTCCCAACAATGCAACTCAAGTTGCCTATATAGTGATTGTAAATTAGAATTGAATGTGTGTTGTGTTATTGAGCAGAATTTGGCTTCAGTGATATTGGATTAAAGAATTATGAGAAATTTTAGGAAAAGCTTATTGAAAGAAGAATTTTAAAGAGGAATTGAAGTACAGTTAATTCATTCTGAGAGAAGGGGAGGAAACCTATACTCTGTACAAAATTACTTTGGACTTGGGAGGGACATGCGCAGCAGAGAAGGCATACAGAGATAGGGATTCAACGGCGGCGAAGTCACCGTTCTGAACCGGCCAGCATTGTCTAATTTCTAGTTAGTATTCAGGCGCTCATGTTAAACTTGCGGAGTTTCCTCACTGGAAGCATTCAGTCGACTGACTCTAATCGACAAATTGGCAACTGCACTTCTACCTATGACTATCCATCACTGTAATTGGCCGATCTCCCTCCATTTCTCTGCGCCGCATATTCCTCCAAGAAGTAATTTTGTACGGAGTATAGTATATGCCTCCTAACTCTAGGAGCTGTACGATTGGCTCGTGAGCGGTTTTATCAACGTGACGCTTTGAACTGCTAGCATCTGATTGGTCGAAATATAGAATGTTTACCGTCTCACCTCTCAGCCAATCGCGCTACTTGACTTCAAAAGAATGAATCTAAACATTTTTATCACGTTTTCTTAATACCAAAATTGTTTTTTCATTTGCTATTCTTGATATTGAAAGAATCATTGAATCAAAGGCACAGATATTATAATATTTTCCAGGTTACTATTTTTCATTCAATTATAATATTAAGTACAGTCAAGATTGATATGATTTGCAAGAGTCGAAGGCTGTCAATTTCACTTTTTGACAGTAAAGATAATTCTCTCGTTGCTAATTATTACAAGTATTAACAGGAGTTTTACGAAAAAATAACTGAATAATTAGAAAAAGTAAATTTGAAGAGTTTAGCTCTGCGTTATAGCCTACTTAAATCAGGAAATCATGACAGACAAATGATAATTGCATTTGTCATATTTCTTCTATTTTCTCGAAAAATGGTTCTCGAGGCCAAGCAATCCTGAAACTAAGCAAATTCCAGTAGAAAACTTTAGTTGTTCTTTATGAAGCAACAAACTGTGATAAACATGTACAAGTACACGCCGGTAACGCATTCATTGATGTTTATCTCTCAGGGTCTAGCGTATAAATCTCAATTAAGTACATGACGCTACGATCTTGACTCTGAGAAAAATTTCTAGACAAAAACGTTTGAAGGAAAAAGACCGATTACATCATAGAGCAATGTTGGTGCATTTTGAAGGTGCTCATTAGAAGGTTGCACTTCACGTACTGGAAATCGTGACAAATTTCGATTTCATGTGAGTTTGTCTCATTATATTTCGTCGAGCTTCGTACAGTATGTTTGATTTTCAAGTTCAATCGTCTATTGATCGTTGATATTTATCAATCAAGGATTATAAATAGCCTACTGAAAAAAAAGTTCCTATTTACCTCAATTATTAACTCGTAAATTGTCCTATTTCTCATATACGTATCCTTGGTTTTAAACATACTCTCTCGGTAGAGAGAGCAAAACATAAATTTATATTTAGAAGTCAATGACTCACTTTGGGAAGAGTGAAATGAAGTACCCTGTCGTGTATATTCGACTCTACAAATAAGTGTAGAGTTAACTATGTTTCTCATTGTGATAATCCAGTTTTGATTTCATAAAAGACAACATGTTGTGTGAAATGAAAATATAATCTGTTTCTATTTCATCTTGCATTATTTGTCTTTGTTTTATTACCTTCAATCAAGTCGCACTATGAAGCTTATCTACAACCTACGTCAATACCAACTTTCAAGTTGAAATAAAAGACTTTCAACAACAAAATAAACCGACTTTCAAATCAATTCCAGGTCTTCTCACACTCAAAAACTCGATTCATCCATAACTGGTTTGGTTGCTGGTTCCTAACTCGATTAAGAGCAGTATGGTATCAACAGAATGTGGGTGTACATTAGTAGTCAGATTCACATTAATCTGTCAGCATTTGTAGAATAGGAAGCATTGGGAAACTTGACAGTTTGAAGTGAATCTCACTATAGAGGGTCCATCTAGTTTGGAATATTATTTATATCTGTAGATATCTTACAGATACATACAACAGTCGAAGTATATAATACGGTAAAGCATCACTAATCTAACAGGGCATCCAGGTCAGATTGAGCCCCAAGCACTTTGAAATTATTCTCAAAAAACTGACCGATCAACGGAAATTTGAATATGGGCCACATCTTCCAACCACCCTCTTCCTAACATCTCAACGGGTTCGAGGCTTTGTTTTCAATCGAATTTTGTCTTTCTCCATCTCCTCTTTCCTATTCATGCTCCATCCTCCAACTTTCACCCTCTTCTACACCTTCTGATTCTCCTTTGTATTCTCTTGGATTTTCTTAAAAACACTAATTTCAAACATGATGTTACCACAATACTACTACTGATTCTCTTCCATCTTTGTATAGTATATCACTCCTCCCATGTTCCTTTCATACATTTGCCCGTTGTCGTCCAATTCCTTTTTGTCCTGAACTTCCTCTACCCAATAGGCCTACTCTGACTCATTCTAGGCTTACTCCTACTTTTTCAACTAGTTCGCCAACTGCTAAACATCTTCAATCTGCTCCATTTCTTCCACCTCCAGCTCCATTTCTTCCACCTTCTCCTTCTACGTAACTAGTCTTCATATATACTTTATCGTGTTGTTGTTCTCGATTATTTTCACGTTCTAATTCTTGTTCGTCTTCACTATTTCCTCATTCTCTGTTTTGTTCTTACCATTCTCCTTCTTTTTATTATCATTTTACTAATACTTTTTCTTGTTTATTTCTCAGTTTTTATATCTTCTTTCTCTCTTCCTTCATTGCCACCATATAGTTCCAAACTCTCTCGACACCCACAATTTCATTGTTGCAAATACAATAGAACTGTTGGCGACTTAAAGTCATTGTTTGTTATCCATCACGTATTAATATAATGCAGCATCATAATAATTACTATGTTCATACCTCCTCCATCACATCGCCTACAAGCCTTCGAGAGGCTTCAACAACTTATTTTGGGCGGAGAGTTCACTGTATACGATTTTTGCAAAATTCAGGTCTTCACGGATTTTGAACAGAAACCGGATATCCCACTGATCACTCAGTCACAGGTTCATAACTATAATGTTCCAATATGAATATTCCAGAGAACCAGGAATTGCGGAAAATTCTAATCTAAATATTGAAGAAAACCTACTTAATTTCTCCTCATATTCCTGTGCAGTGTGTTCTACTCGTGATTCGAATGATTTTTGTTTGTAGAATACGATTAAATCCATATGAGTGTGGTAGATTGGTAGGTCTGTTCAATGTTGTTGTGGCTAAACTTATTATTAGTATAGTACAAAAATGATAGAATTTTTCTGTCAACTGTAAAAATTCAAACCTATTGGCTACCTGGAATCAATTATTCCTCTTATACTTCATCAATCGAGTCTTCATGACGTGAAAACATACGGACATATATGTTTAAACTGACAAGTACAGCATATTCACGAAATGTCCTTAAAATTAAACCAATGATAGTTATCACAAAATGTGACAGAATGTTTTCATTAAAAAACACAGGGGACCTCTAAACGTAGAGAAATCATGAAATTTGGTTAACTTTATAGTTTTGGGAAAGCAATACTTCCCTTACCTACGGTAGTGGGGCAAGGAAAGTAGAGAAAATTTATATTATATCTCTTTTACTACTGGAGTATTCTATTCAAAAGTGTTAGCTGCTGGTTTTACAACCAACCGATGTGATCTTTTTCAAAAAAGCAACCAATTCACTAGCCTAAGCCCTACTAAGCCCAACAAACTATTGAGCTCAATCATTTCACTATCAATGACGAACTGCAAGTTAATTATCCGTTTTTGAACTATTTTCAACGATGTCAGTGTTGAAAATGGATTTTAAAAATCCGAAAGCGCTTCACATGTGAGTACTAGTTTTAATAACTAATATTAAGAAAATAGACTGTAGTGTCGTTGAAAATAGTTCAAAAACAAGCTATTGAGGTCTACATTAGAGGTGTTGTAAGGAACTGTACTTAAAATAGACAAAAAACAGACGTCCCACCAAGAATCTCAATATGTAGCTCACATCCTTTGATTGCTACCGAAATGAAACCGTTAAACTCTGAGCGACCGGATTATATTACGTGAGAATGGTGGCCGCTTTTATTAATATTAATGACTATTAGAGGAGCAGCGCGTGATATCGAAGAAGATTCGAAAAACACCCAGAATCAATTTCGTCGGTAGCTCCCATTATTCTGGTTATGTATATACATGTATACATTATAAATGTATATGTTCTACAGTGGGATTCACTCTTGTCTGTCAGCTTTTCTTATATACGTAGCGTCGAAGCTTTACATTCAAACAATGCTGGCAGTTTAGAGTAGTAGCCTCTATGAGATTTACGACCGTTAATAGCCAGTAATTTGAAGCCGCGTCATTGAAAATTATTTAATTTCGGATGTGTAAAATTGTTATCAACTATTCAAAAACCAAGCCATAAAAATACAATTATGAGGACCCGAGTCAGTTGACGAGAATCTGAGAGCAGAACACACACAACATGATTGACTTAATCGATTAACATGGTGGACTGGGGAGAGGAGACAAGAGGGAAAATTAGTGGGAGAAAGGGGAAAATAGTGAGAAGAGTGGAGATAAATAATTCTGGTTTGTCCTGTTTTTTGTGTATGTAGTACAGGTTCCATTCTCACTGTCCGTTTCTTGATAGCGTAAGCTTACAACAACTTTGAATAATATCATAAATTATTGTGGCACTACATAAATAACGGATAGCGCCTAGTCAGATTCACTTTAAACTGTCAGCATTGTTTGAATGGGAAGCACTGATGCTATTTAACGGGAACGCTAACAAATTAATTGAAATGATTCCCACCCTAATAGTGGAACACATTAGGTCGACCTACCTCACAACAATTGAATTCCGGAGATTTGTCTAGTCTAGATAATATTAATGGAACAAGTTGAAATCTTGGGGCCATATGCACCTTTCAAGAATTAATGCTGATACATTCTCATATAGGCATGGTCACTTTCAATGTCACGTTTTTAACTCCGGGTTTAAACCAATAGTTTATCTATCTATCTCCGTTTAATCCTATGTGGCGCAAACGGTCCTCAGTTTGATTAGTAAATATGTTCTTCAAGTTTATTGAGTGAATTCTTGAGCATTATTCATTGTACATACGGTACAACCTATTATGATAAATTGTAGTGCCATTTTTCAAAATATATTCCCATTCAGATTATTTTTTAAATAAATGAGACATCTTGTTCTCCCATGTTATTTCTGCTTGTTAGAAATAATTTTCATGTTTGTATTCTACACCAGGAAATCTCATCTGAATCATCCTCCATATCAATTCAACAATAGGGTAGCCAATCAGAGTGTCAACTCGAAAACATGTTGTATTTAAACATTCGAACAACTCCGCCCCCTTGCTTATAAACAGAACAGGGAGAGCGACTATGGACGTCAGGTTGATGTGAAAATTGGTACCAATTGTCATCACGAGACTTTGTTCCTATCATACTTGCTATGATTATTGATAATTACTGGAATTAGGAGGTTATTTCAATAATAGGTTACTGATGAAAAGGTATATTTAATAAATGAGGAATTTCTTTTTTGGAAGATGATCTAGTGTATAGAATATCGTAAAGTATATTGATACCGTTTGAAAAAATATGATCTAATCATCAAACACATCTGGAGGGAAATAATCTTTTAGAATTCAGTTATATATGCTTTAAGCAGAATAAAGAGGGGTATCACGATACGCGAATCAAAGTCGAGTACATTTTGAGAAATGTCAAAATTTTCAGTCTACTTCAATAGGAATAATCGATTACATTTCCATGTGCAATACAATGAGGTTACTTCAGAAATAGCGTTCACCTCAAGGTTGATTGAAATGATCTCCATATTTCTTCAAACCTGATAAAATGGCCAATTTGCATGGAATTTTATTTGAATTCTTTTTGAGAGCCAATATTTGCAAGGAAACTATTTAAAATTTGTGACTGTGCAGCTAATCTGTTGATTAACATGATAATTTTCCTCATAAATTCAAATCATTTTATTCTATAATAGTTATACATTCTATCAGACGACAATAAGTTATTATAATATTCTACAATCTTATCAGTAAACCACCTCTCGCTTTCAGTGATCATAAATCAGTAATACAACTTTCGATTCCAACTCCGTTGAAAGTGAAATGAACACATTCACTAGCTGTAATTATTGCATACACCATCTGCTCGATTCGCCATGATTTGCAAGAATGATCGAGCGCGAAATGGAAAACTAAGCAGTAATCAGGGGGCTAAGTAGTTGGCCGATAACTGAATGACCAAAGGAACGGTTCATCGATAGTGCTCGTTACCCGAGTTCAGGCTTGTTATCATACTATATTCCTCCCATTCACAAAAATATATTATTACTACAACATGAAATTTGCATAGGAATTATTTAGAGTATGTTAAAATTGAATCAATTGGATAAATCATTAATTCTGAGCCGAACATCTTGAGCCAGTTACACACGCCATCCTTATGACCAGATTAAACGGAACTTGACAAGAATCATCTGTTTTACATATCTGTACAATCTAATAGCATTTATAAGGACGGCAAAAAATTTTACGTCCAAGACTCGATGTGTGTGTAGCTAGCCTTACAATACTGAGAAAAATATTGCTCTCCCATAATCATAATACTGTGAAATATTTGTATTGAGTTTAATTTGATTTGATTCCAGTGAACGCATTAAGCTCTCACTTAATGAAATAATTTTTTTCAAAATGAATATAATCAAGAAAAATGAATCTTATTGAAAATGTCATATTAATCTCGTCAAACTTTGGACCATATTCATACCTCAAGGCATGATCTTTAAAACAAGAAATTAATTGTTCATTCCATAATGATGAACTTCTGACATGATTCGGACAACTGTACAATCGGCGAATGAGTTATCCGGCGAAACGTTAGTCACCCCAACAATCATTGCCCACGAATAATCACCGTCTAATGAGCGCACATCGTAATCGAAAAGTGCAAGTTGTGGTCGATTCAAATGAGCAGATAATTTAATGTCGAGACTTCAGGCCTTGTTGGTTTATTGGTATCATGATGGTAATGAGCCGTGACGAGTAATGTCAAGGTGATATACTCATGATAATATTATACTTTCAGGTATTGATGCTTGTGTATCTATATATTTGGAATGATTCCTGTATATTTGGATGGTGGTAGGCTATTCATATTTCCGATGTAATACATCACAAGGAGATGTGTTACAAGATATATACGAGAATATTATAAATTAAGATTTAACAAATATATGTGCCTAGAATAGACATTTGAGACGGTATATACCAGAAGGTGATATACCGTACTGAATTGCAGGTTGTTAATGCGTGAAGAACCTTCAGGCTGGCAAGCCTGTAACTACGATTATGACTGCAATCATAAATCCATGAATGTAAAAAGAGTAACTATTTTCTCTCATAGCATTCTCGAAGCAAATTTATGCTTCAAGAGAGAAATTAAATAAGAGTTTGTATTTATTCGGCATTGTAATGGAACTCTGTTAAAATTATTTCAAAATTTGTCAAGTCGAACAGGGGTTCAGATTTTCCATTTTCTTACATCAGAGCAAACATGAATTCAGATTAAAATATAAAATAACAGTTCTATAAAGCTGCGTACAGACTTGAGCGTCACTAGCACGTGCATTTTCACTTCTGTATCTGTACCTTACTTTTTCTGTAAAAATACAGCTGATGAAGACTGAAATGCGCGTGTTCGTGGCGCTCTGTCTGTAAGCAGCTTATATGACAATAAATTGATCGGAAACTATAAAACTTTAATGCTTTAACGACTTGCTTCTCTTGAACTTCTATTAGTTTGTTTTCGATTGAAGTTCCCCTTCATTCATAATTCAGGTTTAGTGTTGCTTTTTGTTGATTTCTTGCATTACTAATCTGCTGCTCCAAGCAATAATCTTCAAGAAAATAAATTGATCAAATTCTATTAAAACCAAATATATCTACTATTTGAACTCTTTTAAATACTCGATTCTCGTACTTTCAACATTGTCCGTATTCTCTTCATTGATTTCTGTCATCATCATCACCAATATATTCCATATAATGTATTCGTTTTGAGTGTATTTTGATAGACCTTCCCTGTGATTGATCTAATTACAAACTCAATAGGCTGAACAACTATTTGTGAACTATCATTAGTTAGCTCCATTGTTTTCCCCTTCTATAATAGTCATCTCTGTATTATTCTGGATCGCTCTCCCTGCATCCTGTTTTCCTGTATTTTTCCTGCATCGCCCATCACGCTTTCCAGGGTATATCCTCTCATCACATCATGATAATTCCGGGGAATATCCTCTCATCACATCATGATAATGATCTGGTTCAAACCCCATTTCACAAAATCTCCTATCATACTCTTCTGTTTTTCTGTTGCAGCACTCTCGATGAGCCAGCCTCTAGATGGCGGTGAACAGTGACCAACAGATGCACGTGCGATGGCGTCACCACCAACTGGGCCTTCTGTCACATCTGCGTCACATGCTCGTCACAGAACTGTTTGTCGACGTCACACTTTGCTGTCAGGGCAGGCGACTCAAGGCTCATCGTGTCCTGCTATCGGCGTCCAGCCCTTATCTACAGGTATGAAACTTGCATCACTTTTCTGCTAATAGATCCACGCACACTAAAGAACTGTTCATTCACTTATGATCCGTAGAGGCGCATATATCATCATGTGCGTAACATGGAACACATACTGTAAAATATAATAGCTACACAAAAGTTCATTCGTGAATATGAAAGTGATAATTATTTCTAGGCACTAAACATCCGTACAGTCTACAGACGTGAATCAGGGATCAAGCATAAAAATGAAAATAAAATAGTTACTAAGCGTTACCAAATGCTTTATAAACTCTTTATTAAAATATGTTTGATGGTATGAATCTTTTGGGATACATCCGTGGACATATTATCGTGCTTTGCTTCGTCCATTATCTATTACCATTTACCATTGTTGTCAATTGATTCGATAGAAGGATTATTTTATTCTTCTTTCCAAAATACATTACTGCTTGTTCTGAACCTGTAATAGGATTATTTTGAATAAATTATCAACTATCTATTCATTCATCAATCAATAACTAATCATTGAAATGATTGAGATAGAAGCAGCAATGTTTGAAGAGAGAATCAAATCACTGCGGAATTTTGATAAATCAAGACTTCTTTAATGTGGATCTCTCGATAAGTTTAACTTTTTTCTGAAATTTGTGAAGAACTCGACCTACCTATGATTTGAAAAATAAATATCAATTGAAGTCAGTTCCCCTTGATAATTTGAAGTTTGAGAATTACTTTAATGATCATAAACTCGCTTTGATTTGAATTTCTGCGTATATATTTCATATGATTTGAAATCAAATTTTTTTTCAATTTCAATTCATTTTTATTGCCAATTTAGAATATTCAAGACAGATTCAAATACATTTTTCCATATTATTCAAAAGCAAATAGGTGCTGTATTCAATACTTTAACAAACAATGAGAATGGATTCGTGACAACAAACACTCTTATTTTGAGCAACACAACCCAATTATCACCTATGGCACAAGCTGTATAAATCCTCAATTTTCTCACATTCTGAACTCTCTAGCCTCGAAACATTCTAAAAACCCCGTCACTTAGCACCAATTTTGTGAAGAACACTGATTTGTGCACTGATTGAGCTACAAAATAAGAATTCCTTCGACCCCAATTACGCGCGCTAAAATTAGGATCGCTCGCGTTTTTTGGCTACCAATTATACTGAACTAATAAAACGATAAAAATCGAGATTATTGCAGGGACGACTCCTCCGGTTGCATTTTGAAATCGGCCTTTATTATCGCCTGAAACCAAGAACGGTGTCATTTTCGAGAACGTAGAAGCGTGTATATTATACCTATATTCATTGACTATAACCAGTGGGTATTATACATTTCAGCCTGTGTATATCTATAACTGAACACGATACTAATCTGAATGAAACAAATGGATCACCTCTGCAGCTGCACTGAGGGCTAGATATGTAGGCTTCACCACGTATCTCTTTCCAAACTCCAAATTTCATAAATAGTTGGCCTATGTATGAAATACGTTATAAGAAAACATAGTACCTATGTAATATAACCTGAGCTGTATATTCAATCGACACTGACATGAGATACTATACGCGAAGTTTCTCTATTCTAGAAGCTGTCAATCGACGCAGATATCACACATGCTGTAAGTTCATAAGTATATGGAAATTTACTGTAAAATGTAGTTTGTATTAAAGTCCGAAATACTTCTGTAACAGTTATCCATCACCTTATATACGTTATGGTTATCAAGTATGTATGGAATCTATTAGTTTAGATATTAGGCTATGCTGAAATTGCACAACCTGTATAATGTTTGATAAAAAAATTTGTCAACTTGATAAAAAAAATGATCACTATCAGCTATATATCTGGAGTATATTGACTAGATAGCATAAGTATCAAGCCTCAAAATATATATATCAACATTGAAGACTGTATACTTCTGCAGAACTCTCACTATTTGAATCTATAGTAATAATCATAACGTATAATAAGAAAGCAAGTAGAGTTGGTAGACTAATGTTGTACATATTGTTGGGTTGTATTATACAAGTGAAAATTACAGAGCTGTTAACTAACTGTGAAATTATACAATAATAGGTGCGATTTTTGTAGTGTGTGAGTTCATCTAATTATATCAATCCTTGAGTTGATGTCGGTTGCTTTGGAGGCCTATCACTTGCCTCAGCGTCCAACAGCCAGTGATTTCCGTCAGAATTATAATTTTATTGCTGCAATTCCATGTGGAAAAAGGAATCCACTCAGGAAAAAGGAGTGACTAACTTCATCACCTGTTGGCTTTGGAGTGTTTGGCTGTAGGCACTGAGATTACAATGAATAGGTGGATAGGATAGCACGGAATACTTGGTAGGATGGTCCTTCTTCTCCTGTTTCTCTATCAATCTTATTCTTTTTCCCCTTATTCTCCTCCTTCTTCTCTCCTCTTCCCCACTTGTCATCCACCAGCATCTCTTCCATCTCCTTCTTCTACTCTTCCTCATTTTTCTTTTCCTGGTTTTCTTCTCACATTGATCCTTCCTTTTGTCCAGTCACCATCTCTCATTCGTCTGATTCTCTCTGTCATTCATTTCCACACTATTTTCTATAATCTTTGATTCTCTTTCAATTTCTTTTTCTACTTATTATTATTATCTTCCTCCTCTATTCCTTCACACTCCTTTGTTTTGCTTCAGGTAACACGTTCCCTTTTTATCTCATATCTATTCTCTATTTTCTTGTATCATATCACTATCCTCTGAATATTTTTTTCTGACCTTATCGACCTTATCTTACCTTCCATTCTTATTATTCTAATGTTCTCTTAACTTTTCCATGGTTTTCCCTCTCCTCTCTTCTTCTTACTTTTCTACTCTCACCTCTCATGTTTCTCTATTTTATTGCTCTCAACAGTCACTTGTCTTCTTAAAATAATTGTTGTTTGTGTTCTTATCGTTTTTCTTCCTCTCCTCATTCTTCTTATCCCACTTCTACTCTTTCCTCCTCTTCATCTTCTTCTTCTTCTCCAGTTATCACTTTTCTATAAATTTCATGCAATATAATCAATATAACTCTACAATATCACAGTATCGTTAGTAATTATCTTTGTACACGAGGAAGCTCATGCTCTTGTCAGTACGTAATGAACTGTCATATGAATACGTCACAATGATTCTGGTTTGTGATTTGCTGACTAGTTGAATGATTCTGGAACTTTCTCGAGCTGCTCTACGATTGGCTGAGCTAAAATTGTCACCAGTGTCAGTCATTCTCTTACCTTTCCGAATCTTTAGTTCCAGCTACAACCAAATTCTTAAATTCTCAGCTAACAAAAATATATAGATACACCACTCTACGAATCTATATCACTTTACTTCTACAACGCTGAAGCTAAAGCTATTTCAACGCTGAATAACTACGATAATTGAAGTACAAGTTGTAATTGAATTGTAATTGTTCAAGTACTATCTGTATTTTGTTTTCAAAAACGACAATTGAGCTTTCAATCTTCCATAGAGCTTTTAATTGATGAAAATGGAAATTGGAATGAGGACCGAATGAAAAATGGTTGAAAGCTTTCCAGTTACATTTCACCTTACTCCATCAACATGGCAATTTCTAACAAATAGACCATAAAACAGGTAGATAAACACAGTAACCCCTTACTAACTGGTCAAAGCAGGTATTTGCATAGTTTCAAACAGTAATTACAAACAATTAAATCCGACCTCATCTTTTTCAAAAAATAGAAGTACACACCGAGAACGACCTTTCACCGTACCAAAAAAACCCGCAGGTGCTTGGTATTTCACGTCTTGAATTATGTTCGGCTTCGGCGCACAACATAATAAAGTAAACAGATTAGAACCAAATTCAGCCATAAGTAATGACTGTGTTTATTATCCGTTAGCTGGAGATATCCACTCTCAACTGTCAGCATTGATTGAATGGTGAGCGTTGGTGTTATCTATGAGGAATTCTGACCAAACATAGTGAAACTTACTGCAGGGACGGTAATAACAATTACTTTTACGGTCAGTTAAGGGCAATTGCACTATAAACTGTTGTCGAAATTATTCAGCTTGTATGAATTATTGGGAAACTTCAAGGACCGCAGTACTATATACTAAGTACTTAAAATTGAATGCCTGTTACTACTTATTCTAATAGACTTTTCATTGAATGCCTGTTGCTATTTTTTAGAATAGGCTTTTCTTGAATGAACGTCACTTATAGAACTATGGTCACATATTCACGCCTATATAGTAATTTGTATTATAATCAAGAATTATACTCAATATGAAAGAGAGGCTTAAACTACTCATATTGAAGACCTTAATATTGTCTATAAAACATCATAATCTTACTTGGGAATATGATGTGTCATTTTAATGCTCCCGAAATTTAAAACAATAGGAGAACTCTTAAGAAACTGCCTAATTGATACTGTGAAACTTCCAATGATAAAACATCCTAATACAACTTAAGATGCGTTGTTTCAACACGAAACTGCAGCTCTGCAAGTTTGTAACTGAAGTGGTACTGAAAAACATAGTGTTTTTCAATAAAGGAGAATAATTGAAAAGTAGTATTGAACAAGGCTGCATTATAGTTTTGTTTCTTCTCGAAATTTTGTGCTTATTTTCCATTATAATATATAGTAAATACAATGAATTTTGTCGCCTGGAACATTGACTTGTAATACTTGAAGTTTTGGATTCACTAAACTTGAGTTTCAAGTAGATCAAGGCAACAAATAGGATTATAATTATATCAATTTCTATTCTATTTTTATCGGTATTCTGTAATCAAATTTTGATTACGAAAATATAATTCAAGACTGACATACTTCATGCTTTTAAAATAAGAAGCGTTCTTCAGGATTAAAGCAATGATTTAAAAATAAGATTCTTCATAAACTCCATCACTGAAATTCAGATCTATTGCTTAAATAATCGAGCTACACCTGTCCAAACATGGAAGAATCACGTTTTTCAGCGTATTTTGTGAGATAACCCTATAAGCACTCCAGTTGCAAACTCATTTCAGTCAATGCTTTTTCTCAATTTTACTTCTATTGACAACCTGAGAAAACTTTTACTCAATCAGAAGAATAAGGGAAATTTACTTGATGGTAAAATAGGAGATAGAAAAATATATGAAGGTACTTAGTTATACTTTTTTGGCTTCTTTGAAATTTTTTCTATGCTTCATGCCAATAATTATGAGTACAAAAAAGTCTCAACTGAAAAATTTAATAGTGGCCAGTCAAACTAAATAAATAAGTGGAAAAAACCACTAACTTTTGCCTGAATTGACATTACTAGTGAGCTATTACACTATACCATAGATGAAGGATAAGTAAGGATAACTATATTATTCTTGTCTCTGACTGTACCATCTAGTTGGTGTATGACAGTAGTCTAAAATACAGCTTCACACAGTTAGAGCTGAGAGCGGATGATTGAATAAAAATAATCAGAACTGCCATTACGTGTTACCAGCACTGTGGTCAAAAGGAAGTGATGTAACAAGGCAGCCAGCCTAACCCGGCTATCTACACCATCTAACATTGAATAATATCACGTTCAAGGTCTTCACTTCTTCCAGGAGAGCTAATTTCAACAGCTGTCGTAAGTCATGGTCGAATGTACTGTTGTGGAGCTAATTAGGTTTGTCTATTTTGTTTCATCTTCAGTTGAGAATACTTATTTTAAACTACTACGCAACCCTGTTGCGTTACTTACACATGAATAAGGGTCCTGTGAAAACAAAGGCTCTAACTAAGAGGTTAATATTGTAGTTATTCTGTTACACTAAATTCAGGAAAATAGAAGCTTCCATGAATGTGTGAAGGACACGTGAATCTCATGCTCGTATCCTCAAGTTCAAAGCAAGAGATTATTGAAGAGAGAATTTGATTTCCATTTAGACACTGATTTGTTCATTCTTGGTTAAAATGGTAAAAGTTTGAACTCCAAAGTAGGTGGTAAAGTGAATAATACTAGATAATAATTTTCACTTTCAAGGTCGAGGACAAATAATATGAGGACACAGAGAAACATCAGATCGACATGGAGTGTACACAGTGGTGTAAAAGTTTTTTCGTGCCCCCGAAAATGCACAGTGAATACATCTGGGACAATGCAAGCAATAGAGTAATACCACAGAATACATAACAATAAAAGTTCTCTACTCCGTGATAATACCCAATTGAACAATCCTAGAACAATCCTAGACCTGCCACTTGTCTTGCAGGCCCAATTCTCGTTAGTTTCCTCTTATCATTTTCAGCTCACCGGTTCGCGGGCCTCCCTGACTCTCCCCTCACGCATTGCGGGCCCTGCGGACCCGGCTGTTACACCACTGAGTTATTAGATGTGAGCCAATAATATGATACTTGGAATAATTTTTTTTTCAAAGTGATGAAGAGCGAGAAAGTATGAATAGCATTGAAGTCTACTGGAGGCTTTAACGTTCTTCATTGAAAGCATTCGTTCTTTACTACCGTTTAAATTTCCCCAGTGACTTCAACTTGCTGGTTTGGAATTTTTTACCAACAATAAATTTATAGGGATCACTTATAGGATGAATATAGTGTTTTCATACAATCATATTTTGTTTGACATTTCTATACTTGCAAGGGTAGTAAGGATTCAATTTGAAACAATTACAGAGAAAGCGGGTTATATGCAGAAGCCACCTCAATTTTATTATTGATCTCTGGGTACAGTATCTCTTATTTTTTAGCTCCAGTAACATATATAAATAGTCTAGAAGACTAGAATGTACTGCCCATAAGTTATCCAACAAAACTCCATCATGCAAAAACCAGTTTCAAGAATCCCCTTCCCGATAAGAACACGAAATAATTATCAATTACATTAATTGCCTGTTTATTTAATGATATCGCAAAATATATATTTTATCCACACGATGACGGGAATTTATCTATCAATCAGCTGTATTAACGAGAGGAAGAAAATGGATAATACTGAGAAAAAATGCGAATGGAAATAAATAATCATGTAGGCCTAAGTAAACTCGATATACATGAACGTCCAATCAAGTTTTTTCTAGAATCAACGGGATGAAAAACTTGACAAGATAAACTGACAACAGTACGAATTAAAGTGAGAAACTTGTACCAATCACACCAGTATATCTATATATTCCTGTTCATAATCCAGTAGATGTGCAAAAAATTATTCAGTAGGGAGTATAAAGAAAATGGCGACTTATCAACGCTGATGTACGGGTGTAGCATAAACGGCAATTATCGGAATTAATTGGACAATTACCTGTCCTGTTCAATTCAATTTGTCTACTCGGTAGACCAATATCCAATAAAAACTTGTCATAAGATGATGTTCCACAGTATTGAGTATTGTAGTGGATGTGTAGTGATTTTATGGTTAACATTGTATTCACTTATCCAGAATATCAAATGAGATTTTGACAAAAATAGGTTAGGAGGGTTGCTAGAGAGCTAAGTTCCCTCAATCAACATAATTCCAAGATAGACGAGACATAATTATCATTGATATCTTCTCAATTTTAAATTATTATTCTCCTTCCACACTTTATCTATGAATTTCAATCATCTTATTTTTTCTTCCAGTGAGTTACTCTTATTCTTTTTTTTCTTCTTCTTCTTCTCTACCATCCTCTTTTAATTTATCCATCTTTCTGGTGTTACTTATCACTCTCTCCTATCTCACTCCTTCATTTTTCCTTGTCTTGATTTTTCATTTTCTCATCAGTCTTTCATCCTCCTCGTAATCTTCTCTTTCAACTTCTCCTTCTCCCTCACATTCCTGGTGATCTAACTCTCTGCACTTGCAAATAATTGTACCTGAAAGAAAATACTCTAGCATCTAGCCCGAAATATAGCAACACAACCACTCCAATGTTATTAGGTGAATAAGCTTCAATCCTTTCAATGAACTAGATACCTATATCTATATATTCACCCAAATATAATGAGCCTAAACACATGTATGAATTCTATACACCTATATATTGCGAAGTAAATATGGTTCTGCCTTTGTCGGCATAAAGCACGATAGCGGTTTTGTCTTTAAGTTAAACCAGTTTTCAACAATACAGAGTACGTTCCTACCTTCTCTTACATCTTGTCTCTTTCTATCCAATCTTTCGTCGCCTCTCACACTAGTACTCTACAATACTCACATCACACACCCTTTTCCTTATGAAAATACTTCGTTCGTTGTCGAAAATTAGTTCTATTAGACTGACTCGGGAATGTGTCAACTCATGGCATATGGTGAAATATGCCAGTTCTTTTTTTGCTGTTGCTCGCAAAGAATGATACTTATGAATTCGGGAGAGGATTGTAGAAGAAGGATGAATAGATAGAGAAAGAATCATATCTTCAGGTGAATAACGAAGGATATCAGTGTGGAAGAAGAGATAATACTGGAGGATAAAAATGTGAGTGATAAGGTTGTTGGAAAGAGAGTGAGAGACTTGGCAAATCGAGAAGAGAGAGTGAAAGAGATTGGTTAGGAATGGAGAAGGCCAGTACAAAACAGTACTTCACTTTGGTAAGTGCGGGGAGAGAATTATAACACTTCATAGTGAAGACTCAAGACAAATGAATGATTATTCTTTCAGATGATTTTTGAATTGATTGATTCTTCGAGTAATGAGCTTTTCTCCTTAGTTTTGACTAATAATTTGATCAGCAGGATCTAATTTTGAATTTTGAAAATTTGTTATTGTATCTTTCCATTGTCTATCCTTTTGTTCTGAATATAGAATGGACAATGAAGTTCTGATGAATGAATGAAGGAGGAGCAGGAAATGATACAAAAAGGAAGTGGAGAAAAAGGAAGGAAGAATGAGGAAGAGGGAAGAAGAAAACACAAGTGAGGAAATGAGAAGACTGTGTTCTCAAGTTACATACAGTGTTGTGGAAGGATCGTGACTATTGTTCGGCTGAGAACTAGCTAATTGCCTCTACCCTTTGCTAGACGATTTATCAATTATTTATCAGCTGTAGCGGTTAATGTCTGTGACAGCTGTGTGAAGGTAGGAAAAGAAATCGAAGATACAAAAGAAAATGAAGAAGAAGAAAAGAAAGAAGAAAAAGAGTGATTGACAGGCACTCGTCAAGTTCAAGAAATGTAGAGGATGGTTCTCACCTTGATATCTGGTTACTACATTCTAGTAGGCTACCACAATACAAGAAGTAATCTAGCTTGGCACAGATGTTGTTCAGAATGTATTAATCCTGGAAATGCATACGAAGTGTGACAAGAATATTTCTACAGCTTATCAAGTAGCTCTGATGGATCCACAGTTTGTGTAGGAATCGCAAAACAATTTTGTGTCCCATGATCAAAGGGTGTTTGTAAGCAAAATTCTTGGGTGAGTTGTGTTTCTTTTCGTGAAGGGTGTACTACAGCCAACTCCAAGCTTGTAAATGAGGCTTCAGGATCGATAGGCTAATGAGACGAATGATGATGGCAGATGAGATGATGATAAACTGGAGAAGTTTCCTGGTATTTTTTTTACTTTGCCAGAATTAACTGAAAGGAGGAGATAAGATAAAGTGATAAAGTTAAGATTGAAGATGGTAATTAAGATGATTGTAGATGAAATAATGAAAGTTAATTCAAGATAACAAACAAGACGAAAATTCCATGAGTAATGAATTATTGCAGTTAGAAATGAACTACAACGAGAAGAAGGAACAAGACAACTCAATGTTAGGGTCGAAGCATAGAGAAAATAATACTCATTCATTATTGAAAAATATATTATTTTGTCTCCGGTTACGGCTAAGAAAAATGAGGAGAATGGAAAGAAAAGCGTGAATAATGTGAAATTGGAATAGCAGCTATAGTGAGAAGGATAGTGGAGAAGTAGATGAGAATAATGGAAATAACATCTACAATAAAGTCACGGAACGAAAATTGAGAATTGTAGGATAATCAGGTGAATAAGAAAAATGTTGTAGACGAGAAAGAAGAACAAAACAATAGATTGAAGTGGGAAGAGTGGGAAAAGGATTGGTAGAGTTGGGAAATAATAGCAGAATAAGAAGGGGAAGGAGTCGAAAAAGAAGAAACTCTCAAGGAAAACTGAGAAGAAGCAGCAAGTGAAGATGTGAACATACAAGATTGATCAGAGAATATGGACCGGTGAACCACCTAGTAGAGTAGATAACAAAACTGAACAAGATGACCTTTCAACACTGTGCATCGTCCCAACGTTTATCCCATCCTAGTAAATAGCGTTTGAAACAAAGTATATATATTGCGATACCCTTCAAACTGTCAGTATCAGTTAGATGGGGAGCATCGATGCTTTTCAAAATGAAATGTGATGGTTTAGAGAGAACTAGGCTACAGATCTGATAATATGATTTGAAATAAATTAGCAATTTTCCTCAGTACACACGTAGGCTGTAAATTCATACAACTTTCAAGTACAGCACACCATCTTCCATCCAACAATGAATAATAATTTTTCCATTGTTATGTTGGTACCTTCATATTAACCACGACCTACAATTTTACGCAATTACCCCATTGTTGAGGTCCACTTGTTTTATAATAATAATGATTATCCAGATTAGAGAATAGCTTCAATGTAGAGTAGAGGAAGAAATAAGAAAAGGGAAAAGGAAGGAATGAGGAGAGGAGCAAGAGGAAGGTGTTTGGATAGTTGAAGGAGATGAAAAGAAGTGGAAGGGGGAGGAGAATGTGAAGGAGAAGTATAAAAGAGTAGTAGAAGAAAAAAATCAGATCCTCATTTGGAATCTAAAGAACTAAAAGCAGAAGATAAGAGGAAGAACGGAGTGGAGTTTGTGAAATAAGAAGATTTGATGAAGTGATTATGAAGAATAATTGTATTTAATTGGGAATAATTGCGGATAAAGGAGCATAGAAAGATGAAAAAACCGGATAAAGATATAGGGGTAAGATTGAAAATTTCAGATAAATATTTGCAAGAAGCAGCAGGGTGGAGAGGGTGGGAAAAGTATGAAAAGGACTGGATTACAAGTAGGGGGAAAATTATTAAAAAAAGAATAAGTGGATAGGAGAAGAAGCAGAATTTAAAGTGGAATTTAACAGTAGAAGGTGAAAAATAGTAGCAGAAGAGATTGTGAAAGAGGATGATAGAAGAAGAAAAAAGTAAGAAGAAGAAGGAGAAAGTGGAAGTGGAATAGAGCAAGTAGAAGGTGGAAGAAGAGAATGGAGGAATTACTCTTTGGTTTCGAACCTACTTATCCTTTACATAGATGATACATGAACTAGTAAAAAGGCTGCATGGAATAATATGGTGATTATAATAGGATCATTTTCCTTAGATTACAAAGTTATTATCAGAATAAAAAAACAATGGCAACTAACTATCGTGTGAGAAATATGATTTTGAATGCCAATATCCATTGTGATAATGTAGGCCTAATGAAATCAAGGAAAACGCATGATTTACGTGAGTATCCATTTACAAGGCACTTATTTGTAACCTACGTAGCTTGTACTCTATTGAGAAGGTCATAGGATTCATTAATGTCATGTTCTCCCATGCGTAATATCCAACTATCAATATAATATAGAGCTTACTAGATAGTATATTTTATATGATTATAATCATATCATTATTCTAATTATAGTTATACTCACATGAAAGAAGATCGATCGTGAATGAATGACGTGGTCACTTCTAAATGTGTCCTTCCATTTGTGAGGGAAATGAATGAAGATACATTATTCTAACATGGTATTAATAGAGATAGAAGGAAATGTGATAATTCCAGCGTTACCTCCAGTGAATGTTAAACTACATGGAATAAGCTATTGTAGCCTATATGTATACATCACTTTTATGTAAGGAAAAATGTGATAATGTTGGATGAATCTAATAATTTCAGAGAACCTCAATGAATATGCCATAATTTAATAAGAGAAAAGGCACGGATTAGAACTATGATGTAAGATAAACATGAAAGATGAATGCAGTAATTTAAAATGACTTCAATATTTTCTCATAAATTTCTCAGTAAATAAGGAATGGATGTTTAAAATGAGATAAGTGGGGAATGATACAGGAATCTGATAATTTGAATAAATTTCAATGTTTGTCATAATATTTTTCTTGGAATATAAATTGACGTTGCTTAGCGATGATGTGATAAATTTCAGCATTATTTTCATTCATATTCATGGATAACATTATAATAGCTCAGTCAATAAATTTTTGCTAGTTATACAAGAGTATTTTCATAAGGAGTTTGTCATTGATAATCATAAATGATTTTGAACGATAAAATGGGATATATTTTTGAGTGGTCTCTCTCTGTGAGTACTTTATTCTTCAATAATTGGTTATTATCTACACAAGTGGAAGTATCATGAATTAGTAAGTATAAACAGAAAATGAATGTGGAAGACACTCGTAAATTCCTCATGAAATCAGCTATCGACTTCTCTGATCCCTGTCACTTATTCACCTAAGTAATAGAATTTTTATTCAAAATCAATAAGATTCCCAATTATCTGGATTTAGCGAGTAGCTCCATCCCATTTTCTAAGATATTATAAATATTTTATTAGTATTCACAAAATCATATGAATGACAATTAGTCAATCCCATTTTGAATTGAAATGGTTTCTTATCTGAGTTTTGTATCTCCTAAGAAGATTGAAGGAATGTGTTCCTAAAGATTACCTTAGGATGACATACTTTGCTTTCTTTCAAAGTACTTTTTCGTATGGTCTCTCTCTATGGGGGTGTTCTCCTGATACTCATAAAATTCTACTGCTTCAAAAGAAGGCAATAAGAACTATTTCCAATGCTGACTACTTGGAGCACTGCAAGCCATTGTTCATCATCAGGGATAATGACTGTTTATAGCTTGTTTGTTCTCATGTTGGCCGTGAATGTAAAGAAAAATATGAATGAGTTATATGTAGGGAAAATATTCACCACCATTATACAAGAAATAGGCAACACATTGATGTGCCCTATACCAGACTTAATAGAGTTCAGAGAAGTTCAAAGTTGGTTTCTTTAAAAATATTCAACAAGCTACCCATCAGTGTGAGAGCTATGACAATAAATGCCTTTAAAAATAGATTAAAAATGCTTTTAACGGAAAATCCTCTTTATTCACTAGCTGAGTATTTTAATATGGATGAAGGGATATTTAACAATTATTTCTGAACATATGTTTATATTTCCTATTGACATTATACTTTAAAGTAATATTATTGTATTATAGTACATAGAATTTGAGGAATTGACGTGATTATTGTTTAGATCTTAATTTAATTTATGGCTGACGTTTCCAATTGTATATTCTGTATACTTAAAGGAATAAACTTTATTATTATTATTATTATGCAAATGTGTATTAAAAAAGTGTAGTTAATACAACGGTTAAATAATAGGAACTATAATTAAATCTTACATTAATGTGGTGATTAAATATTAAAGATTATAATAATATATTGATACTAGCCGTCAGGCTCGCTTCGCTCGCCATATCCGTCTAGCCAGGGGGCTCCGCCCCCTGGAACCCCGACTGGGCTGTCCAAAAATGAGATCAGCGGGCTCGCTTCGCTCGCCTGCATGTAGACCTCAGCGGAACCTCTGTACCGAATTCTGGACCCCCGACTGGATTGTCCAAAAATGAGATCAGCGGGCTCGCTTCGCTCGCCTGCATGTAGACCTCAGCGGAACCTCTGTACCGAATTCTGGACCCCCGACTGGATTGTCCAAAAATGAGATCAGCGGGCTCGCTTCGCTCACCTGCATGTAGACCTCAGCGGAACCTCTGTACCGAATTAGAACGTATTATGTCAATTTGATCTCGAAAAACACTTGTTACTATATCGGCGTATCTTTGGCGAACAAAATTCTTCCACCTCAGCTAAACCTGTGTACTGAATTTTTTTAAATATATTTCCATCAATTATTGAAAAAGGTGAGGAAACGCAGAAAAGCTGAGAAAACGCTAATTTTGGGCGTATCTTCGGCGTTATTTCAAATTCCTTCTAACACAACATTATTGCACCCCAGCTGAGCTTCTGTAGTAAATTTAAACATTTTCTGTTTATTTGTTCTCGATAAAGCTGAGAAAACGCTAAAAAACGCAGATTTTGGGCGTATCTTTGGAAATTTTTCCAAATCCGTTTTTATTGCGCTTCTGAAGGGCCAACCAAATTTGAAATGTTATGTCATATTTTTATCATATGTTAGGACGATCCAGTCGGGGGTACAGAATAAACGTCTGGCTAAACGGATATGGCGAGCGAAGCGAGCCTGACGGCTAGTAATATAATATTCCCAGGAATAGCTCCGATAGAAGTAGCAGTACCCAATCAATTTTTCCGCGATAAATCAGGACCTCCTTAATAGGTATTTAGGAGGTACTGGATAAATTGGTATTTAAGAGGTCCTGGATAAATGCATTTCAATCTTCAACTTGGTGCCAACTTAACAAAGTCAACTCAACTTAATGCCAACCTGACAAAATTTTTAATTTAGTTACCAGAACAACTGTTTCGAAGAGGTACTCTCTCTAGATTATAGTTCTATATTAACATATGGTATGGACATTTTTTTCAATTATAATTTTAAGATATTGGAATAAGAAGAATATACATTCTAAAAGACGAACTTTAAACCCTTAAAAACCACCCTTGGAGTTAAAATATCGCCAAAAGATTTCTTAGTGCGCCTCTAAAGGGCCAACTGAACATACCTACCAAATTTGAACGTTTTTGGTCCGGTAGATTTTTAGTTCTGCGAGTGAGTGAGTCAGTCAGTCAGTCAGTGAGTGACTCGAACTGGTGTGAAGTTTCTAATCATTAAACAATTCTCATTTTGGAATAAAACTCAATCATTGAAGTAGGCCTATCAACCTCATATCATGAGGAGTTGAAATCGAACTAATGTGAAATATTATAAATTCAATCTATTCGGAAAATAGCAGGTGTGAGATTTCTAAAAACCTGCAATAAAATCATCTAAGAAGGTGACGGTTTTGAAAAATACCCTTAGCTATCATACACACTTTATCAAACTCAATTACTAATCCTGGCTAAAGTCTCTGTTAACGCATTCGGTGAGCAAGCAGGTTTATCTGATCCAACCCATATCACTGATCTTATAAAGTGTTGAGCACATTATTTAACAAGATTCAGAGCTGTGGTCAGGTGCAGCTGAATTCTTAATCAGTTTGTCGCTTAATTGAGTTGTTGGCGAGTCTATCTCAAGCTGGGGACTGGAGAAAAGTTTATAAGTTTGTTGTGGGTGATTGATTGGGATCTGTTGAAGAGGTGAATCAATATGGGTTCTTCATATCTGAAATGGTTGAATAGAGCTAATAGCAGTTGTGACTGAATTATCAGGCTCTGAATTGACTTGATGTGCTCTCTCAATTGAAGAGATAACACTCAACTCTAAATCAGTTTTATTGATAAAATAATATATAAAACAATATGAGTTGAATTTATATTCTCATAATAGAAATTTTAAAGTTTAGCAATGAATCATCCAATGAGATGATGTAGTCAGTGATACTGGGAAATTGATTATATACGAGTTTCGCTCCAAAGTCTCTGGAGATTCTCCAACAAATTATTTTTTAATAAATTCTACATCCAGCTGAATTGAACTCAAGATCTCGCTACAAAAATAATCAAATTCCATGCACTGTATCACGTAATCAAGGATTGCTGTAAGCTTTCCTGATTTCAATGATAAATGCCATTGCTGGAGCTGATCCAGATTAACTTTTGAAATCCCAGACTCTATTTTGAAAAACTTTCTTCTCTTTAAAAAAATTGATTTCACTCACCTCCTTATTCATTGAATTGAAACAGAAATTGAGTGTGATTGACACTATGATTGTCATAGAATCCTATTGGAAAGCTTCACACTGACCACGTGATAAGCAGTCGCTGTTAATGTTAATTAGCAATTGAAATGCCGCTAAATAGACACAGTGTGCTTACTCTAACAACATTGCCTGGTTTTTGACAGGTCTTCAGCAACCCAATCCTCCTCCTCAGCCTCCTTCTTCTTCTTGTTCTTGCAATCGGGGTCGAGTTATGCAAATGACCGGTCACTGAGAAGACAAATCGCCAGTCAATTAAAGCCGGACAATGCTAAAGAGATCGCCACTAAAATCGCCTCAGGCCGCGCCGTTCATGTATGCTAACTTGCATAAAGAGGCATGCTACACATAATAGCTGCTATGATCGGTATTGATTTTCCGTGTTTGCTAAGTGATTGGTTGTCGACCGTATGATGTATAGTAATATAATTACTATAATACAGTAATAGGATGGTATGTGTACCTGAAGCTGTGGACTCCTTCATATCTCATCATCATACTTGTGATAACCCAAGCACAGGTTTGGAGCTCGTGTGTGTAACAGACAAATACAACAGTAGAAAAACAGGTAATAAACCGTATAAAGTACTGCAAATCGTTCAGTTGTCTCATGTTTTGGTGTTTCGGAGCCTTCCCAAATTCATAATCTTCAATGGATGAACATATTCATATTCAGAAAGACCTTCCACCTAGTACTAGATACTTTCCTAGTACTATTTCTCCTATCTCAAAGTTGTGGTTCCAAGTATCTTCAAGTATATTTCTTTCTCCTCAACATATGGCGAAAGAAGTGGTATTAATTCATTGGAGTACGAACAGAACACTTGTTATCAACAAGCATGTCATAATTTATTAGGAATACAGCAGTCAGGCATGCAATGATGCAGACGGAACAGACAGACAGAAATATATTTATTTTAAAATAGGCAATAAAAATTCTCAAACACAGTTTTAATACAATAATTTAAAGTTTATGATACCAACAACAACAAAAAATAAAAACAATAGCGTGAATACACTAAGCTGAATAACGTTTTAGAAAATGGTCTGCATTTTTGTAAGTTGGCTTCCTCCAATCTCCCTCCCCCCACACTGAACAATACAGAGATCTTCTCATCAGTCCAATACTATAATATTTCATTGAAGAGTGCCCCTCAAGCCAGGACGCAATTCCCCCTGATAAATTGGGAAAAAGAAAAAGGATTTTCTACTAGCCCCCCCCCTCATAGTACACACTAAGCAAATACACTATTAGCTTGCTGCACACACTATCAGCTTGCTCGATGTTCGCACTGGAAATAAACGCAAGTATTGTTATTGAAGCAATTCAAACTGTGATAAAAATTATATTACAGCTCAGGCCACATTTTAGTTATAGCGTTATAAAAACTGATCTGAAAGACTACTAACTAAACTATTAGCTAGTTTTAACATATGATATTCTTTAACCTTATGTGGTATATGATACCCAAATATATTAAGGTGTACATAATTATATACTATGTAATGTGTACATAGTTATATAATATGTACTATGTAGTTATGTACATAGAATATTCATTGTCAATACAGGAAAGAGGTGAATTATTATTGTTCAGGCCATTTTCAAGGTATAAAAAAGCTATAACACAGCATAATAAATGTCAAAGAGGTATCATCAACTTTAAATTCGGCCTTTCTCATCCTCATCTATTTTATGATATACACGAAAACAGTTATACATAGAAGACCCACCTGTGATGAGTGAAGTATTATCTTTATAGAATAGTGTTGAATTGGCGAAACCAGTGAGACGAAAGCCAGTTAATTGAAAAATAACAATAAACCGAAACTGGTGTTATTAAAAATTACTCGGCTCATCCATTAGGACGGCCATATACGAAAATGATACTGCCATGCAATGATGCAAAGAGTAGCAACTAACAACGTAACTAATTGAAATTTGAAAACGAACAGACTCCTTCCAAATAGTGATTATTATCATGACTGTGGTGTTGTAGGAGAAGAAAAAGGAATAGTGATGGAAAAATAAGGAGAGGAAAAAATACCAATAAGAAGGAGAAGGAGAAGAAGAAGAAGAAGAAGAAGAGAAGAAGAAGAAGAAGAAGAAGAAGAAGAGAAGAAGAAGAAGAAGAAGAAGAAGAAGAAGAAGAAGAAGGATGAGAAAGAGGAGGAGGAAAGGAGGAGGAGGAAAGGAGGAGGTGGTGGAAATAGATGATGATGCAGCGTTTCTCAGCTAGTTTATGGCAGGTTGTTAAAGTAAGATTATGCATGCCGTCCCAAACAATTAGCAAAGTCATTTTAGATTTTCGATCTGCTCATCTTCAAGTCTTCATCTCGTGTGAAGTGTAACGTATTTTTAATTGTTCTCAACTTTTTTTTGTGGTTATTTAATTGTTTGCTTGCTGATTTTTGTTTTCAGTTGTTTGTTCTTGGTGATTGGTTTGATAACGATGCGAGTTGAAATCTATTTATTTATTCAAATGAGGTATAAATTTGAGATTTTCAATTTTTCTTAACCTGTTCAGGTTCAAAGCAATAAATTCTTCTAAAGATGATGATTAATTCTTGAATGCATTTATTATGGGGAAAGATATTGTATAAAATGATCGCCTTACGGAATAGGGAACGGGCCCATGACCTGATGTGCAGCAACAGGCGAATTTCTAAACTATGGATGTCTCATTGTATAGGATGGGTAGAAAAAAAGGAAATGGAAAATGATTTTTCCAGTATTTTCTATCATAAAAATGTGAGAGTGCAGTAACAAATACTCTACTCCACAATTACATAATCACAGAGACTGTTGGAGAGATCTTGTTCACAGATCGTATATCACAGCAAAAACCAAACCTATCAACCACTCTGTAGACAATACTCGATTGAAAAGGAGACTGACCTCTTCCTCTCACTCACATAAGATCATCAGTCAGTATAGAAGCCACTAATTAGACGTCAAGTGATGCATCTTCTACTGATTTTCATACTGCTATGGACAAGTGAACGTCAGTTAAATGCAGAGTTAATTAACAGCTGATTAAATTAACCGGTGAACTCGACCACCAGGAATTAACAGAAGGAACAGAAGAAGACGTAGAGAAAGGAGAGGTTCTGATGGAGATGAGGAAGAGGAGGAGAGAGGGAACGAGGAGAAAACTGAGATAATGGAGAAATTCAAAAGAAAATGAAAGACCAAAGGAGAAATTGGAAGGAGAGGAAGAAGAAAAAAAAGAAGAAGAAGAAAAGAAGAAGTCGGAGAAGAGAGAATAAACATTAGGATTGTAGAATGAGTAAAAAATAGAGCGAAAAGGAGGGAGAGAAGAAGAGAAAGGAGAAATAAGAGCTAAAAATTACCAGCTGAAGCTAATCGCAAAAAAGAAGAACGAGTGAGTAGATGTTTGAGGATATGGAGAATGAGAGAAAGAAAATCAAGGAAAGAGACAAAGGAAAGAATATGAGAGAATGATGATGTAAAGGACAAATAAAGCCTAAATATATTGTGAAAGGTTGGGAAAAGGTAGATGAGCAAGTAGTAAGGAGCAGAAAATGTAAACATGAGAGGAATATGATGTGGTGTCACGTAAAAGAGGTAAAAGAGAAAAAAGCTAAGAAGAAAAGGATACGTCGGATGGAGTTGGGAGAATAAGAAGGAAGTATTTTCCTCATGTTAAAAGAGTGGAACAGGTTGAAAGGGTGGGGAAAAATAGAAGAATATGAATTTTGGATCTACACTAAAGGATGGTTTGAAGGAACAGAAGAAAGAATTAATAGCATATGAATAAAAAGGGGAAAGTCGAATATGAGAGAATTGAAGGAAATAAAAGCAGCAAAGAAAGCAAGAAGTAGTAGAAGAGGTGGAGAGAATAAGAGGAAGATAAATATAAAGAAACAGCAGGAGAAGCTAAAAGTATGTTTCTTGTACGTGTTTGTCATCTTAAAATGTGTGATTTCAATAACTCTCCTTTGCCTCCAAGCACAACACACAACACACATACACGTACATAAGACTTATCACTTCAGTCCATATCTGATCAAATGACACTGGTTGTACAGCCGTACACGATTTTAGAAATTATCCACCGCAATATATCTATCTATAATCAACAAATACAGTCAACCTGCAGAAACTGTAATTAAAACAACTCCTGATCAGTTCGAAAAGAGCTTGGGAGATCGTAAGCTGTCACAACCAATTAGTGGAAGGTGATAAGTGTGCCCAGTTTGAATGGATTTATGGAAGACTTGTACTGTTTTTAGTGAGAATTATCACGTGTATAAATTGTGTATGGAAGTGGAATACTGTATTTAGCAACAAATATCGTATGTCTAAGGAATTGTATTTGTTGTAAGTACGTTCATATAAGTACTTTTTCTATATAATACTTGAGTGTACATCGTACTGTAAATGGTTCTGGTAGGCTTTCAGTCTTAACTTAACAAATAGACTACTATTTTGAAAAATATATTACAAGTAAAATTTCAAGTGAGATCTACTAGAACCTTCCAGTATTCTCTATAAATATAACACAAATACTTCCCATTCAGGCAATGCAAACAAGTTTTAATAAAAGTGAATCCTACCATAAATATGAATTATTATACATGGGATTGGCTGAATGTTAAGCTAATAACTTAAAGTTGTATTTAGTGAAGTTTTCATATCAATCTGCAATAATAATAAATAAGTCAACTATTCTTGGTGATGGTGATGGATGCTCTGTTCAGCTAGGATTGTGCTGTTCTAATGGATCGATGATGATGAGAGATATGAGAATAATTAGGTGAATTATCATCAGATTATTATGATATTCAAAGTAAACTTTTTGAATCAACACACCAGAAATTGCATAGGCACGAAATTGAAAGTTTTAAAAATGAAAATTTGATTTCCATGAAGAATAATAATTCACTATTCCAGATCGTATATGGTGTGATAGCGTAAAAAGTGTGATACTTTTTTCATTCCCTTGTCCTCCGATTATTCCAAGTTAGTTACAATTTTCATTTCCATTTCCCACTGACTATACTTCCAACTCTACAGTCTGCAGATATGATACTCTTTCCACTAAATTCTACAAACTACACTACATAGCCTACTATCACTTTTTCAGTACACTGCATCCACACATTACACTAATAATTTACTCCATATCTGAAAACCCCAACAAATCTGAACCCAACATTATTGCGCATGCACCAATATTTCCCAACACTAAAACATGTAACTATACTGCACAGATCCCTTACTACGATTGGAAACTGGATAAAAAACCGCTTTGATCCATTTTAAAACGATGTAATTCGCGGTTTTCGTGCTCAAAACACCGAAGGGCGATTCAGTGCTGAACTGAGGTAACATTACACATCTGCTACTTGTTATCCGAATACCTATATTTCCATACATCTTCTCCATATATTCATACCTTCATACACAAGTTGAACGTCATCTAAATACCTATATTTCCATACATCTACTTCTTATATTTTTACGCACGAGTTGCTTGTTATCTAAATACCTATATTTCCTCACATCCACCTGTTATTTAGTTGTAACCTGTTATCTATATGGCGTGTGTAACACTTCATAAACCATGTGTGTACACATTTCTACCACGTTATTATAATGTCGTATACATCGTCTAATACTACCGGCCAAGAGTAAATATTAAATAACCTGCGTGGATTTTTTCAAGCACGGTGAGATCTGATGTATCGGTTTTCAAGATAGTCAGAAAACTGCTCAGGGGCCCTGGTGCTATCTTAAGTCTCGATCCCATAAAATGGCTATTACAAGACACACATTTGGGTGATGCTTCGAGTAGTACTCGACTTTGTGGTAGGAACAGGTGGATATGATTATTAGTGCTTGCAATGTTTTATTTATGAATACTATTGCTTGTAATATTGAGATTCACTTTAAATTGTCAGCTCTCCATGTATAAAACAGGGATGCTTTCCATTCAATCAATGCTGGCAGTTTCAAGTATCCAGTGTGTTTGATTTCAATATAATGTGAAGAAATTATTCTGAGGTTGCTGGTTACTGGAACGCATACTGGCTGCTGTAAGATTATCGGCTGATTTTCGAAGCAATTTCTTGCTGAATTTTCCTTATTCAATATAGCACAGCGCGAGAAATTTTCAATCTGAGAAGAAAAAGATTATTCCAGAATAAAATGTTTGAGACAGAAGCAATGGTGGATTTTCTTTGTTTGGTATCGTTATCAAAACTTGGTAAATTTTGAATCGATGGAGTAAAAAATTATTCTTAAGTAAAATATTCAAGAGAAATGTGAAAGATACGTTTTCCTTGTTCAGTACGGTTACTGGATGCTTGCTAATTTTGTGGTCGGCTAGGAAAAAATGAAATTTTAAAGAGAAATTCCATGACAATTTTCCTAGTTCAGTAACAGTGCGAAATGTTCAACAATTTTGTTATATTGTCATAGAATCCTGTACAGAAATTGCTCTGAGATCACTTCATGGTGTTTCGGAACTCATCTAGAAGAGAGTATCAGTTGAACTCTCAACATTAATTTATTAGGCTAGATATTTTTTACACTATGAATATTTTCGTTTATGTGATATAAATAAATAAATATTGACATTTGGGAAAATATGCGAGCATTCTCTTTCATGATTGATTCATTGGTTCTGCTTAGTTCTTTTATTGTATTTGAAAGTATTGAATTCCTTTTTCCTTTTATTAATCATAAACAGCTGTGTAGTTTGGGACTCATTCTATTAAGAAGAAAAATTGACATGTCAAGTTGAAAAGACTTGTTCATGATAATTTCAATTTCATCTATCAGGGAACACAGATCAAATAAGAAATATTTTATCATTCGACTCAGAATCGTCATTCTTTTATTCATGAGAAAGCCTATTGAAATTTGCAGTCTTTGTGAGATATCACAATAAATTTATGACACTTGAGAGTTGAAAAATCATGAAGTTGAATATCATTGACCAATTATTGTTCAATGTTGGATTATAATGATTGATAATAATGATTGTAATTATTGGTAACAATAATTGATACTTCACCCTGACAGAAAATTGTAAATTAAATCAATTATTGACTTTGATTTTCAATTGTCAACAATCTCAATAAACTGAACCTACTAAGTGAATGTTGATTGTTTTCAAATGTCATTGCGATCAACATTCAGGAACTTCAATGTCACTGAGACATTTTTCCGCACCATTGTTCAAATATTCGTACACCCTTCCACTGTTGTGACTTACAGCGCGCAACTTAACTCGGACAAGATTAATTGTTACAATTAACATAATCAGATGGAATGTTTTAAAACAGTTTTATTTATTACCGAACGTAGTGAGCCAGATATAATTTCCTAAGTGACATTTTTTATGCCTCTGAATACATCTTGGAAACTTGTTCTATGCTCACCGACAATGAAATATTATTGTTTGCATCGTAGAAAACACCATAGAGCAATTACCATACACAATCAGTCACCTGGATATAAGAGGTACGTGGCTTAATAGAATGAGGTTTAAAGCATTTTCCATAAATGGTCAACACGTCAGAAATCGCTAACTGCAATTTAAAATGTTGTTATTTAAGGTCTTCTGAACGCAATAAATAATAAACTGAAACGCATGTTGGAAAATGAAAATATTGAGCTAGTGATTTTCTCCGATTACTCTGATAAGATAGTGTGTATTTTATGGCGGTAAATCCTTGTATTAATCATGTTTATGACCATTTAGTGAGATTGCTCCAATTCCTTTGAAACTACTTTGAGATTCACTGTCAGAATTAGTTGAATGGAGAGCATTCATGAAGAATGCTGACAGTTTAAAGCGAATCTCTCTATAATCAGTGTTGTTATCCACTTTTTCTGAATCAATTTGACGTATTTAAGTGGATGATGTATCATTGGTTAGGATAGATGAATTATTGTCATGACCGTGGATAAAAAGTGATAAGAATGATTATTTATTGTCGAGGTGGGTTAGATAATGCGGAAGGATTTGAAGTCAATCAGGTCACAAGATATGAAAAAAGGAGGATACTTTTATGAGCTTCTGAAAGCTTTGAACTTAAATGACATCCATTGCAAATCTATTTTTGTTGACCGGATTAATAAACGTAGAATGTGTAGAATGTATTCTTTATTTTCATCAAAACATATATAATTGGATATTTATCTCCAATTTAAAATCAATTGAAAATAATACATAATGATGAATAACTTCCTCTGAAACGTTTTCATCAAAAATACTCATTTGAAGGGAGAAGATGATGATTATGACTGGAATGATTGAGATTTGAAATGAGCGGTTTTGGTTGGTGCATTGAAACGGTACATGAATTGCATATTGCACAGGAATGCATGTCAATTATAGTGGATGTAATAGCATCCTCATTTCGCTCACATGTCATCCATGTCGCTTTGACCTTGGTTGCAATAATTACATTTATGAAGGATATATGATGCAATAACCTTTATGACTTTGTAACCTGGATACAAGAAGTTTTATTCATCTGGAAAATGTTCAACATAACTTTCATGTCTCATGACCTCATAAAAATTATGAAATTAGTATATCATTATGATTGGGCTATGGTTCAGCATATGACAAAGCTACCGATACTAGTCACTCGTAGTAATTTCTCTCTAGATAGATAGTAATGAAAATTCTATGTCGCTTTTCAAATATTAGTAGATCTCTTCCCCTCAACAGTGAGATGATAAACCAGTAAGGAATTATGAGAACAAATCAAAAAAATGAAAGAGGAAAAACAATAACAAAAATAACAAAGTTAGAATTAGAAGAAGAGTTCACAGCATATCATTATCCTCAAACTTCTATGAAACTATTTTTTCCCTATCTTATTTGACCAAATTCACGTGAGAATTCCGAGGAGGTGAAGCATTTCTTCTATTTTGTTCGAATGTTCGAAGCGGCAATTGTCACTTGGGTCAAAGGTGAGGAATTAGCCGACAGTCCGATTCATGTACATGGAAACAAGCTATTCAATTTCCATGTAAACAAGCCGACTGACAACTATGCCAATAATTCACTTTTCTTTAGAAGAAAGAAGGAAGAACAAACGAAGAAAAGGAATAAGAGGGAATTAGAACGAAGAGAAGGAGGAAGAAGAAAGAACGAGTTCTAAGGAACGATCGAAAATCGTCGACATAGGAAAATCAGACACTGATAATAACTATGTCAGTTATTAGCTTCAAATTCCATACCCATATTGAACTGTAAGCTTATTGAAATCGCATCAACATCCCTCCTTGAGCAGATATTTACAAGGATAGTCTGTATCTCATGTCAAAGAAAGAAAACGAGGTTTACACTAGGAATAGTGATGTGGAATTTCTGCATATCAAGGTGAAATAGAAGAGTCTAACCAAGAAAGATCACTGATGATGATGCCTCAAGTGCATTGAAACTTGGTTGCAACCAATCATAAACTAACCAATAAGTTCTGATAGTAGTTCTGTTATCGACGATAGCATTTAGAGACAGGCGTGATAGGCTTTGTTTCCCTTACGGTGAAATCAGAAAGATATTATCAGTTCCACATAATTTATTTGACCCAAATTGAAGTTTCAATGCACTCCCACTAACTTCTAATAAACTAAAGTTTCAATGCACTTCTACTTATTATCTCCTACTAACTTCAAACGGAATCACCACTCTCTCATTTTTTAGCTTGTGACTAGTTACATATATTTTTACCAGTCAACTGCCATTAATAATATTGTTATCATAATAACAAAATGTATTCCTTCAATTTCTCCCTATCTCAAAATATTTCTTGGAATGACTTTTTATTTTATATTTATGAGGAATAGTTACTAACATCTTCATGGCTACTCCCTCCATTTTCAATCACAACACTTTTTTCTATACCTCTATTATAAATAAATTTCTTAGTATTCATTATAATATAAAGTTATGAACTAATTCAAAATTATGAACATCTACTAGATGGCTGACTAAAAATAGACAAATAAATTTGTTTGCAACAAGAGAGACAAATAGAAAGGAGGAAAATAGAGAAAGAAACTCGATTCCAACAGACCCAAAGATTTAAGACAGTGTGAGTGGGTGACATGAACTGCATGTGACTTCCTTGGATCCATAAGGCACCGCGCATGATTTAAAAAGACAGGAGAGCCTTGTTGCGACCCGCGAAGACAAACGATGACTCTCGAAGACAAACCTCGCCGTGTTGAGCACCCTATAAGGAATCATTCCACAGTTGGAGACCCAAGGAGCCTTCTAGACCAGAAATCATTGCCGTTACTCTAAGTTGATTGCTATAAAAGTGTGCAAGTCATCCAGTATTTTTGGATATAATAGGCTTACCATACAAACACTATTGTGAAATATATTAATTTAAATGTGAACGAGGTTGTGAGATTAGTGTAAGCAATAATTTAGTAAGGGATGTATGTTGTTAGTACTGAATTGTGAGAAATAATTTTTTCAAGAAAATTGCAAGGTTGTATGCCAGGTGCGATAATTTATGATTGAAGGTTTACGACTTGCTTTGTTACCATGAGACTTCAAGCTGTTTCAAATTTGCGAAACATGATCGTGAAGATTGGCTGTCGAGGAACTCTTTCGAGGATTCACCCAAATAAAAAAATGCTATGGATTTATAATGCCTACTCAGAGATTCACTTGGAATTCAAATACTAGATAAGCTGAGATAAACCATAATAAAGTCTTATCTCAGATATATAATGTATCTGGTGGTCAAAGAATGTTCTATATGTGAAAGAAGTATGTTGAGAAACATTGAACAGTGCATGAATCTATTGACAGTTCGACGGTATGATGGATCACTGTATATATTTCATTTATCACAAGTTTAAAATTATAACGATCATTTGAAAACAAATTGTATTCAGTATAAGGTTAATTTTGACAACTCTCTAGAACTTCATAGGTTATACATTTGTATCATCGCTGAATCGGAATATGTCAATTGATAGATTATTCAATCGTTGTGAATGAATGGAAACGATTGTGGTGTGAATAACAGGTTGCATGCAACATATGTAGCATGCAATGCAGTACCGCACGCAACATTGTACCATAAATATTCTAGGTGGCCCTTAACTGAAACTTGATTAATTGTAACAGCTTTTTAGCCCACAGATACAATAATGATCTAGTGTGCGAACGTTGTGTGATACATGATCATGCATTATACTCGTGATCATTATTGTAAGAAAGCACGGAGTGATACATTGATGTATCATGATAGTGGGTTCGGTATAAGAATAGAATGAGATAGATTAAGATAGAAGAATGAGAGTTGAAGGAAGATGGAGTATGGAGATGAACTGAAAACTGTTAGGGATGAAGAATAGACTCAATAGCAGAACGAAACGTGTGCTAAGTCAATCGTGGATAATTTATAGCCGAATGTATGCAGGGTTGATGAATGAGGGTCTAGAAATTGAGGATAGTTATTAATCTGAAGAAACTTATCAGACTGTGGTTTTCGTCATGAATATTGGAGGATAGTTGTTTCATAATACTCTGAAGGAGAATCTTGACTTTTATTAATTCTGTCATATTGGCGGTACAGATTAATGAATGCATATTAAATTAATTTCTGTTGTGATCTCAATTTATAAGTTTAGATTTATTAGTATTTCATAATAGTACGATTAATATAACAGTAGAAACTGTTTTGTATGAAAAACGGGAAGATTTTTGGCCAAATAATAAGGATTCAAATTATGATTTAGATAATTTAATGCTCGTTAAAGGCCGCTGACATCTGCTCGGTGGCCAAATTATACTCGAAGTTATCCATCTACTAAATTAATGCTTCACAGCAAAGGTATACGTGATGATACTAAGATACAAGATATTTGGTCAGTTGCATGAAAATCCAATTGAATGCAATCACCATTATGACATAATTTTCGTTATCAATTTTAACGTTACCGTTCGGATGACGTTGATGCATTGACGTCAGATTCGGTCATTGGTTTATTGGTAAATGTCATTATTATAAGCAGGTAAATTATTTCAATGGGAATCGCATACAGCTGATCAATAATGTCACAGATAGAAGAGTACTGTATACTAGTATGTAGGATATCAGAATAAACCAGTGGACAGAATACGATTAGTTAGTAGAAATGAGCAGACTGTGCCGTTTATAAGACAATCTGTTATGTCTTCTTATTGACGTGAATTCGAATCATTGTATTGTATTAAAGGTGGGAAGATGAATTAATATATTCTCCAAGTAAATTAACTGTCATTCAAGTTCATATTATACAGAGTTCTTTATACATAAGTTTGAACGGAAATCTCCAATAGATATAGTGCATGACGCGAAATGTGGATTCATCTCTGAAAGAGACTATGACCCATTCTCATTCAATTGAATTACAAAAGCCTACTCATAAAATTATGTCTTCATGAATAATATAATAACAGATTGTTGAAGAAATATTATGATAATTCTTTGTGGTTCACGTACAAACGTGTCATCAGGGTGAAGGATTCTCAAGATGAAACATTACTTTGGTTAGCGTGGGTGAAATACTATTTAATTGCAAAGTTTCTAACCCCGGAGGCACAGAGCACAGAGGTTACCTTTGTATAGGTACTCTGTAAAGGATACCTATTGAAGAGGTATTTCTAATCTGGCGAAGATTTATCTGATTTTAATTTATGTGCACTCTGAAATAATATGAAAAACAACACCGTATTATTCACTGACGCTTTCTTACTCTCTCACACACTCACATACATTCTCTCTCTTTCTCTTTCATAGAAACACGGTCAAGGATGTCAGAAGACATTTATTTGGTGTTTTATCATTTTACTACACCACAACGGTGTCTCGAAAGTGTATTCTGAATGAGAGAACGGGCAGAGGAGAAGGGTGGAAGAGAAGAGAAGCAGAAGCAGAAGAAAAAGAAGATGAAGAAGAAGAAAAATAAGTCAATATAAAAAATGTGTGTGTTGTGGATTTATAGGCCCGATACGGTCGTAAAAAACGTGAATTTGGATTGTGCAACTCACAACATAACATTAATATATATAAGACTTTTGTAACATAAATAAAATCTGCAGCCAGAGTCTGTCGCACGTGCCATAAATATATTGGCTTGTTGTCGGCTTGTCAAGCTTATCATCGGATAAGCTTATTTAGAATCGATGCCAAATTCAAGAAACAACAAGATTAAAAATCTATGAATGGGTAGGAGAATGAACATGAGTATATTTATCTACTCACGATAGATGAAATGCATGATGTGACAGTATATTGTCTCTTGTTGTCTCCATTAATAAAAACTATTCCTAATATTATTTTATATGATGGAGAAGCACTGAAGAAATATTTATACACTAATGATTAACATATACAGTACACATACTTCACAGTTTATACTTCATAGTTCACAATTCTTCTAGTTCATAGAGGAAATTAACTAAACTAAAATTCAAACTATGCGTATCTGAACATAAAAACTAAAATGACAGTTTCCAGTTCAGTGGATTACTTGAAATCTAGTGCGTTACAACTCCAGGTCATGAGTTCGACTCCCATTCTATTTTGTATGTATTATATCATGGGCCTACTCAAAAAAAATCAATTTATGTGAACAATAACCAGAAATGAGTGAAGGAATAAAATTATATAGTAATGCAAGAAGACAGCCTAAAAAGAAGAAGGCTATTAGAGAAACAAGTATTTTGAAAAGTTTGACAAGTTTAAGATACTTTGACAATTTTTGGTACAGATTTGAAAGTGCACTTTAAATTATCCATTATAATGCTGAATGCGTGGATCATTTCAATACTCCATTAAACATTTAATTGACAACTGAATTATCGATTAAATCACATTTTGTAAGAGCATAATAATATTTTAAAATTGAGACAATGTAAATTGATATTTATTTGATGATCTAAAAGATTTCGTTTTTTATCCACCTTGACTTTTATGAATAGGGAAGTGACTTAGCTGGAATTCATCAGTACATCACTAAAGTGGAACTTGTTGCCCTCCGAATACATTTTCCTTAAATAAAAATTTATTTATTGTTGATAATACTAAGTTTTCTCAACTGGTACTGTAATTCAATCTTTTCATTTCTCTCGAATATATATTTGTTTTTCAGGTTATTCAGAATATTTAAATGTCAAATCTTAATTTTCGTTTCCATGTCAGGTGGAACCTTTTTATTCGACTTAATTTTGATGAATTTGGTGTCAAATTTCAATTGTTTTTTTCTTGTATTTTCTACTGAGATTAAATGAAAACAAATTGCACAATACTTTGAGGGTTATTCTGAAAAATATTGACGGATCTCAGGAAGTGATACTTCCTGTTGTTTGTTCCAGAAATTCATGAAGATGCTTCAGGTTCGAATGAGAATATTATGGAATAATGTTAAAAATATTTTGAAATCTCAAAAGAATTGAAAATGATAATCGTAATATTGTACTCCAATGTCAACAAACATTGTATAGTGTCTGTAATGCTTGTAAGGTTGAATTGAGTCTTAATAACTTGTAGAGTTTAAAGTCGAAATAAAAATTGTATCACTTTGAATAAATAATAATCCCAAAGAGTTTTCACATTGTCTTCTCATTCCACTGAACTTTAGCTGAAGGTGTATTATCTCGTTGAAAGCAAAAAATGAATAATCAGTTGAATCCAGTCAATCTCAGAGATCCACTTGAGAAATTTGAAAATTTTTTAAACGAGAGTTCGTTTTTTCAAATAAACTGGCAAATTTCCAATTAGACTCAAAATGAGAACAACGCAGCATAATGTGTGCACACCTATTCAAGTCCACTAAAACATTTGCATACTCGATTGCTTTTGTCTAATTGATAGTGATTCAGTGTAATTGATGGTCACTGAACATAATATTTCACACCTAAGCGTATTTTTTCTTTGTGAGTGACCGAATTTTATCAACGAAATAGGCCAACTTCCAAAACTTCATTCAAGAATATTAGGAACGAGATCAAAATTATCAAACTATTCCTATGCTAAACTAATTCATCGCGAAGCAAACACGAAGGAAAGTTATTTGAGCAGACGGAGGATATTTGAAATGTTACTGGTGTGAGCTACAAATTTTGTTTGTCCATCTGTTGAGACTCAGTCGATGTTTAGCAACACATGCTTTGCGATCTAGAGTGGAGAAAAGATGAAGAAGAAGGAGATGATGATACAAAGAAGTGCTGAAGAAGGAGTGATTGAAGGAAGGGTAGAAGGAGAAGGATGAGGAGGAGGTAGTGTAGGAGTAGGAGGAGGACGGGTAGGAAGAGGAGGAAGAGAAGGACGAAGACAAGGAGATGAAGAAGGACAAGAAGGATGAAGAAGGAGAAGAAGCAAGAGGAGAAGGAAAAGTTAATAAATAACAGGATCGGTGTTTTCTCAATGACCACTATTCGAGTCACCTTTGCATCTGCGTAAATCGTGAATGCCAGTCTGTGGTGACATTATCAGCGCCAGCCACCATTATTTGTCAGACCAACGTGTAAATAAATTATTCCAACTTGAATCTGGACCAGAGCTGTGTGCTTAAGAAGTCTAGAGATCAATCCTTGCCTTTGGGCCGACCAGAGTGTCAACCAACAACTCATGTTATTCTTGGGTTGAGTTATTAGTTTACTTCGTCTTTGACTCGGTGTGAAATGCTCAATCAGATTCTTCAGGGCCTGAATTATTGCATGTCAAATAATGAGTCGTCTATCTTCATATAAACTCCAATAATTCCATGATCTATTCATTATTTGTAAGATATACGTAATAATTATCATTATACAATTATAATTTCTTGACGCTGCAAAGAACTTTGAGTTTACAAGACAAGAGAAGAAGTCTATTTTATTGATGAAAATGCTGTAATAAAAGACTAGATACAAATTTGAAACCTAATTTTAATATTATTTTATTAATTATTTACTCATTAGTTTCTATCAATCTTTGACATGACTTGATTTTGTCATGACATGACATGAATATTCTGATGAATAAAATGCTAGATCAGTTATTGATTAAATTGCCATCCAGACTAGCTCCGACATTGCATCTTTCTATTTAGATGATATACTGAAATGCATTTCCCACAAACATTCATGAAAAGTTTTGAACGAAGAATAGGAAGAAACATCATCATTGATGATGTTTTGTAATATTCCAATCATCTATACTAGTGATCCCTGGGTTGAATACTCGCTCATGAACACTGTTGTATTGCTCTCTTTAATCAGCAACTTTTTATTATACAAGGCTCATCATCAGTATTCTGCCCTTAAGCAGATCCATACATGATTCCTCCTTCTCCATTCCTCTCTGTCCTGTGCAGGGCTATTATACAGGACTAGTGAGAATAATTATTATGCTAACAGCTAACAGCTAAATATTTCTTTAAAAAATATATTATGACTGTAGGTTCTACAGGAATCCTATTCCAATTGAAAAAAACTACTTTCTGTCGCTTCAAAACTTTGTCCGCCATATTGGATCCATCATATGGATCCAACTTAATTTCGAATCCAGCTTCATTTTTAATCAAACTTTATTATTTCAAATGGGAATGTGGCTATGTGATACATGATTCTGATACAGAATTTCAAAAGAAAATTAATGGCGAAACCCGCACATCGATATCTCAAACCGTTTAAATGATCTTAACATTCAAAAATACTAATAAATGATACAAAAATCAAATATGTAATTATCTATATTGAATAATCAAGTGTTAGTGAACACTAATGACAGTTTCTACTCACAAATTCAACACTTTGAACAAAAATAATGTCATTGCAAATTTGTCAACGTCATAGCAACTGCTATCACAAGTAGTATTATCAATTCTGTGTATCAGAATCTGTGTATTGTCTGTCAGACAGACAATAGACAGGCAGACACATAACTGAAGCGAGTTAATATAAAAATAATAAATTGAATAGGTTGTTTATTATTCAGCTTAAATCATTTGTCGGCGCTTAAAGGATAGTCTGTGTGATAACTCCCAAATAGCATCAGCTTTTTTAAATGAATTGAAAAATTACAGAAATAACAGCAGAAAATTACAGCTGTTTAAATGATAAATCAAAAAAAAAATGTCATGCACTTTCAATGTTATTTTTAAATCCAGAAAGAGGTCGGAGTGAGTCATTTTTTTGTCCAACAAACTTGACCTGTAAAAAGGTTCAAAAAATACATGTTCAAAATTTAAAGCTGATTCATCAAAAACTTATTGTAGAACATACAAACAGACGGACAATGACTAGCCTTCACTAAGTCAAAAGTGAGAACTCGCTAATGCTCGTTCAATTGTATTATCATCCATATTCTCTATATTACAATAAAGAAGTTGTGTTGAGTTAAAAATTGTTCTCTTCTCTCTTTCCAGTGAATCTAAAATTGTACTTTTCCAGGCACTTTGATCATTCGAACCTATTAGTTCTACACAAGCACTTTCATATTCATTCATAAAAGTTCCATTATTTATCTTTCCACCCAGATAATTTCCAATATAGTACAAAAGACTCATGTTGTTGTGCATCAAGAATATTGTATGTTTAACCCATCATTGATTTCCATATTTTTCTCTCTGTTGCAGGACCTTCTCCTCTCACAACCCTCCAACGAGCACGTAACCATAATCCTCCATGATGTCTCCTTCGAGGACATGCGTGCTCTACTGGACTTCATCTACACTGGAGGAGTCACCCTCCCCGAATCGCGTCTCCCAAACTTCCTATCAGCTGCTGAGGCCCTCCATATCACCGTCCTCACCGACAAACACCTTTATCAGCTGATCCCAGCTGACAGCCAGCTGATTCCAGCTGACAGCTGGTCAATGTCCTACAAACCGCTCCCACCTCTTATCAAAGTGGACCATGATTCACGGAACCCCCTTGCCTTCCAGCGGTTCCAGGATGTGAAATTCCACGACTTCCGCAACCATCCCGACACGAAATTCACACCTCTCCAAACCGATTTCACGCCGAGGGTTGGGGTACCAGACGACACAAAACCTCCGTTTTTCGAGGGGAAACTGGTGATGCCAATGGATTCGAGTCGGTGTTCCAGTTTCAGTGACTCTTCAGAGGACAGTCACAGGAGGTCGATTGATTCGGGTCTCGAAGTTTTGAACTCACCCTCATATGATAACAGCGCCAGAGATGTGAAGACCAAACAGGAGGATTTGAGGTGAGTCTTACAAATTCACTCACATCCAACTCATTTTGAAGACAGTTCTATATTCTATCTAAATAAAAAACTAGGCCATTTTTGCTGTTGCATCTATTCGATTTATCAATCAATTATTCAGTCTTAACTGCAACAATTTCAATCAGGTCTTATTGTTTGATAGTATCACAGAAGATAGCGATATCTCCCAAATAGTTATAACTCTTTGTGTAGTAGAGAAGTTGATATTGTGGTAGTTTTTTTTATTGAATTATTTTATATTTTTATGAGTATTTATCCATATAAAATAAAAAGAAATTGTCAAAGACCACAGATTCATTGATAGTTACAGAGACCGGTTTCGGTTGTTAGACCATGGTGTAACATTGTCAATCTCTGATAAACTGAGGTATCAATCTCTGATAAACTTTTCATTTAAAATACGTATAAGCTATTTCCAATGTTAAAAGTTCAAAATAATCTTCATGACATCATAACCAATCTAGTTTTCATCGGGGTTTTAAATGTCCAGGACTGTACATCAAGATCTATATATTTTAGATTTTTTTTTAAAGACGATGCCCTATTAAATCGTAAGCAAGAATGAATACAATATACAAATATTTTTTTTGGAGAATTCCCAGTTGAAATGTTCTATTTTCTCATGTCAATCAATGAGAAAATCTATTCTCTCTTGACAGTCTACAATAAGAAGATATAACTCGTTTATTTTTGCAGTGACATAATTCTCTTTTCGGGGATGAGGACTGATTCACAATGTTCTATCTCAAAATTCTCCATGATTATAAAGGCTCCTAAAACTAGTAAGATACACTTCAAACTATCAGCTTTGATTGAATGGATATTATTTACAAGAAATGCCAATAGTTTGGAGTGAATCTCACTTCACTAACAATTCTAGCTAACATACAACAACCTATCATTGTCGATATCTCCTTAGATTCTTCAGTTTCTTTGTTAATGTCATGAATGAATTGTATAAATTGAAATGAGATCAAGTTTGGGCACGAGCCTGTTGGGCCATTTCAAAAGTCATAATTATACAATCTGAGATAAATAAATAAACTATAGTCGAAATGCTTGAAATGACATCTCCAATTGCAGGTTCTGTTGCCATTCGGAGAAAGACGACCTCCTTCGGCTGTCTCGCAGTCCCGACTATCACCAATGGGTACGTCCTCTTCCCTCCCTCATGCCCATCACCGCCTCCTCCTCGCCCTGGTCGCAGAGCGGCAGGCCACCTGTCGGTGCACCCAGGAGACCACCCGTATCGGTTCATGAGGATGTCGTCAAACAGGCCAATATGGAAGTCGTGGACGCCAAGCCTCAACCAAGCGTTATTCCACAAGTAAGTAAAGCTTTTCCAACATCTGGAACAGAGAAAATTTCCAATAAGAATTTGTTTCACAAACATAAATTCCAGTATTTACAATACTGTACTAGGCAAAATTAAAACATATGAATGGAGATAATATTATGTAGGAACAATCTGTAATATTGCATTCAAAAAGTATAAAACTATACTTTAAAGATATCAAGTTCTCTTATGTTTTTGTAATGATACTTGCTTGTACGATGAAGACCTAAAAGTGGTTAATGGATAGTATGATCACATTAGATAATATTTATTTATGTATTATGTTGATTCCAATAAGAATAATTTGCAATATAGGTAGGCTATTCGTAAGCTGCCTCAAGCACTCATCCGCAATAAGCTCAATGAAGCTTGGTATTCACTAAATTTGACAAAGTATGAAACATTTACGATAAAATTGAAGATGAGTTCAATTTGAATTATGATATTATTATACTTTTGTAGTAATAACAACATGAATCAGCGGAATTTGAATAAATAATTGTTTTCTTGGAAAAGGATATACATACAGGATATACATATATATGTATAATGTAATATGATTCTCGATGAACCCTAAATGATGGAAAATTTGTGGGGGGCAGTTTTAAGTTTCATAAAAACCATCAGCGAAGTGATTGAATAGTGGAGCTGGCCTTAAAACAAGGGGGTAACAAAGGAAAAACAAGCGGGTAGTTGCTTGTAAAGTGGTTGGGAAGATTTTCAACGGAGGAATCGAATTGATACGGATGCTTATCAAATTCAATTTGCCCAACTGAAAGTGGTTTTAACTACTGGGATAACACATTTCCAATTATTTGGAAATCTTGAAAACTGTAAAATCCAGAACATTTATTCAGTATAGGCTGTTTATACTATGCACAAAAAATTTAATGGAAAGTTATCGGAAAACCCAAAAATCAGGAAAATTGATGTATAAAAATGTATTATTATGAAATTTATATATAAAATTTATAATGCATTATTATGAGCTACCGAACCTGTTCAATGTTTTCAAATTAACTAGAGTATTTCAACTTATCACCTGTCCCTTTTACTTTGAAGCAATTCAAACAACAAAAATAATAAATAACACGCTAGCACACATCTTTGACAAACGATCTCTGAACTATTTGTCTTTAGCATTGTTTCCTCTTCCAGAACCGATTCAAGGCAGTTCGCAAGCTCTGAACATTTTCGTTCTTTATTTTTCAGTGACGTATTCGAGTTCTCTTTAGTGATTGATTCACTTTCAACTATCAGTAACGGTTGAATAGGAATAGTTATCTATTAGGAATGCTCGCATTTTAAAGTGAAATGAAGCAATCTTTCGAGTTCTGTAGCAAATCTCAACGTAATTCTCAAGTTGAGTTGTCTTTGGCCGATTTAAATGATAGTTCCGGTCAATGCGTGTTGTTTCAGGCCTCAAAATGCTCGCAATTTTAATTCTAAGATGGTTTCAAGCGATTCATAGTGCATGAAATAATCACGAAAATCTTACTTGGTGTTTGCCGCAGTTGGTGAGTGAGACTGTCGGCTCCAGGCTTCTTTCAAGGATAAGTTTATTACAGTTTCGTCAACCAAGATTTTTATCAAATTTTACAAACACAAAACGGGTCGCTATGGAGTTAGTGTTGCATAATATCCCAAGGATGCAAATATTGTAGTACATTCCCATTCATTATTCAGTATGTACAGGTTTTAAGTGTTGCATATCTTGATTTATACTCTCAGTAGCCTATGAGCTCAAATCACAAGAATTACGAGGATCTAGAAATTAATTGATTTTAATGAAAATGAAAACTTTGAAAGTGATAGGGAGGAGAAATAAAGAAATTGAAAGTAGCTTTGTTGGTTTTTTGCTTGATAGGTATTACTGTATTTGAATTTGTACACAAATGAGACTGAAGATTCAAGTTTCTTATCTTTCGACTCTTGAAGACCAATAAAACGTAACTCACACAGTTTGTTTTCTGCAAAATTACGCAAAACCAGCTGAAGTATGTCAATGACAATAAATCTGATATCAGCTGTCAGTCATCAATCTTTTTCCAGACAGGGTCACCAGTTCTAAATACCACAAGAAGAGGATTCTACACGAAAAGTCAATATTTATTATGAGGCATGAACTGCTCTGGTGGAGTGTAGACTACATCAAGTACCATTCTGGTCTCCTGGATTACCATAAAAGTCATCTTGATCGCCACATCATATAAATACCAGAAATCACCAACATCATCATCATCATCATCATCTTCGTATTCTTCGTCCTGAATACCCTTTCACTCTTTACATCGTGCATTTCTGTAGTATTGCGAAGGTAATAATATTGTCCAGTGTAAGTGTTGTGTAGGAACCTATTTATGTAAATTGGGATGCCACTGTTCATTAATGACTAATGAGATTTAGTTTTTATGTAATTCATCAAGTTTATTAATATACAGTACTATATAAAAACAATAATTATATTTGATGAAATGTAATCATATCCACTCGAAGCAAAAATAATTTACCAGATAGAGTATAGAATTACCCAATTAAATATGTATGTGAATATAATATATTATATAGATATTTGGATGATGTATAACCACATATAAACGAAAAGTCCAAGAGTTATTAAGGTATATAATCGTTGTATAAGGTTATGCTTAGTGAGAAAATGAGATTTAGAAAAATAATATATGATAATAATAATAATTTAACGACATAGTTATAGATAAGCTTAGGTAGAAACTATTACTGACTATGAAATGTTTGATTCACTGGTTCCACTTCCAGATGTGATTTTTGACTCAAATTCAAAATTAAATGCCCGTGCTTGTAATGAAATTCCATTTCGAATATTGTAGATTCTGCAAAACTTAATAGACCTGTTCTGAAGGCTTATGTTTCGTGGAACATATATCATGGAACTCATGGAAATATGGAAATCTGTAATAGTCTGAAATAGCTTACTGGAATATCACTCAGTTATGAAAATCATAAAAATGATGTAATGATGTATCTTTTCAATGTATAATTCACAATATCTATAATGTTGAACTAAATTTGAATTAATCGTAACGGCTACCACTAACTGATTACTTTATAGAGTCTATAGACAAAAATGTTATCCAAGGACTGCATCATTGAAACGTTTTCCGAAGCCTTATCTACAGAAAACTAGATTGCTCATAGTTTTTCAGTGTCGATTTTCCCTTTTGACCTTCTAAATGCACACGATAACACATTTGTTTTCTCATTAATTAATTCTAATACCATTTAAAATTTTGGAAATGAAGATTCCGAGAATGAAAGCAGTCAACATCCTACAAAATTTAAATAAAATACTTGATGACAATAACTATTTTAAAAGTTTTAAAGCTATAAAATGGAGAAGTTGGTGATAGGAGAATTTATTTAGCTGAAGTGCAAATAATTTTTTCGAATTGAAAAAAATTTTTTTTTTTAATTTTGAATTTGAGGCTTGTTGCATATTGAGACGCAACGTGACGTGACAAAACGTGACCCAAGTCTGCTAGATCAGTTAATATCTTATTATGATTATATAATAAATTATGATTTTCACAGTAAGACGAAGCTAGCAAGTGTGAACATTACTATATTATGATCAAATAAAAATAAATGATATCAACCACTACCTCCGTAAACAAAGCCATAGTGCATTCTGGTGACGTCAGCACAGGTAGGGCTCCTACACCAATAAAATTTGTTGATTTCAGCTGATCTATATCAGCTAGTGTTTTTATTGGTGTAGGAGCCCTACCTGTGCTGACGTCACAAGAATGCACTATGGCTTTGTTTACGGAGGTTGTGTATCAACTCATCTAGCTCACTCGAGTCAGATCATGACAAGTCGCGTCGCGTCTCAATGTGCGGCTAGCCTTATATCAAATATGTAGTCAAAATTAGTTTCTAGGTTACACAAACTCTCATATCACAAACTTCCCCATTTTATAGTTTTTAAACTTCTAAAATATTCCTTAGAACAAGAAATCTCATTATTTCTCTCATTCCAAAACATAATATAAGTATTATTATTATGTGAGTATTAAATATAACGATACAACATAATTGAATGATAGTAATTTTAATCCAGGTTTAATTTCTCACTCTTCAACCATCACCATCTACACATACAAACCAATTAAAAAAAGATCATCACCCCATCAACCTGCTCCATCTATTGCCCACCTGAGCCTGCTACATTATTCCAATTACATGTTTTGCCCAGTAGTTTCCCAAACTCCCCAGTTAACATTCGACAAGTTGTAAAACTCACTTAGTCGTTTGTCAAACATTTAATCTCCCATTTTTCCTGTAAAACATCCACCGACAATTACATATTTCGAGCCTCCTCGCAAAACACTAATTACAGTCTTCTAAAATTTTATGCTGCTGTAACTCAACTGGCACTTTGTTTACTGAGTGGAATTATTTGTCTGAGTATTGACTGGAACCGGTTTTTTACTACGTCGCACGTTAAGTGATACACCAACATATGTTGTGTTGTATTAATATACATGTATATACGGTACACTTAAAGTATACGTGAATCTGTCTGTTGAATGATACCAATATAGATGTAGAATAAGGTACGTAATGTAATGAATACACGAAGCTGAGGAAATGTTCAAACAATCCCACACTCTGAATACATTCCTCATTATTGTGATTCATCTCTGGTTTTTATTCAAACATTCCTTCATTATTATTGACGTATTGATGACTGTCGATTGCTGCTCGGTTACTTCAGAACCTGGGTGGGAGAATAATTCCCCGATTCAGTGTGAGTTGCTAGGCCTAGTAGAGATGTAAGTAATGTCTCTCTTTTCATATTAATTTATTCATAGATTCAGTTGTGCAAAACAGTGCAACATTAAGAAGAAACCCGCCTTCAATATTGAATTTGTAGGCTATGGCGTATAGAACTCATGATCTATCATTTCGAGATAGTTCAAAAATTTCATGTTGATGATGATCATTTCCAGATAGAAGCTCATAAGCTAGTTGAATTGAATTGGCGAATCTCTGTTAATGGCAGGGGAGTGAAGTTTACTCAAAACGGAATAATGAGAAAAATATGGAAATGATGATAAATTTCTTTGAAAAATAGAAATAGCTGAAAATGATTGACAGAAATTGAAATATTGGAAAGGGAGGGAGCATTTATTTGTAGCAGAATATTTCACAATAGTCTCAAGAAGAAGAAGGGAATAGTGTATACTGTATCATTATTATTGTATCACAGTTTCATAGTTATAGAAAGCTGAGAATATACTGCATTCAGAGAAATGTGGTTTAAATATGACGAAAGATATACAGATTGAGTCTCAGAACTGAAAAAGGAGAATGAAAATACAGTAGGCCTATTTACCTGAGCTGACTTGAAAAGATTCTATAGATAGAACTGAAAAGATTCTGTATGTTGAACTGGAACAGAATGCTCATCAATGAAACAATATTTCTACTTTGAAAAGTTAGAATCCCATAAATGGATCGCAACGACTTCTCCATATGGTCTAAACACTCCAAAATTATGTCCAATGATAAGATCAGCTTTATCAAGATCTCTAAACATTATCTAAACGACAATCAAACTGAAATAGGGATTGAAACATCACAGACAGATCCCCTCCTCTGAATCTAATTATATTCAAATCTCCTGTTTCTGAAACTTCCTCGACAGATATGATGACGCTCCAGCCAAAAACGATCAAAACTGTGGACCACCAACAGATTTCATGAATATATATTCGATTTCCACGTATATTTATATCTTGTTGCATGTATATTTCCAATTTGTCTGTCAAGAAAAGTTTAAGAGATTTTTTCCAACAGCACGTGTCTACAATGTCATGTTTAATGTCTATAAACAATAGAATTGAAGGCAGAGAGTGTGAATTATTATACAAATATTTTTCCTTGTTGTGTCACTGAGAGAAAAATGTGAGAATTATGAGTGACGTTTATTGTCCAAGCTTTTTATGGGCCAAGTTGGAGGCGAGCTGTTATGTCAGTGGATTTCTAGTGTCAGGTCCCGTTTTTGTAGAGTTATTGAACTCTAGGCCCACCGGCACTCTATTTTGACAGATTTTTGAAGAATAATTCTTCAAAATTTGAATAATTC